>NC_042622.1:117386197-117695030 GCF_901001135.1 Rhinatrema bivittatum | reverse complement strand
TTGGGGGTGACATTCTAATGTCCTACTGTCACCCCCGTCATCTAGTTTAAATGCCTTATGACATAGGATTTGAATTTATCTCTTAGGATTCTTTTTCCCTCCGCAGACAGATGTATACCATCTTTGACACAGAGTTTTTTTCTGTTCCATACACGGCCACAGCCCCCAATATATCCAAAACATTTTTCTTTACACCAGGATTTGAGCCATACATTGAAGTTATCAATACAGCTTAGCCTCTCCTTCCCCTTTCCATGAACAGGTAACACTTCTGAAAAGATAATGGTTGTTGCCATGTGACTAATCTGCTTCGCTAGAGACTGGAAATCTCTCTGTACTGCTTGGATGCTGTTACTAGCAAGGTCATTGGTTCCCAGATGGATGATAATATCAGCTTTAGAATCTTTGCTTTCTTCTTTGATTGTTTTGACTATCTGAATAGCATTTCTGCCTACTGATGATCCTGGAAGGTATTTAACTGTAGTGTTTCCCTCTAGAAGAGTTCCCAAAATAGTGCTTCTGATGACTGAGTCCCCCAGCACAATGATCTTTTTCCTTTGGTTATTGTTTGTATTTTGGGATTTCTGTATGCATTGGGTTTCTTCTTTCTTACATTGGGTTTCTTCTTTCTTTTCAGATACCACTTCAATCTCTTTCACCAGAGCTTTATCCTTATGTGATGCCGAAAAGGCGTTTTGTACTTGTGTCACTTGAGAGAGCGTGTGTTTCCGCATCACCGGTCTTAGTCTACCAGAGCACACAGTAATCCTGTTGATTTTTGGGTTTCTTGTCACCCTGTGTAGTTGGGGGGGGGGGGGGGGGGGGGGGGGGGGGGAGACATGTGGGCTGCGCAATTGTGTAGAATGGGTGTCTGTGGGTCACAGGACTTATTCTACCTGAGCCGACAGTAAACCTCTTTTTTTCTTGAGTTTTGTTTTATCTTCAGTAATGAGGAATTAATTTCGGAATAATGTGAAGTGAGTGAAACTTTCTTTATTGCAGCCATTTCAGCTTTAGCTTTAGACATCTCCTTTTTGAGGGAAGAGATTTTTGAACAAATGGGGCAAGCCTTAAGTTTCCATATGATTTCCCTCAATATAAAGGCTCCACAACAGTTGCATTGGATAGTCCTCATTTTGGTAAATCTGATGAATAACAACTGAGGAATTACCAAATTACCAGTTTATATTGTTGACAATTATATATTCAGGCAGACTATATATAAAAAAACCCAATCCCAGGTGTGGGTGGGTAGAGGGGCAGGGTGGGAGGGAGTTAAACAGTTAACCCTTAGTCAAAGTTGTTTTCAGGACCCTGTATCTGCTATTGAGTTTGAAAAGACCCTCCCCCAGATTGGGTTACTAAATTAAACTTTTTACTTAGCTGGACACAAGAAGCTTTAGTATTTCATGTATTCTGGCTGAGCACAGCCCTCTGTGAGTCAGAGGTGGGCCTGGCTAGAGAAGACCACACAGGAGAGCATCTGGAGCTGAAACTGTAGTGTCGGGGGGGGTGACTTGGATTGGCCACTAATGGAGACAGGATACTGGGATCCTTGGTTTGACCAGTATGGCAAATCTTATGTCCTTATGCTTCTGTTGCTGACCCTGCTTGATGGCCACTTAGCTTGGCTGGGATATCCCTGGTCTCCAGGTGGCCCTCAAGGAGGGTCAGCAACAGAAGCATAAGGACATAAGATTTGCCATACTGGGTCAAACCAAGGATCCCAGAATCCTGTCTCCATTAGTGGCCAATCCAAGTCACCCCCAGACACTACTGCCTCTTGGGTTTGTTGTTCTTTGTCCCTGTCAGTACAGGGCAGAAGGAACCAGCTACTATAGAGAACTTCTTGGTACCACACATCATGCACCTATGGCCCCTATTTCTTGCTGTCAATATGCTGTCTCTTTCCTCTCACTAAAAGTTACGTCTTTTTTTTTTTTCAAAAGAATGGAAAAAGAAGGAAATGGGGAGAATTCCTAGGATTTCCCCCACTGCCACGTGAGCCTTTTTTTTTTTTTTTTTTAGCTTCCCACAGGCTCTTCTTGTCCTGATGTGGATCTACTATGCTGTAGCCATATGTTCCGCTGTGGGGTTTTCCTAACCTTCCGTAGTTTTGCAGCTTTGCGGGGGTGTTCAAGTTACGGATTAAAGCCACTGCCTAGGACATTCCCAAGTTACCTCCGGACTGTCAGACCTACGTGAACCTAGATGCTATTGTGGCTGGCTCCTCTCCAGCTGCTTCCGGGGTCTTAGGCACCAGAATCCAGTGCTGTAGCACTGTTAGCTTTCATGCTATTCCCTTCTAGCTGCTGCCTTTCTTTTTTAGGCTTTATTAAGGCTCACTAGAAACACAGCCACAATAAAGGGACATCAAAAGAGGGAAGGAATAGAAAGAAAGGAGGGGAAGACCAGACCCTCTACCCCTGCACCAACTCTAGTTCCCACCTCAAAGTGGGACCCCTACCAGGGCGGCTCTATCAAACTCCTCAGGGTATTGGGAGTAAACCCAAGGGGAGCTCACCAAGAGGAGGATTTCTTTCTGTGGGAGCAGGCTACCACCAGGAAAAAAAATCAGCTCCTAAGAACTGTTGGCCCAGGAGCCAGTAGTCTCAATGAGGATTCTGGGAGCTGACTAGGAACCTGTCCTTACTAGTTTGTAACTTGTTGAAGAGACTACCTGCAACTGCCTGAAGCCACACATCCCTTACAGATGGACATGAAGTTCACAAGGGAGAAAAAAAAGAAGGTGCGTGAGCTGTCTCTGGCAGCTGTGAAGATGGGAAATCCCATAAATAAAGACTGATCTATCAGAAAGATAAGGAAGCTAGTTTATGCACATTAATGCACTGTTAACACATGTAAACTAGCTTATAATAGTTTTAACAATAATTGTTAATGAGGTATTGAGATGCAAAACTTAAAACTATGGAAAGTAACTTCTTACCTATTAGTGTAGTGAAAAGATATGTGTGCAAACTGATTCATAAATGCAAAAAATGTAACTATACTTTGGGAATGTGTAGTTACGTTTTTGTGGTAGCACCCCCATGTATGTGCGTGCTTATTTTAGTATCTGAGGAATGCCTGCCTCATTTGTATGTTAACATCAGGATTAGTACGTGTGATAAACTTTCTTATAATGAACATCTGTTGCTAAGCATGTATATACTTAATTAGGTTTTCACCATCAAAAGCTTTCACAATTATTTATCTAGAAGCACAGGGAATAAAGAAAGTATCCCTATTAAACAGATGGAAATATTGCTTATCTATGGCTTTAAGACCATTCATTTGCAAAAAGTATTGCAGGTGATGCTTTTATATTAGACTGAATTTTAAAAATTAGCTTTTTTGAGTCACTGTGTTCATCAAGTTGGCAGCAGCTAAATTGATTGTTTCTGTTATTATCTGCTAGGAAAGGGAGGGGAGAATATTGATTCAATAAGAAATACTGATAAAAACAAATAGAAATGATGATAGAAAAGGATCAATGGTCCATCCAGTCTGGCCAGCATCCTTCCCATGGTAGTATCTGCAGCGCCATGCAGGTTATCCCCACGTATCAGTCAGTTTTGCTTGATGTGCTTTGCTTCTGGACTTGGCCGTGGAAGCAGTCGGGTGTTTTTTTCCTTAATGTCTACGCATCAGTACCCCAGACTGTAAAAAAGTCATGGCTCATGTTGATTGTCCCTGAATCCAAATTTCTCTTTCCTTTTAGCCCCACCCCCTCCTTTGAAGCAGAGAGCGATGTTGCAGTTGTATCAAAAGCATCAAGGCTTATTGGTTAAGAGTAGTAATCCCATGCTGTTATGACTGTTGGTCGCAGATGGCTGCGACCAATCCAACTCACGACATGTGTAGGTCTGCTCTCCTCTACGGGTCAGCTCGCGGCTGGGGCTAGCTGCCACCGCTGCACATCTCCAAGTTTACAAGGCTCCTTGTGGCTGCCTCTCTTTAAAGGCCCAATGACGGGAACCTCGGGGGTGTCCTCGACTGATGATATCACGAGGTTGGGATTCTTAAGGACCTCCTTTGCCCCTTGCTAACTGACTTGGCAAGGAGTTCCTTTGCTAGTGCTTGCTCCTGTCTCCTCGGATCGTGGTTCCTGCATCGGATCTGCCTTGGCTCTGGACTCTAACTTTTGTACCTGCTTCTCGGGGGCCTGCTTGTGCTCCACTTGGGGACTCCATCTTCAGGCTTCCCTGCTCCTCGGGTTAGCCCTTGCGCTTTCAGAGTTCCTGCCTGCCGGCTTCCCTGCTTCTTAGGGTTGCCCCTCAGACCACCTTCCTGCCTTGGAGTCTGCACACCATGCTTCCCTGCTCCTCAGGGCAAAGCCTGCATTCTACAAGAGACTGTGCTCCGTGCTTCCCCGCTCCTCGGGGTAGTGCCTACGTTCTACTTAGAGACTGTATTCTGGGCTTCCATGCTCCTTGGGGCGGTCCCTTGATTCTCTATCTGCTGCGATACCTTGTGTGCAGCCCCGCCCCTCGGGGCAGCTTACGTCACTGCTTTGGACATTCGACTCGGGCTTCCCTGCTCCTCGGGTCTGCCTATGTCATCACACCAGAGCCCCGCTCGCTATGCTGTCCCGCTCCTCAGGACAGTCTCTGCAGCATTCCACCCTCAGTGCCTGCCTCGCACTCCCCGCTCCTCGGGACCTGCCCAGTGCTCCTCGGTCGGGGGCTCTTGCTCTGGCACTCACATATCCTGCCCAGTCTGAATACTGTGGGTTCCCTCCGAACTGTATCTCTACCCTGCTCCTTGAGACTCCTCACAGTATCCTCTTTACAAGCTCCTGGGATCACATGACTGTGACGCAGGACATTCCATCTCTCTGCCACTACTCACTGATCTCCTCCTACACTGGCCTCGCCTCCCGACGGTGAAGACCTGTGGGGCTTCTCCCCACAGGTGGTATCAACCTTCACTTCGGGCCAAGCGTCCACGAAACCCACAAATCCTAACACATGCTTCTATTAAGGGTAGTAACCACTGCACTGTGCTGGTTACCCCCATACACATCAGTTCTACAGACGGTAAAAGTCGGGGCCCTCGCTGGTTGCTGTCTAAATCCAATTCCCCTTTTCCCCTGCCATTGAAGCAGAGAGCAATGTTGAAGTTGCATCAAAAGTATCAAGGATTATTTGGTTAACGGCAGTAACTGCCACACCAGCAAGTTATCCCCATGCACACTTTCTTCATTTCCATTAGGACTTGGCCATAGAAGCAGTCCTATGCTTTTTCCCTTATGTCTGCGTAACAGTATTCCAGACCATGGAAGTCGGGGCCCTTGGCTGTTGTCTGAATTTATTGGAAATGATGCAGGTGACATATTCTAAAAAAAAATATTTTGGTGCATTCAGGTCAAATTATTTTCCCAGAGCTTCTGTGACTATGGAACACAAAAGTATATATTTTGAAAAGAAACCACAACATATTCTGAAAAAAATGTGAAATCACAATGGGGCGGATTTTCAGAGCCCTGCTCGCCTAAATCCGCCCAAAACCGGGCGGATTTAGGCGAGCAGGGCCCTGCGCGCCGGTAGGCCTATTTTACATAGGCCTACCGGCGTGCGCAGAGCCCCGGGACTCGCGTAAGTCCCGGGGTTTTCAGAGGGGGCGTGTCGGGGGGCGGGCCCGAACCGCGCGGCGTTTTCGGGGCGTGTCGGGAGCGTTCCGGGGGCGGGCCCGGGGCGTGGCTACGGCCCGGGGCGGCCCGGGGCGTGGCCGCGCCCTCCGGACCCGCCCCCAGGTCGCGTCCCGGCGCGCAGGAGGCCCGCTGACACGCGGGGATTTACGCCTCCCTCTGGGAGGCGTAAATCCCCCGACAAAGGTAAGGTGGGGGCTTAGACAGGGCCGGGTGGGTGGGTTAGGTAGGGGAAGGGAGGGGAAGGTGAGGGGAGGGCAAAAGGAAGTTCCCTCCGAGGCCGCTCCGATTTCGGAGCGGCCTCGGAGGGAACGGGGGTAGGCTGCGCGGCTCGGCGCGCGCCGGCTATACAAAATCGATAGCCTTGCGCGCGCCGATCCAGGTTTTTAGCAGATACGTGCGGCTCTGCGCGTATCTACTAAAATCCAGCGTACTTTTGTTTGCGCCTGGAGCGCAAACAAAAGTAGGCCTATTCGCCGAGTATGAAAATCCGCCCCAATGTGTTTTATTTTTTTAATGATCATTTGTAAGTGCAAACATATGGATAAATGGGAACTGGTAGATATACTGTATTTGCATTTTCAGAAGCCATTTGACACAATCCCTCATGAGAGGCATTTAAGAAAACTAAAAAGTCATGGGATAGGAGGCGATGTCCTTTTGTGGATTACAAACTGGTTGAAAGACAGGAAACAGAGAGTAGGATTAAATGGTCAATTTTCTCAGTGGAAAAGGGTAAACAGTGGAGTGCCTCAGGGATCTGTATTGGACTGGTGCTTTTCAATATATTTATAAATGATCTGGAAAGGAATACAATGGTTAATCAAATTTGCAGATGATACAAAATTATTTAGAGTAGTTAAATCTCAAGTGGATTGTGATAAATTGTAGGAGGACCCTGCAAGATTGGAAGATTGGGTATCTAAAAGGCAGATGAAATTTAATGTGGACAAGTGCAAGGTGATGCATATAGGGAAAAATAACCCTTGCTGTAGTTATATGATGTAAGGTTCCATATTAGGAGCTACCACCCAGGAAAAAAATCTAGGCATCATAGTGGATAATACTTTGAAATTGTCAGCTTAGTATGCTGCAGCAGTCAAAAAAGCAAACAATGTTAGGAATTATTAAGAAGGGAATGGTTAACAAAACGGAAAATGTCATAATGCCTCTGTTTCACTCCATGGTGAGACCGCACCTTGAATACTTTGTATAATTCTGGTTGCTGCATTTCAAAAAAGATATAGTTGTACTGGAGATGGTACAGAGAAGGGTGCCCAAAATGATAAAAGTATGGAATGGCTCCCCTATGAGGATAGGCTGAAGAGGTTAGGGCACTTCAGCTTGGAGACGAGATGGCTGAGGGGGGGGGGGGGGGGGGGGGACATGATATAGATCTTTAAAATAATGAGAGGTCTTGAATGAGGAGATGTGAATCGGTTATTTACACTTTCGGATAATAGAAGGACTAGGGGGCATTCCATGAAGTTAGCAAGTAGCACATTTAAAACAAATTGGGGAAAATTCTTTTTCATTCAACTCACAATTAAGCTCTGCAATTTGTTGTCAGAGGATGTGGTTAGTGCAGTTAGTGTAGTTGGGTTTTAAAAAGGTTTGGATAAGTTCTTGGAGGAGAAGTCCATTAACTGCTATTAATCAAGTTGACTTAGGGAATAGCCACTGCTATTAATTGTATCAGTAGCATGGGAACTTCTTAGTGTTTGGGTACTTGCCAGGTTCTTGTGGCCTGGTTTGGCATCTGTTGGAAACAGAATGCTGGGCTTGATGGACCTTTGGTCTGATCCAGCATGGCAATTTCTTATGTTCTTATGTCCTTATTACTTAGATGATGTAAACTGATGTTAGGGATGCAGGGATGGAGGAAAGGGGGAGGGCAAATGGTACCTTTATGCCAAGTACTTTCAGGTTAACCCAATTAAGGGGTTGTGGGAGGGGGCTGGGCCAGCAGGTTAATGAGACCTGGGGCGGGGAGAGAGGGGTGGCAGGAGGCCTGCCAGGAATCCTATTTTATGAGGTCTTTTTTTCTAGACAGAGGCCTACTTACTTATCTGTCAAAGATATCCTGTTAACTACACTGTAAGCCTGCCGCACAGAACAGCATCACTTTGGGCTTACTCTGCCATGAATACACATCATCCACAGTGGCCACACAGCAGCCTCTATGAGCTTTTCATAGAGGCCACTTTCTAGAATGACACGGTCTTCTAGCAGGCTCTTTTCTTTTTTAGCAAAATTATGATTACTGCAAAGAACCTAGGAAGTGGAAGTAGCAACTCAATAGTTACAGTACAACTCTAAGATTATTGCTGATACCAACACAACTATGTAATGGCAAGAAAAGGTTCAGACAGTCCATGTTGAAGGAGTACACTCAAAGGGGAACAGACTAAGGGGTCAAGGCAGCACAGTTAAAAGAAGGCCTAGACAGTCCATGCTGAAAGAGTACACTCAAAGGAGGATAGCCTAATAGCCACGGCAACAAAGTTTAAGTAGCAGGCAGCAAGACCAGGATCAGAGAAAGCAATACGGAGGCAGCAGGACTAAGACTGGAGAAGGCAGCATGGAGGCAGGAGCCTCTGGAGATGAGACACCAGCATGGAGACAGCAGCAGGATGAGATGAGACACTAGCAGCAGAATCAGGAGCTGAGAGATAAGAGACAGCAGCAGGATCATGACTGGAGACTGCAACAAGGAGGTAGGACTATGGGCAACCATAGAGAAATGCTTAACAAGCAGACAACAGGACAACACAGGCAGACAGTAGATCATCCCCATCAACAAGCCAGCACAGGAACTTTGTCATGAGGATGGGTCCAGCAGTCTTCCTCCATCTAGCTGGCACAGGAACTATGTAGTCAAGATGGTCCCAGCAATCTTCTTCCATCTAGTTGGCACAGGAACTGTGTTGACAGGTCAGGCCCAGCAATCTTTTTCCATCTAGCTGGCACAGGAACTCGGTAGTGAGGATGGGCCTAGCAATCTTCCTCCATCTAGCTGGCACAGGAACTATGTAGTCAGGATGGTCCCAGAAATCTTCTTCCATCTAGTTGGCACAGGAACTGTGTTGTCAGGTCAGGCCCAGCAACCTTCTTCCATCTAGCCAGCACAGGAACTCTGTAGTGAGGACTGGCCTGGTTTCTTTGGACAAATCTTCTTTGCTTGCTTTTTTTCAATTAACCACAGGGGGCCTCATGAGCCTTTTCCTGGGTGGGGCTTTTCGGTTTGGGAAGGCATGTTTAGAGAGTCTACCCCTGGGCCGTCCTGCTAATCGGGGATGGCTAAATGGAGTGGACTCTTGGGAGGATGGGGAAGGTACAAGTGGAGGCTCTGGCAATCTGTCAAGGATTTGTGTGAGTGCAGTTGTCAGATTGTTAATGGAGGTTGAGACGGTGGTTAGGCCCTGCATCAGGGCTTCTGGCTGCACCTGCAGGGCCTGAGTGTGGTGGATCTGTGCCCTCCTCAACCACACCAGCTTTGTCACCACCCAGGAAAAGGTTCTAGGATAATATGTTATAATCCTCTGCTTAGTGTGTGGCCATGGCCAAGAAAGCAAATAGAATGTTAAGGATTATTAGGAAAGGAAGGCAAAATAAAACAGAGAATATCTTAATGCCTCTATTACTCCATGCTGTGACTGCACATGTGTATTATGTGCAGTTCTGGTCACTGCATCTCAAACAAGATATAGCAGAATTAGAAAAAAGTGCAAAGAAAGGCAACCAAAATGATAAAGGGGATAGAATGATTCCCTTATAAAGAAAGCTAAAGAGGTTAGGGCTCCTCAGCTTGGAGAACAGATGGCTGAGGGGGAGATATGATAGAGTTCTGTAAAATAATGAGTGGAATGGAATGGGTAAATGCAAATCAGTTGCATATTCTTTCAAAATGTACAAAGACTAGGGGACATTCAATGAAGTTACTAGGTGATATATTTAAGACAAATAGGAGAACATGTTTACTACTCAATGCATAATTAAACTGTGGAATTCATTACTGCAGAATGTGGTGAAAGCTGTTAGTGTAGCTGGGTTTAAAAAAGGTTTGGACAAATTCCTGGAAGAAAAGTCCATAAACCATTATTAAGGTGGACTTGGGGAAATCCATTGCTCATCACTCGGATAAGCAGTATGGAATCTATCAACCTTTTGGAATCTTGTCAGGTACTTGTGACTTGAATTGGCCACTGTTGGAAACGGGATAATGGGTTTGATGGACCTTTCATCTGGCGCAGTATGAGAAATCTTATGTTCTAAGAATGACCATTAAAAACAAAATTACAGAAATGTATTAATGAAAGCATTATTGTCACTTGTGGCACTGTAAAATTTGCCCCATGGGAATTCTTGATTTATTTATTTAAAAAAATGTATTTCCTGCTTTTATACAGTCCAAGCTACAAATAAAACATTCACAGTCAAAAACAGCACAGGGAATATAAACAGATTATACATAATAAATTATAAACAAACAGAACTACACAATCCTGTTTCAGCATTGCCAGGAAACAGGAAGAAACTTAATTGCCCAGTTCAAAAGGCCTGTGTGAACAGATATGATTTAAGTAGTTTTCTAAATATGTATGTACAGAAATAATGTACAAATAATGTAATGTACTAATATGTGCTAACATTGACTTTTGTGCATAAATGTGTTTTTCAACCTATTAACAACCAATGTTAAGAGATACAAATGAGGAACTCATTACCACAGATGCTAAAATATGATGAATAGTATATCAAAAACTTAACTACATCTTTCCATGATCCAGTATAGTTAAGTTTTTTGTGTTAATGTGTCTGTAAAGCATTTTGGGCATGTAACATTTTTCTGCCCTAATAGGTAATGAAATATTTTTCATGGCTTTGCATTTAATTTCCTCATTAGCATAAAATTTGCATTAATACTATCACAAGCTAGTTTATGTACATTAACAGTGCTTTCAGCTTTATTAACACAAGGAATATCATTAACGCACTTTAGTATATTGCCTGTAAGTGATGGATAAGGAATCAAAGTAAGGTCTTCAAGTTTGTGGTCTGTGACCCATTACAGTGTGCTTCCAGCCCTGATGAAATGGAATGAGCAAACCACATGTAAATATGATTCTGAGTTTACAGAAAGAATGGAGAGGGTTATTCTTTCTTGAGTAAATTTTCAAAGGGGCTACAAGTGGCAAATTAACATATACATGCATAAGTAGCCTATATTAGCACATGCAATTTTATAAACATTGAAAGTAGGCATGCATTTTCAGTTTCGCGCATACATTTACTGGTGGGAAAAAAAGGGGCAGTCTAGGAGAACGTTTAGTCAGGGGGTCAAGAGATACACATTGAAGTTGCTATTTTCTAAGAGATTTATGCAAATTAATCAGCCAGTTTATTCATCAATTTTGCACCTGCTAATTGATTTGGACAAATGAAATCAGATTTGTCTGATGTCTATTTTTAAGTGGGAGGTCAGGGTGAAGTATTAGAGTGTGTAGGTCAACTGGAAACAGACTGGGTAAAGTGGAAGAAGTATTGGCAAACTGATGAATTCAAGTATGCATGCATATTTTAAAATATATACCTGCCTATTGTTGCGCTGGAGGTGGACCCTTGGTCTGGTGCAGGATTGGTACGGCCCTCTGGTCGGACCCAGAGAGCGCTTGCCACCAGGAGGTGAGCACACAAGAAGACAGAGGCTAGCTGGAGCTTCACCAATAACAGTCCAGGGTTTCTGCAGATTGAGCCCTTGGGTACCCGGACTGTCTGGACTTAGGTGGGCCTCCGGTGGTCTCTCAGAGAGGTATCGGAAAGGTGTGCCCACCATGAGCAAGAGTGTGTGGCTGATGAGTGCGTGGACTAGACTAGAACTGGAAACTCCGGAGACCTCGGGAAGGCAACAGTTCAGAGAGGTCCTCCGAATGAGAGGTCATCCGGAGGATAACAAGCTGCGGTTGTTATCCAAGTGCATAGGCCCGAAGGTCACTGATGGCCAGAAGAGAGTGTCCGAGTGAAGCGCAAGGGTCAAAGCCAGAATATCAGTCCAAGAAAGGTCAGCCAAAGCGGGGGTCAATACCAGAGTCAGACCGTGCGTAGTCGTGGCAAGCGAGGGTCTGTTCCAGGCAGAAGAATGGCCAGGCAGGCAGTGGTCAGTTCCAGGCGGCAGGCAGAAGAATGGCCAGGCAGGCAGAGGTCAGTACCAAGAAGTCAGTCCAGATAGGTACTACCTGAGAAGGACACGGGAGCAGGAGACGCTGGAACAGGAGACTCACTACACCAAAGGTGTCGACACGATTGCCAAGGCAGGGATCAGGGGTTTGAGCCCTGCCTTATACATGGAAGACTGATGATGTTATCGGGGCGCGCCTCCTGAAGTTTTCCCGCGCTGGGCCCTTTACGTATAGTGAGGTTGGCCACGCGCACCTAGAAACGAGGCGGAGCCTGCCGAGGATGCGAGCCCCGACGGGAGTTCCGCTGTGAAGCCTGTAGAGATGGAGATGCCGAGGGAGGCCGCAGTGAGCGACAGGGACGCTGGGGGTTAGCAGCAGTGAGTAAGCCTGCGCTAGTGGACGGTATTGCCCGGTTGCAGGACCCACTCGGCCAGGACGCACAACACCTATGCTATAAATCTGAGTTGTTATGTGCACATATAAGAACATAAGAAAATGCCATACTGGGTCAGACCAAGGGTCCATCAAGCCCAGCATCCTGTTTCCAACAGTGGCCAATCCAGGCCATAAGAACCTGGCAAGTACCCAAAAACTAAGTCTATTCCATGTAACCATTGCTAATGGCAGTGGCTATTCTCTAAGTGAACTTAATAGCAGGTAATGGACTTCTCCTCCAAGAACTTATCCAATCCTTTTTTAAACACAGCTATACTAACTGCACGAACCACATTCTCTGGCAACAAATTCCAGAGTTTAATTGTGCGTTGAGTAAAAAAGAACTTTCTCCGATTAGTTTTAAATGTGCCCCATGCTAACTTCATGGAGTGTCCCCTAGTCCTTCTACTATCCGAAAGAGTAAATAACCGATTCACATCTACCCGTTCTAGACCTCTCATGATTTTAAACACCTCTATCATATCCCCCCTCAGTCGTCTCTTCTCCAAGCTGAAAAGTCCTAACCTCTTTAGTCTTTCCTCATAGGGGAGTTGTTCCATTGCACGTAAGATATATGTACATATGTTTATAAAGTAGGTAGAGAAAGTATGTGCTTTCAGTGCATTGAAAATATTCATGCATACTTTTAGGTAAGAACTATGCAATATTTTAAGTAGTTTTCTAAATATGTATGTACAGAAATAATGTACAAATAATGTAATGTACTAATATGTGCTAACATTGACTTTTGTGCATAAATGTGGTGTTTTTCATACCTATTAACAACCAATGTTAAGAGATACAAATGAGGAACTCATTACCACAGATGCTAAAATATGATGAATAGTATATCAAAAACTTAACTTGTTCTTTTGACATTATAGTTCACTTGTTAATTGTTCCTATGCTTCTCTGCTCTCCTATTGGTTTTTTGTACCCCCTACCCTTCCCCTGTTACTTGTAATTTCCGTTGCTTTTGTTCCATGTAAACCGAGGTGATGTTTCGACTAACATCGGTATAGAAGACTCTCTAAATAAATAAATAAATAAATATTTTATAAAACTGTGCTGTACCTGCCACATAGTTTATAAAACACTGGGGTAAATCTCTACACGTCCATTTATGTACATAAATGCTGTACTACAAATATGTTTGAAAGTTATCGTCTAAGTGTCCACAGAAAAAATGGCTTTGAAAATCAGTCTCCAAAACATTGAAACTGAAAAAGCATTTGGAAAGGGGAGAGAAGTAAACTTCAGCAAAATAAAGGATTGGCATAGATCAGTCATAACTGCGTGGAATGAAATGAGAAAAACAGAAAGGTTTCTAGAAAAACAAGATTACTGGAAATGGAAAATATGACAGATTTTTCTAGCAGAATAAAACTGCTGTTCAAAAATGTTTATTTTCATTTCATTTGTTTTTATTTTATTAAATTTGTAACATGCTAGTATACAAAAGTACTCTTAGTGAGGTATAGCCAATAATATAACAGTACAATAAAAAAACAACAAATTAAAGCAATCTATTTAGATTTATAAGGATTTGGAACACTAGTTTAAAAAGAAAGGTCCAGTTATTTTGATCTTAGTAAGGACAAGTAGTACTGAATTGTTATTGATAACGGCTTGCTTCCAGCAATACCTATCACCGAACTTGGCTCTAAGATCAGAGGCTACACTACGCATTAGTGATACAGAGCATGAAGTATCTTTGTCAAAACAATAAGGTAGACACTAATGCATGTCTAGGATGTTACACTGAGATTGGCACAACTGCTTGGATTGTATATAAAAATAGCACATGAAGAGCTGACAATGTAGAAACAGAAGTCATGATATTTTGTACTCGATTGGAGTGAACTGTTCTCCAGAAAATGTGATGTAGAGGAACAAATGAGAGTAACAATATGCATGAAATTTAAAAAGTTAACAGATAAAAACTGAAAAATGCAATAGTTATTTTAAAAAAATACATAAAAAGGAGCATTTATCAATAGCAAGTAAAAACATTCAAATCTGGAATCAGGTTTACAAGAACAGTAGTTTAAAAAAAACTAGGAAATCATGGCCGCCTCTCACCTGTGCGGCATGGAGGCCACAGAAGCCAGGGTCTGTCCCGTGGTGCAGAGGCTGCGGGCTCCGTCACCTCGTGGCCTGGAGGCCGCCATCTTGCTGCCACCACTCCCCCGTGACGGCACGGAGGCCGCCGCAGCCAGGGCCTTTCCTGCGGCCAGGAGGCCGTCCTGGAACTCCTCCTTCAGCAGCAGCATGCTGCTGTCTGTCGGGGCCTGCCCTGAGGCCCGACTCTCTCCTGCTCGACAGTGGCAGGGAAGCTGATGTCCAGGGTTCTGGACTTCCTGTTCCTGCTCCTCCTAGGGGGCAGGCCCGCAGCTCTCTTCCCTTCTTAAAGGGATAGAAAGGTGTGGTCCACCTGGCAGCTCCTCCCAGAGAGTTGCCACCTCAGCTCTACAAAAGGGCCTTCAATCATTCCTTCAGGGCTTGGCAAGGAACTAGACACCTGGGACTAGTCCTCCCTAGGGCTCCTTCGCTTCCGTTCCTGCCTGGCATTCCAAGGTCTCTGATCCATGTCTCGTCTTCCTGGTGGTCCAGATGTCTTCCAAGTAATCTTCATCTTGATTTCTAAGTGATCCTCTTTTCATCTTCCTGGTGGTCCTGATGTCTTCCAAGTGATCCTCGTCTCATCTTCCTGTTGGTCCTGATGTCCAAGATCCTCATCCAGAATTTCTTCTTCCTGAGGCTCCGTCATCCCATCCCTCATGGTCTGCGACCAGCCCGGTGAGGTTGGTAGGGCACGCAATGGCCCAGTGGTCTGCGACCACCCCCGTTGGGATATGTAGGGCGCTGGTGGGATTCCTCCATCTCACAGGGCCGAAGAGTCTTCACGTCTTTGTCTCCTTGGTGGCAAGCCTCCAATGGATTTTGGCTTTTAACTTCCCTGCCACTGAGTTCCAGCTCAGTACTCCGACTCAGAGTCCCATCTCTGAGTTCCTGGCTCCGAGTTCCATCTCCGAGCATCTCCTTGAACTGTGTCCGGGTCTTTGGAGCTCCTTGCTCCTACCTTCGTCTCCTCCATGTGTGAGTTCCATGTCTATGTTCCAAGCTCCACGTCTACGTTCCAAGCTCCAAGTCTTTACTCCAAGATCCACGCTCCATTGCCTTGACCTTCGCCTACCTCATGTCTGGTCTGCCTCCTCTGCTGCTCCCTGTGGCAGGTCTGAAAGGGCTTGGAGTAGTCGGAGGACCACTCAGAGACAAACCTTGCGTGGTTGGC
This sequence comes from Rhinatrema bivittatum, assembly GCF_901001135.1. Lineage (NCBI taxonomy): Eukaryota > Metazoa > Chordata > Amphibia > Gymnophiona > Rhinatrematidae > Rhinatrema > Rhinatrema bivittatum. The sequence continues at coordinate 117,679,471 of NC_042622.1, read as the reverse complement.
CTCACAAAGGTGTGCAAGTCGGCAGGACTCTGGCCATGCCACTCTCAGACGAGGTACGTCCTACCACAGGGGCACACTTCTCTCGCCCCCTAGTGCTCGTTCCGTCCCAGTGCAACACAAACAAGGAAAGACTTCAAAACCTCACCAATATAAACGTTAACAAAACAAAAATTCTGTGCGATCTTTTGTGTCTGTCTACTCAGGTTTTTTTTTTATGATCTTGTAGACTGAGCAGTAGTAAGGCTCAGAGCAATTTTGAATAGATGTATTTTCTTTATACTTTATCATTGAGGAAGGCATAAAACTAAGGATCCTATACACTTAAGCTTAGTGTGCACAAAAAATAGTGTGTTATGTGAAAAGGCTGTTCTGTGCACAATAAACCAGTCTGAAAAGATGTGCACATATAAATGAAGGACTGCCAGATGCAAATTACGATTTTTTGATGAGTGCCAAATAGCACAATATGCTCCTTTCCATGCACTATTCAGTAGAGGTGTGAATCGTGTGATCAGTCGTCTTAACGATCGATTTTGGCTGGGAGGGGAGGGAAATCTTATCGTCGAGTTTTTTTGTTTTAAAAAATCGTTAAAAATCGTAAATCGGGGGAGGGCGGGAAAACCGGCACACCAAAAAAACCCTAAAACCCACCCCGAACCTTTAAAAGAAATCCCCCACCCTCCCGAACCCCCCCAAAATGTTTTAAATTACCTGGGGTCCATTGGGGGTTCCCGACGCGATCTCCCTCTCTCTGGCCACGGCTGCATTGAGAAATGGCGCCGGTGGCCCTTTGTCCTTATCATGTGACAGGGCAAAGGTAGCGCCGGCGCCATTTTGTTTCCTGGCTCCCGACTTCACGCCTGCTGGAGATCGCCCCCAGACCCCCGCTGGACCCCCAGGGACTTTTGGCCAGCTTGGGGGGGGGGCCTCCTGACCCCCACAAGACTTGCCAAAAGTCCAGCGGGGGTCCGGAGCGACCTCCTGCACGCGGGCCGTATTGCCAATCTTCAAAATGGCGCCGGCGCTACCTTTGCCCTACCCCGTATGACATAGTGAGGGCAAAGGTAGCACCGGCGCCATTTTGAAGATTGGCAATACGGCCCGCGTGCAGGAGGTCGCTCCCGGACCCCCGCTGGACTTTTGGCAAGTCTTGTGGGGGTCAGGAGGCCCCCCCCCAAGCTGGCCAAAAGTCCCTGGGGGTCCAGCGGGGGTCCGGGGGCGATCTCCAGCAGGCGTGAAGTCGGGAGCCAGGAAACAAAATGGCGCCGGCGCTACCTTTGCCCTGTCACATGATAAGGACAAAGGGCCACTGGCGCCATTTCTCAATGCAGCCGTGGCCAGAGAGAGAGAGGGAGATCGCGTCGGGAACCCCCAATGGACCCCAGGTAATTTAAAACATTTTGGGAGGGTTCGGGAGGGTGGGGATTTCTTTTAAAGGTTCGGGTGGGTTTTAGGGTTTTTTTGGTGTGCCGGTTTTCTCGCGCCCTATTTAACGATACAATACAAATGCCCCTGACGATAAATCGGGGGCATTTGTATTGTATCTGCACTCTAACGATTTTGGACGATTTTAAAATTATCTGACGATAATTTTAATCGTTCAAAAACAATTCACATCCCTACTATTCAGTGCACATTCACTAAATCTAAAATTTAGCACCTACCTCAGCCCAGGTGTTAACTTCATAGCATGCATGTTGTGTTAAGGGCTTAGCTAGAAAGACACTTCAAGGGTTATTGATGGAGGAGACAGGGCTGTTGGAGCAGAAGATATTGTGAGAAGTGTGGAATAGAACATAACATAAGATATGCCAGTCAAATCTAAGGAACACTGAAACCAGCATGCTGACTAACAGTGGCCAATCCAGGTTGCAAGTGCTCAGTAGATCCATTCCTTGTTGTTCACTTCCAGGAACCTAGTGGTTGCTTTCCCAAGTCTATCTGGCTAATAATTGTTTATGGACTTTTCTTTCAGGAATTTGTCCAAACCCATTTTAAACTCAACTATGCTAGATTCCTTAACCATATCCTCTGGCAACATATTGTGTGTTGAGAGAAAAAATACTTTTTCCATTTGGTTTTAAATCTACTGTCTGGACAGGCGAAAAACTAGAGGAGAGGGCGAGGTCAGAGATGAGAGACACCAACCTATACTTGAGTATTTTCAACAAAAATTCCACATTTATCTAAATAAGAAAATATCTTTTCAAACCAAAGGATCACTGATGAAAATAAAACATAAGACTTGCCAGACTGGGTCAGACCAAAGGTCCATCAAGCCCAGTATCCTGTTTCAAACAGTGGCCAAACCAGGCCACAAGTACCTGGAAGATCCCAAGGCATAGATAGATTCCAAGGTGCTTATCCCAAGAATAAGCAATGGATTTCTGCAACTCCACCTTAATAATGGTTAATGGACTTTTCCTCCAGGAACTTGTCCAAACCTTTTTTAAATACAGCTACACTAATAGCTTTCACTACATCCTCTGGCAACAAATTCCAAAGCTTAATTATGCATTAAATACAAAAATATTTTTTTCTTATTAGTTTTAAATGTATTACCTAGTGACTTCATTGTGTGTCCCCTGGTCTTTTCAAAAGAGTAAACAATTGATTAACATTTACTCATTCTTTTTTTTTATTTTATTTTTAATTTCAACGAATACAAGCAAGTATTTCACAAAAAAGAAATTTTGATAGACATTGATTACAAACTTAAACCATGCAAATTTTCATAACGGATTCCATTAATCTCAATGCCATATTCATAATCACAACTACAATTACTGGTGAGAGATTACATTTAGAGGAGTACAATTAGGAAAATATAATGAAGCATTGGTATAACCCAAAAAAAAAATATGGTGCTTACTTCATTCAAGGCTCAGTGGGTTCATGCATTATAGGAAAAGAATCAATAAAAGATCTAAGCTGTTCTGGGGCAAAAAATATGTAGCAGTCATTTCCCTTCCTTACAACACACTTGCATGGGTAACGTAACAGAAACGTAGCACCTAAGGAAACAGTTTCCTGTTTCATAACTAGAAAGCCCCTGCGTCTTTCCTGTGTTATTTTAGATATATCAGGAAACATTCGGACTAATGACCCATTAAAAGGGATATTTAAATGACGAAAATACCTGGTCATTATTTTGCTTATATCACTTTCAGATACTACAGAAACAATTAAAGTTGAACAATCAATGACTTCAAATGCAGATGATTCCAAAAACACCGTCAGATTATTTAAATCCAATACATTTTGCTCCCTATTACCCTCCCTTTCATCAGATGACCTAGGTATAAAATATACCTTACTTAATATTGGTATGTCATTCTCAGTCATTTGTAAAGTCTCTCGGAGGTACCTTTTAAAAGTCAAAATGGGTAATTCCCCCATTATCCTGGGAAATTTTATTAACCTAAGATTTAACCTCTGATTCCAATTTTCCAAAAGTTCTAGTCTTCGTGACAATGCCATCCTGTCCTTGATTGTAGCTTGATTAAAATCTTGTATATTTTTAAGCTCCACTTCCATCTTTTTCACTTTCTTTTCTACACTTAGCAGGGACTGCTTTTGTTCACACCAAGAGTGTATTCAAAGAGGAGGCTAACTGCTCCATTTTCAGATTTGTTGTTTTAACCTCAATGGCTAGGCCAGCTGTAAGTTCCCACAGAGTCTCTAACGTGACCACTGCCGGCTTAATAGGAGCTGCCACTGACTCACCAGATAATGATGGTACTCCGGTGCTTGAAAGTGTCATCGCTAACCGGCTGGCCGCCTCTGAGTTTCCCCGTGGCAGTTCTTTCAATGCCTCCGGTTGTAAAGAAACCACACTTCCTTCTCCCTGCAGCCGTGGATCGCCGAAACCAACTGTCAGTGTCTCCTGGCGATGATGTGCTCCTCTCGGCAGGAGGTCTACTCGCGGTGGGGGGGCTGAGAGAAATCTCTGCCTCAGGCAGCTCCGAGTCTCCTCCTGTCGGAGCCGCAGCAAGGCTACTCCCCCCTTCTCTCACCGTAGTTGGAGTCGCAAAGTTGGTAATGAGTCTCTGCTCTGATAGCTGCGTAGGTATAGAGGGAAAAACCCTTATTTTGCCTTTTCGTTTAGGTGGCATCTTATTTTATATTTCGTCAGTTTTTTAAGGCAAAAACAGGAAATTTTGACTTAATTCTAAAAGAAGAAAAGCAGCTCATTCACAGAGACTCCAGTTTGGGCGCCATCTTGCCCCCACCTCGCTCCAACATTTACTCATTCTATTCCATTCATCATTGGCTATCTGTACAATTCCATATCAACCTCAAAGTCCTAAAATTAATACACTCCACCATCCATTCTAACAACTCTGGTTTGGTAGATGTAGTTCTATAATCATACAAGCCTCAGAGATCATTAAGATCTCAAAACAAAGGACTACTGGCTATGCCTGTTGCACAGGAGGTGGACCCTTGAGCTGAGGTGGAGTTGACGCTACCCACAGGGCAAGCCCTACGGGTCCCCACCATTGGTAGGCAGAGCTGGCTGACTGATGGAGGCCAGCTGGAGCTTCAACAATACCAGCCTTCGTTTCCCGCAGGTTGAGCCCTTGGACGAGGAGGAGGTCAGCCAGGGACCAGCAGTGGTAAGAGTAGCAGGTCTGATCTGGATGAGGCAGAATCCCAGAGACCCGGGTGCCAAATGGAATGAGAGACAGACAGGGGGTGCCTGAGCAAGAACAGGCCGAAGCCTGAAAAGCCAAGTCCAGAATGAGTATAGTAGAGGCATTGTTGAGCAAGCTGGAGTCAGGGCAGGCAGCTGGCAAGGTAGAGCGATGAGGCAAGGCAAAGGTCAAGTCCAGGAGATAATGGCGTGGTCGGGCAAAGCAGAGGTCAAGTCCAGGAGATGATCAGTAGCGTAGTTGGGCAAAGCAGAGGTCGAGTCCAGAAGGTCAATCTGTAGAACAAGTAGAGTAGCGCAGGAAACACAGGAACAAGGAGAATACCAGAACTAGGATCAGGAACATGGACAAGACAGGAACCAGGAACAACGAAGGAATCACCAGGAGAAGCAACAAAGTACACGATCAGTGTGGAGACCTGTTGCAAAGGCGACTAACTGTGGCTGGGCCCGGCCTTATATACCGGGACCCAGTGATGTCATCATTTGGGGCCACGGGTTAGTTTCCCGCTGCGGCCCCTCTAAAAGATGAGGAGATGCACGCGCACATGCCTAGGAAGGGGCGCGGCGTGGTGGCGTTTCCCTGCGGAGCATGGACATCCATCACAGAGATAGGAGCACCAGGGTTGGCCCAAGGTCATAGGCAGTGGCCCCTGGCTGCGAGGGAAGTGGAGCCAGACAGTGGAGAAGGCAGAAAAAGGTAAGAGGGCCTCGCTGCGGGCCTGCCGCATCCGGCACATGCAACAATGCCATCATTACAGAATATTCACCTAATAAAAATAAGAGACCGCTTGTTCTCAATAGTTGGCCCAATGCTATGGAACTCTCTACCCGAGTATCTATGACTGACCCCAGAAACAAAGAAATTCAGAAGTGACCTAAAAACATGGTTATTTCAAATGTTTATAACCTAACTTAAGGACAAAATCATATCTTCTGAACTAAATACCTTATCCCAAGTATGTGTCAATTTTTAATATGTATGTTGTTTGACCTCGTTAAGTCAATGTCATTGTCGATGTATATTATGTACATCATGTTGTAAACCATTGTGATCTTTATTTGGAATGACAGTATATAAAAGGGCTAAATAAATAAATACATTTTATAGACCTCTGTCATATCTCCCTTCAGTTGTCTCTTCTTCAAGCTGAAGAGTCCTAACCTCTTTAACCTTTCTTTCTTTCTTTATTTATTTTTATTTAACACTTTTTTATACCGACCTTCATAGTAATAACCATATCGGATCGGTTTACATAGAACAAGGGTATAACTGAAGCAATAAATAAAAGTAATTAACAATAGAGGTGAATAAGGCAAAGTTACATTTAACAAGGAGTAAAAAACTTGGAAGCTTAAATAGCTGGAAGAAAGGTAAGGCAGGAGGTAATTATGACATAGAACAATAAATAATATGGGTTATGGCTTAAGGTGCTTTAACTTGGAAGTGCCAGAGTCCATCGTTCGAGAGGATAGAAGACCAAACGTCCAGGTGAGAATAATGACGACTAGTGATTGTCTGGAGGATCATCGAAGGCTTGGTGAAAGAGCCACGTCTTGAGTTTTTTTCTGAACGTTATGAGGCAGGGTTCTAATCTGAGGCTTGAAGGGATGTTATTCCAAATAGATGGTCCTGCAATTGAAAAAGCTCTGTCTTTGGTCGAGGAAAAGCGTGTGGCTTTAGTTGGGGGGAAATTCAAAGTACCTTTGTGAATATCTCTAATTGGTCTGTTGGAGGAGTGTAGTTTGAAGGGGATTTCGAGGTCAAGTTGGAGTTGATGATGGATGGATTTGTGTATTAGGGTGATTGATTTGTAAAGGATTCTAAAATTTACTGGTAACCAATGTAGGTTTCTGAGGATGGGTGAAATGTGATCTCCGCGGCTGGTGTTGGTCAGTAATCTCGCTGCGGCATTTTGTATCATCTGCAGTGGTTTGGTAGTCGATTTGGGGAGGCCAAGGAGAAGGGCACTGCAGTAGTCTATCTTGGCAAATAGCAACGCTTGGAGGACTGTCCTGAAGTCTTGGAAAAATAGTAGTGGTTTGAGTCGTTTTAGAACCTGGAGTCTATAAAAGCAGTCTTTGGATGAGGTGTTGACCATTTTCTTTAGGTTTAGTCGGTTATCTAGAAGTACCCCAAGGTCTCTCACATGCTTATGGGTGATGCAGGAATTGTGTGGAGATGATAGGGGAATATTTTCTTCGTTTGAAGAGATGAGGAGGAGCTCCGTCTTCGAGGCATTAAGGACCAAGTTTAATCTGTTGAGGAGGCTGGTGATAGATAAAAGGCAATTATTCCAGTGGATAAGCGCTTTTGAAATAGATTCTGTAATAGGGATTAGAATCTGCACGTCGTCTGCGTACAGATAATGAATTAAATTAAGATCAGTTAGCAGTTGGCAGAGGGGGAGGAGGTAAATATTGAAAAGGGTTGGAGATAGGGAGGATCCTTGTGGTACGCCAAGGGTGGATTTTGTTAAAGGCGATTCTTTATTGTTTATTTTAACTTTGAAGGTTCTATTGCAGAGGAAGGACTTGAACCAACTATGGGCTGATCCGGAGATACCTATATCTGTTAGGCGATCCAGAAGAATGGCGTGGTTGATGGTGTCAAATGCCGCCGAGATGTCTAGCAGGACTAATAAAAAGGAGTAGCCTTTGTCTAGACCCATTATGATATGATCTGTAAGTGAAATGAGGAGGGTTTCCGTGCTGCGTGACTTGCGAAAGCCATATTGTGAAGGGTGTAGGATATTGTGGTCTTCTAGGTACTCTGAAAGCTGGGTGTTTACCAACTTCTCCATTAGTTTGGCTAAGAATGGGAGATTGGAGATGGGTCTGAAGTTGGCTGGTTCATTTGGGTCTAAATTGTGTTTCTTAAGGAGGGGTTTAAGTGCCGCGGTTTTTAGACTGTCAGGGTAACTCCCTTGGGTTAGAAAGCAATTTATGATACTTGTCAAAGGTCCTGAAATCGTGTTTGGAATGAGAAGCAAGAGTTTCGATGGGATGTTATCTGCTGGATCACTAGATGGTTTCTGTTTTTTTAGTAAGGATTCAATCTCTTTGGTGGATATTGATTCGAAGCTGTCGAGCTTTGCTCCCTTGAGTGAATGAGGATTCTTGTCTGAGGTGAGAGGTAAAGTATTTGGTGGTAGAAGGGTGAGCGTATTCAAGATCTTCTGTTGAAAAAAAGAAGCAAGTTCATTAGCCTTGGATAGTGCTTGTTCATCTGGAATGGATGGAGGGGTTGACTTCGTGATTTGGGTAACGTATGCGAAAAGGGCCTGGGCATCATACTGGAGATGATGAATTTTGTTGGCATAGAATTCCTTTTTTGTTAGTAGAATAGAAGTCCTGTAGTGATGTAGAAAGCCTTTGAACGTTGACAGGGTAGCTGTGTTGGGGGTTTTTCGCCATATATTTTCCTTGTGACGTAGCTCCTGTTTCATCTGTTTTAGTTTAGGGGTAAACCAGGGTTGATTTCCTTTTTTTGTAGGATTGATTGTTTTGGAGACTATTGGGCACCATTTGTTAGCAACTGTTTCAGTGATCTTATGCCAGGAAGATAGAGCTGAGTCAGGATTGGCAAGTTCTAGGTTCGTGAGTTCCTTGTAGAGCTGATCATTAAGTATATCGGATGGGCATGATTTCCTGAATTGAATAGTAGACAGGTGAGGAGAGGTGAGTGTCTGTTTATCTATGGAGAAGGAGGATTCTATCAAGAAATGGTCTGACCAGGGGATTGGAGTGCAAGAAGGTTCTGATGTGCAGGAGAAATTAGAATTGATGAAAATTAGATCCAGAGTGTGTCCTGCTTTGTGTGTAGGGCTATTAATGATCTGCCTGAATCCCATAGCATTGAGGGTGGTGAGGAGCGCTTCGCAGTTTGAGGAGCGGGGTATAATGTCAGTGTGAAGATTGAAATCACCTAAGATCATAGTTGGGAGGTCTAAGTTGATATGTTTCACGATGGATTCTATGAGTGACGAGGGGTCTGTTTCTAGAACTCCAGGAGGAACGTAGACTAGTAGAATTTGTAGCTGTTTAGACTTGACTAGGCCCAATTCCAATTTAGACTCAGTCTTGATAGTGTGTGCGGATAGCTTGAGTTCTTTCTTGGTAGCTAGAAGAAGGCCGCCTCCTCTTTTTTAGTGTCTGTGGAAGGTGAAGATGTCATATATATGAATAGGAAGTTGATTGATTAGAGCAATATCAGCATTTTTTAGCCAGGTTTCTGTGATTGCACAGATATCTGGATTTGTGTCCTGGAGATAGTCGTTGAGGATGTGTGTCTTTTTGGTTAAGGATTGTGCGTTGAAAAGGGTTACTGAGAGTAGTGTGAGGCCTAGTAGTTGGTTCAGTGGTGAAGTCATGATTGGAATAATTCTTTTTTGTATGATGTTGGTGGAGTTGATTAAGGAGATTCTCCTTCGGTATTGAATGATTGGGATATTGTAGGTATGCATGAGGTTAGTTGGAGAGGCTGGATGCTGGGGATGCTGGATGGATGCTGTATGCTGGAGAGGCTGGGTGGCTGCTGGATGGATGCTAGAGAGGAAGACTGCTGGATGCTGGATGGCTGCTGGATGCTGGATGGCTGCTGGATGCTGGAGAGGATGGCTGTTGGATGCTGGATGGCTGCTGGAGAGGATGGCTGCTGGATGCTGGAGAGGATGGCTGCTGGATGCTGGATGGCTGCTGGAGAGGATGGATGCTGGAGAGGATGGCTGCTGGATGGCTGCTGGAGAGGATGGCTGCTGGATAGGCTGGACTGAAGGCTGGAAGAGGCTGGATGGCTGCTGGATGGATGTTGGATGGCTGCTGGAAGCTGGAGAGGCTATAATGGGTGCTGGCTTTAATACAGGCAGTGAACTCCGTTAGGATCAGGGTCTTTTACTGTTAGTTACAGTTATTAAGAGAGTAATCACTTCCGTGGGTATGGGTCGGGGCTGCACGAAGGGGCAAACAAAGGGGCATGCCCCTTTGTCTTGCTCCTTCGGCGCGCGACGCTCGGCGCACGGTGTCGAAAGTGTGTCTAAATTTAAAGCCCCACAGGGCTGGTACCTGATTGGAGGCGCTGTAATTGTAGGCAGGGCTCAGCGTTTTCGGCGCGATTTGCTTAGTTTTTATGAAGCTTTTTTCCCTGCAATGTCTGCCGCGTTATCGGCGTTGAGGCCGGCTGGGTGGGGAGAGATTCGCAGTGACCTTCCCCCGGCGGGGCTCGGCGCCGATCGCACAGGCCTTCCCCGTTCGCAGCAGCAGAGAAGCCAAAGAGAAATGGCGCCGCAAGTGAGTTCAAATTTAAAGCCCCACAGGGCTGGTACCTGATTGGAGGCGCTGTAATTGTAGGCGGGGCTCAGCGTTTTCGGCGCGATTCGCTTAGTTTTTATGAAGCTTTTTTCCCTGCAATGTCTGCCGCGTTATCGGCGTTGAGGCCGGCTGGGTGGGGAGAGATTCGCAGTGACCTTCCCCCGGCGGAAAATTGTTCCATCCCCTTTATCATTTTGGTCACCCTTCTCTGTACCTTTTCTAATTCTGCTATATCTGACTATTGTTTTTCAAATATTGTATACTGACTAGTGTATAAGGCATAATGTTGTAACTATTGCAAATAAAGGACCATCCTACAAGTTCCAATCCAACATCATGATTATGCAGGAACATTACACTATATAGGAATATTTTCAACAGTTTGCACTCGGAAAAATGAGTATATAGGTGTATAAATAGCACGTATCTGCATGCTATTTATACAAATATATACACATAAGTAAGGGTTTGTGAGTAAATTTATGTGTGTGAAAAAGAGGTGGTCCAGGGCAGGGCCAATATTGAAATGTGAAATATGTGATTATATTAGAAATTTACATAGGTAGATTTGGCAGCTTACTTGCATATATTTACACTTGTTCATTATCTGATATAAGTGATAGTAAACTTCTTTAATGTAAAATACCGACAGGGTGGGTGGTCTGTACAAATTGGTGGGAGTTTAGGCTGAAGAGCCAGGAGGGTCTAAATGAGCTACAGAAGGAATGGGCAAACAAGTAGACAAATTGTTAAAACTAGTAATTTCATTGACATGTGCATGTTGGAAAATCTGCCAACTTACACTCATAAAAGCCTACTCACAGGGGGTAAATGCATGAAAATTACATGTGTAAAATCTCCCCACATATATTTTTAAAGTAAGAAGTAAAAATACATGTGGAGAGCATTGTGCAGCACTTAGCTGTATAAATTCCAACTTATCCAGCTAAATAGCGACTGTCAGTATTTAGCCAGATAAGTCTTAAAAGCCTTATTTATCCAGCTAAGAAATATAGCCAGATAAGACTTTAAAGCACTATCTATCCAGCTAAATGTCACAGGCTTGCAGGGTGGACCCTGAAAATGCTGACTGATAGGCCAAGAAACAATACCAGATCATAAGGCAGAGATGTGGGTGAACAGGCAAGGTCAAGATAGGTGGAATTCATGCAGAGGCAGATATCAGGAAAGAGTTAGGGCAAGTGGTCAACAGAAGCAGAGTCATGGTCAGGCAGGATCAAATCACAAACGCAAAAGGCACCAACCTCTAGAGGTTTTTTTGACCCCTGAAGAAGCTACAGGTAGTGCAGCGAAACACCGGCCGCTGTCGGGATTCTGTTTACACGAGATTCTGTTTACACATAGCAACGGGACATTGCGAGAATAATTCTTCATAAAGCAACTGATTTAATAAATTTCTACAGGCTCCTCAGCCCACAAGAGTCACATCAGGCTGTTTTGGCCGGGTAAGATCCGCAAATGAAGAAAAGACCGGACGGTTCAATTTGTTGAACACGTTGTCAGGCTTGCAGATGCGGATCTTACTTTTTCAATAATATTTTGTATTTACACATTGATTGTTTTTTCTGCGCGCCATAAGTTTTTGAAGTGTCATTGTTGGTGCCTTTTGCATTTGTGATTTGATTTCAAGGACCTACACTGTGCTCTTTGTTATTTTGCTCAGGCAGGATCAAAACCAGGAAACAGCATCTGGAACAGCTGTTAGTACAGGGACAAGGGAAGAGAACCTGTTGGGTTTCTCTTTATGTCAGGGGTTCTCAACCCAGTCCTTGGGGCACACTTAGCCAGTCAGGTTTTGATCATTTCCACAATGAATATGCATAAGATAGATTTGCATAGAATAGAGGCATTGCATGCAAATCTATCTTATGCTATTCATTGTGGATTTTTTGAAAACCTGACTGGCTAGGTGTGCTCTGAGGAATGGGTTGAGAGACCCTGCTTTATGTTACAGCAGTGATGATATCATCAGCTCATGCCACCACGAGGTGGGGTGGCTAGGCCTATAACATTGGTGAGTTCCTGAGAGACCTACTCAGAACAACTAGATCCCGTGGAGGGACAGAACATCAGGAGTCATGCTGGGCAACCCCAGCAGATCGAAGGACACTATGCCAGGCCTGGGACTAAGCGTTAACGGACACCAACCATGAAGCAGCCACCTGTAATCAGCAGCATATTACACTAAATAAGATAGCCAGATATGTCTAAAACTTATTTAGCTGGATAAATAGCACTTTTAAGACTTATCTGGCTATATTACTTTGCCTGATATATAGCACTTATCCAGCTAAGTGGTGACAAAATCACATTTGGCTGGACAAGTTGGAACTTATTTGGCTAACTTGAATATCTATTCATGCGTATCTTTTACATGCACATGAATGTTGCAGGGTAGATTTATGCATATTTTATAATCCCGCATAAATTATATGCATGGGTTATAAAATATTAGAGTAGATCTGTGCACGACCATCTACTGTATATATGGGCGTGAATGCTTGTCTTTTAAAGTTATCTTTTTGGTGTAATATGTGTGTATGGAATTAGATGGTACAAACAATCTGCAGGACAGGCAGTGCTGTGGAGACAAGGCTGCAGCAATTGAGCTGTAAATCTCTTCCAAAAGGCATCGTGGGAACTAAGAGGGATGCATATGAGGCAGCTTAAACCCAGCCAATGCTGGATGGCCCCTCTCTAGCCTTTCAAATGCTGGTCCATGGCCCTCTGAGATGGCCGCTCCTGTGTGATGTAATGGACACTGTGGAAAGATGTGTGGGGCACACAGTGAATGTCAGTTGCCTGAACTAATTTTGCAAGTATATTTCATGGATACTGCTAATACTGATGCGGTTAGTCTGTACAAAATCAAAATGGGGTATTCTGAGGCTTCAGCATGAACAGCTATCAGTATATCATTGCTGTCCAAATGCTATACTATAGGGTGCTGGTCTAATGTTGATATCCTGGCTCAGGACTGGCTGATTTTCCTCCTTGGCATAAATTGAATGGATGTACTGGGTTTGGTCAATCTAATCAATACATCTCTGCCTATGGTGAGGTAAACTTATCACATAAACTACTAAACACCACAACACCCCACCAATAATATTTTATGGGATGAGGAAGGTTTCATACATTATGGGGCGGATTTTAAAAGGAGCGCAAATAGCCTACTTTTGTTTGCGCTCCAGGCGCAAACAAAAGTACGCTGGATTTTAGTTAGATACGCGCGAGCCGCGCGTATCTGCTAAAAACCTGGATCGGCGCGCGCAAAGGCTATGGATTTGTATAGCCGGCGCTCGCCGAGCCGCGCAGCCTACCCCCGTTCCCTCCAAGGGCCGCTCCGAAATCGGAGCGGCCTGGAGGGAACCTTGAAGGGAGGGAATCCTCTAACGCCCTCCCCTCACCTTCCCCTCCCTTCCTCTACCTAACCCACCCCGCCCGGCCTGTCTACACCCCCCCCTTACCTTTGTTGGGGGATTTTACGCCTCCCAGAGGGAGGCGTAAATCCCCGCGCGCCAGCGGGCCTCCTGCGCGCTGGGACGCGACCTGGGGGCGGGTACGGAGGGCGCGGCCACGCCCCCGGACCACCCCGGGCCGTAGCCACGCCCCCATACCCGCCCCCAAAACGCTGCTGACACGCCCCGAAAAACGCCGCGACGACCGGGGACCGCCCCCCCGACACGCCCCCGGACACGCCCCCCCTCGGAGAATCCCGGGACTTACGCGAGTCCCGGGGCTCTGCGCGCGCCGGTAGGCCTATGTAAAATAGGCTTCCCGGCGCGCAGGGCCCTGCTCGCGTAAATCCGCCCGGTTTTGGGCGGATTTACGCGAGCAGGGCTCTGAAAATCCGCCCCTATCTGTTGCATGCCTCCACAGCCTTGCTTACAGAATTTTTTAAAAATGTAATCATGAACCAACCTCAATTATTTTTTTTAATTTTTTTTCTTTTCCTTAATGTGAATTGTTGTGTCTTGTGAAAATTTAAAACTCTTCTTATGATTCTGTTAATACTTTTAAATACTTATAATTTTAACTGCAATCTGAAACAGCTTTGCATACGCCACTATTGTTATTAAATCACTTCAAATATCCCCGATTCACTTAGCTGTCAATATCTCCCAACATGGGTATGTTTTTGAAAAGAAGATTTTCTTCATCAGGGGAGTCCTTATTTCGTCTCTTCTCCTTACTGTCTGGTATTGTCTCTTGATGCGAATGGTGTTCTTTTACTTTTTTCTCGTCTGTGAACTGTTGTCCTTTTTAAACTGGTCAGCAGATCCATATTGCACCAATGGAGAGCTACTACTATTACGTCGGCACTTCTCCAACCAATCATCTATTTTCAATTCTATTCATTCAACTACTCACTGAAACACCTGGGTAGATTATTTCTCCTCACTTGTCAGGTTAATGAAGCCCATTCTATTTCTTCGTTTAGTCCCGAGGGGGGACTAAATCGATAATTGTCCATTGAAGGTCTTCAAAGCTGTGTTTGTAATTTACAAAGTGCTCGACGATCGGGGCTTCCATGGTTCTTGTATTGAGTCTCGATCTATGCTCAATTAGTCTAGTTCTTACTGCCCTTGAAGTCCGTCCTATGTAAATCTTTGGACAGGGGCACTGGATCACATATATCACATTTTTAGAAAATCAGTTTGTTGCCTACCTTCTTTTTAACCGATGTCCTGTCACCAGATCTTCCCATTCTGCCCCTTCAATGGTAATTTTACACATGTCACAACCTCCACACTTAATGTGCTGGCCCTGAATAGGTGCATTATGGACCCTATGATTTATGTCCACATGGACCACCATGTCTCGAATATTAGGGCCTCTTGTAGTGGCAATCAATGGCATTTCTTCAAATACTTTGTGTAGAGATAATATGTGGCAGTGTCTGTGTATTGATGCTGTAATCGATGCTGTTGCTGTACATTGGGGCAAACTACATGTCAACTTGCTTTGATCTTTTTTGCACTGGTATTCAAAACGTTTGCAAGGTAGTTTTGGTGGGATAATTTCCCGAGCGGTCCCGGGGTTCTCCGAGGGGGGCGTGTCGGGGGACGGTCCTGGTCGTCGCGGCGTTTTCGGGGCGTGTCGGCAGCGCTTTGGGGGCGGGTACGGGGGCGTGGCTACGGCCCGGGGCGGTCCGGGGGCATGGCCGCGCCCTCCGTACCCGCCCCCAGGTCGCGGCCCGGCGCGCGGGGATTTACGCCTCCCTCCGGGAGGCGTAAATCCCCCAACAAAGGTAAGGGGGGTATAGACAGGGCCGGGCGGGTGGGTTAGGTAGAGGAAGGGAGGGGAAGGTGAGGGGAGGGTGTTAGAGGATTCCCTCCGAGGCCGCTCCGATTTCGGAGCGGCCTTGGAGGTAACGGGGGTAGGCTGCGCGGCTCGGCGCGCGCCGGCTATACAAAATCGATAGCCTTGCGTGCGCCGATCCAGGTTTTTTAGTAGATACGCGCGGCTCCGCGCGTATCTACTAAAATCCAGCATACTTTTGTTTGCGCTCAGGTGAAATCGGAGCGGCCTCGGAGGGAATCCTCTAACACCCTCCCCTCACCTTCCCCTCCCTTCCTCTACCTACACCACACCCGCCCGGCCCTGTCTGTACCCCCCCCCTTACCTTTGTTTGGGGGATTTACGCCTCCCGGAGGGAGGCGTAAATCCCCGCGCGCCAGCGGGCCTCCTGCGCGCCGGGCCGCGACCTGGGGGCGGGTACGGAGGGCGCGGCCATGCCCCCGTACCCGCCCCCAAAGCGCTGCCGACACGCCCTGAAAACGCCGCGATGACCGGGACCGCCCCCCGACACGCCCCCCTCGGAGAACCCCGGGACTTACGCGAGTCCCGGGGCTCTGTGCGCGCCGGTAGGCCTATGTAAAATAGGTTTACCGGCGCGCAGGGCCCTGCTCGCCTAAATCCGCCCGGTTTTGGGGTGGATTTACGCGAGCAGGGCTCTGAAAATCCGCCCCTTTCTGTTTTGAAAACTGGTGTAAAGTCCACAGGTAAATGACTTTAAATTTATGTGGGCAGGTACAACATTATCCCTTTAATGTTCTAAAATAGTGTTTAAATTGCTCAAAGAGCCAGGAATTTCCACTCAAAAGTGACAAACCACAAAAATAAAGGAAACTCCAAAAGAAAGAATCTCAGTAAAGCTTCATCAGGAGCAACACGATATTGGTCCACGTTATGAAGAGAACTGAGTCAGTTTCGGATAGAGTCATTTATATGATCATTTGCTCCTGATGAAGCTTTACCGGGAAACATTGGCCATTGTTGAGCCTAGATCTTTATTAAGATAATGCAATAGAATATATGAGATTGACTCTAAATTGTGCCAACGTATTCAAGGGTTAAAAATTTTATCTGCAAAGAAAAATTTAAAAAATAGTATTCTTTCATGTAAATGATTTAGCAGTCCGGGCAATCCGGTTGTGAGGGCATGCCGACAGGCTTGCTGATGCGTAATTATAAGTATCATTAAGTCTACATTTTAAAGCTACCATTGTTTAAAAAAGTTGATGGGTTATGTAGATTATTAAGTGGACAAGATTCTTTTTTTTGAGGTTTCCTTTATTTTTATTTGTCTAAAATAGTGTTTGAAAACATTACTATTTTAATCCCAGATATTGACATTCCAAACAGCAGGGAGTGGACAAATAGATTCTGTATTGTGGTAGACTGTACACTGAATGATTTGACAATATATCTGGAAATATATCAGATAGAAAAATGTTTAGCAGTGACAGTGGAAAGGCAATCCGACATAAGAACTACTGTGGGGGCAGGAAAGATAAGTTATAGAAACATTCTAGCCACTCTTCAATCAGGAGTTTTCTCTCTCTCCCCCCCCCCCCCCCCCCATGGTCAGAAATCCTTAGTTGAGACCATGTGAGGATAAAACTTAACCAACTTAATTGGGAAACGGCATACAGATTGACATTTCCTTTCCTATTGCTGATGAGGATAAAACTTAAGCCATTGTAATGAAGGTGCTGGACGTTATTTAGAGATAAACTTAGAAGGCAGCTCAATTTCAATATCACTGTGGTGAAATTGTCACATTTCCAGTCTCCTAATTGTGCAAGGAAGATGTTAGCTGTGGGCAATGGTAGCCAAACCATTCCCTGGGCCTTTCCATTTGAATATCTTGCTTTGCATACCAACTCTGCTGAATTGCTACTGCACAATTGCTGCCTACTTCTCTGAGCAGTTTAGCTGGCCTGAGCTATTTACAGGTCTTCATGTATGTTGATGCCTTTTGCTGGATTCACTTTCCATTTATGTGCCTGTAGTGTCTCCATTATTCCAGTCAGGTGTACTAAAGGGTTTTTCCTATTTTGCATGTTCAATAAAAATGCTTTCAGGCTTATTCATTATGGATATCATGAAAAGCCTAACTAGCTGCAGGATCTTGTGGACAGGTTGCGAACCACTGGGAGCCTTCTGAGAACTTGAGAGCATTTTCCTCTTTATTACTAGATCATTTCCTGGCTCCCAATAAGCTTGTTACTCTACCTCTAAATCTTCCCTATTTGTAAGGAAATGTTGTAATTTTAAAATGACAAGGAACCTGCAACACTTTGTGTCATTTTCCATCTAAAATGACCCCCAAACCAACATTGTTGTTTATTTCATTTCTGTTGATTTAATATATGCTAAAATAATAGAAACAAAGGGGGTAATGTTCAAATGAGTCTGATGTCTCTGAGCCCAGAACCTGTCTCCTCACCTTTCCATTCTACGGTTCCTTTCTGATGCCAGAATAAAAATGCTTTATTTCAAAAAAGGCCACTTGACCATTTCATGCACTCATTGAATTCTTGCTTTCTGATCCCTTTAGCTTCTATTCTCTCTTCCTTTTCTTTTGTATTTATTTATTTGATTTATATTCCAACTTTTGGCACTTCAACTTGGATTTATCTCTGTCTTTATATATTATACCTTGATTTTAAACCCAGCTTCTCCTTTCTCCAAAATTCTTTCTGTCATTTTTTTTCCTACAACCACAAGTCACAGGTTGAAGGCACTGCATCTGCTTTGGTTTTGTGCTGTTTGATTATTTTGACGCATGGTGTTATTAGTCATCATTAACTACTTTACTTGTATCATGTTAGTATAGCACTTGCAATGGTAACACATTCTACATGACAAATGAACCCTCCTTGCACAGTTTAGCAAACATATCTATACCTGAGCTTGAAGCTGCAATTTTGCTCTGCAACTTTTTTCATCTAGACTGGTCTCCACCATTTTACTATATTTTGTTTGTCTCTTACTCATAAATGCCCCACCTTGCTGCTGTTCATGATATTAGCCTACACTTCTCTTTCAGGAGACTCACAGCAGTTAAAAATTATGTTGGCAGTGCTAGTGTTATGCCATCTACGCACATAGAGGTGAATTTTAAAAGCCCGATGCCTGCATTTATTAGGAGATGCGCGAAGAAATTGGGCTTGCACGTGCCAAGCGGATTTTAAAAACCGCTGAGATAGACGCATTCCTCCCACAGCTTGCACATCTCAAAGGTTTTCAAAAAGGGGCAGGGCATGAACATAAGATGTGCGCGTAAATACTGAAATGATCCTGTGCATGCCAAGGCCCCCTGCCGAGTAACTTTACTTCTGCTATGGATGCTGTGTAAGTTAAAATTTAAAGAAAGCTAGAGAGATCTGTGGGGTGTTAAGGGTTGGGGCTAAATGGGTGGTGGGGGGGGGGGGGGAGTGAAGGCTATCAAACCAGGGGGGGTTGGCAGACCTCTCTCTTAACTGGGCAAACTGAGGATGAACTGGTAAAACCAGAATGGCGTCAGCACACACCCCTTTTAAAATCACGATTTACACTGTGGAAATGGGATTTGCATGCACATGTTCATACCTACTTAAAATTTGGGCACATGTGCATGCGGCCAGGCTATTTTATAACATGCATACATATATTATAAAATGGTCGCATACCTGGGTGCGGGCTGACATCTGTGCACAAACGTGTGCACGCGAGCCAGTTTGAAAGTTACTGTCCCTCTTTTTGAAAATGTAGGGTTCATTTCCTTTTGAGTTTCAATAGCTTTTTTTTTTTTTTATAGGTGAGCTGAACAGTATAGAGACAGACACTTCTGCTCTGCTTCAATGTGTGAATGGATTTCAGACCCTGTGGGAAATGCCTTTCCAACTTATTTCATAGATTGACTGCACTGTATATCCAAGACGTAACTTCTGATTAATGGCAACAGATCAGCACTGTGTATTTTGCTAACCTTTCCTTCTCCTATGCTCTCCACTACTTTGAGGCAAGAGCACACAGAAATGTTTAGATGCACAAATTTAGTTTTGCCAATAGTATTGATCATTTTTAACTACTGCGAGTTTCCTGAAAGAGAAGTGCAGGCTAACATCATGAACAACAGCAAGGTGGGGCATTTATGAGTAAGAGACAAACAAAATATAGTAAAATGGTGGAGACCAGTCTAGATGAAAAAAGTTGCAGAGCAAAATTGCAGCTTCAAGCTCAGGTATAGATATGTTTGCTAAACTGTGCGAGGAGGGTTCATTTGTAATGTAGAATGCATTACCATTGCATGTGCTATACTAACATGATACAAGTAAAGTAGTTAATGATGACTAATAACACCATGCGTCAAAATAATCAAACAGCACAAAACCAAAGCAGATGCAGTGCCTTCAACCTGTGACTTGTAGTTGTAGGAAAAAAAACGATAGAATTTTGGAGAAAGGAGAAGCTGGGTTTAAAATCAAGGTATAATATATAAAGACAGCGATAAATCCAAGTTGAAGTGCCAAAAGTTGGAATATACATCAAATAAATAAATACAAAAGAAAAGGAAGAGAGAATAGAAGCTAGATGATCTGATTGGAAAGATGTGTGGTAGGGACACCAAGGGATCAGAAGGCAAGAATTCAATGAGTGCATGAAATGGTCAAGTGGCCTTTTTTGAAATAAAGCATTGTTATTCTGTCATCAGAAAAGAACCGTAGAATGGAAAGGTGAGGAGACAGGTTCTGTGCTCAGGGACATCAGACTCAGAGATAAGTTAAAGAAGGAAAAAATAGTCAGTGGCACACAAAGGTGAAAATACAGCTAAAATCACACATTTATAATGAAGGGAACTGTTTGGAAGAACATTCCATTATATTTAATGCAGATTTGGCAGTGGAAATTCAGATAAATATAATTTAGATTCAGTTGTTCTTCCATGGTTGATGTCCTCCAGCGCATAAACATAGAAGTCAAGGCAGTCATAATGTGAGGTGGGATGAAGAGTGATGGGGGCTGGGGTTATAATAGGTTCCATTTCTTACAGTCAGAAGAGAGCCTATTTCTTTATGGATTTACAGAATCCACTTGCAGAAATATTTTTCATGGGGAAAAAAATCCACATTAACTCAAGGAAATTTACTCTTTCAAGGGAGATCAGATTTCTTTTCAATCTGTATCTCAAGCATGAGAAAATCATAGTAGATATTGTGGAAGATGCCCAGAATAAAGAGCATACACAGGCTTTTATACCACATTTATCTTCTAGCAAAAATGAGTCCATTGTATACTATATAGTGGCATAACTAGAGCAGATTGATTGGGACCGTCTGGAAGGGGGGTGCAAGGCTCCAGTTATTCAACTGATAATTCAGAATCAAATCTAAAAGGGTGGGGGGGGGGGGGGGCGACAGTGCATTTTCATAGGTAGGTGGTAACAGAGTTAGCAGACGTTATTAAGGCCAATATTCAGCACCAGATTTAGCTGGACAAATGATGGGATTTGTAAATCCCAATGCACTGACAGCCAGATATCATGTTATGTGGCTAGCTCGGGGTGGAGCTGATTATCTGGCTGTGAGCTGTGAGCCAGATAACTGCTGAATTTCAGTGTTATCCATTGAACGTAGCAAGACAGCTGAAGAAAAGTTCTAAAGTTAGATGGATAAACTTGTCTGTGTAACTTTTAAGATAACCGGGAATATTCAGCAGCATGGTGGTTTACTTCTCGGATTCACTGGGAAAAGAATTTCATAAGTAACTCGGGCTTTGGAGCTACTGAAACCCCTTCCATCTCCCCCCTCGACACACACACACATTATATAACTGTAAAAATGGGACGAGCTTGTCAAAAATCAAACAAGTAAAAACTATTGACAAGATAATCAGAAACAAATAGATTGCCCTCCATGTTTCAGATAAAGTGCTGAGGGAATCTTACTGAATTTCATGTAAGATGTCAATAAAAGCAATGGAGAAAAGGAAACAGCTGAGGAAGATTGATTGAACCAACCTTCAAAGAGAAAACCCGTAGCAAGTTTGACTATTTTACTTGTCATACTTAAGTAAATTTTCAAATGAGTTATATGTGGAAAATTAGCATATACCCATATAAGTAGCCTGTATTCATGCATGGACATAATGTTCATAGTGCACAATGGTGCACATGCACCACCAACTCAAAATGAGGTGTGCCGTGCACACCAACCAGGAACAGTAAAAAAAATTCTCTCTGATGTCATGGTGGCAAAATCCCTGCCCCCCCCCCAAGTCAAAACATGGCTTGCCACCTCAAACTCACAACTCCCATGTGGGGCAATTGACCCAACAGGCACTAGTTACTGCCCTCCATGCTACCAGCTTCTCAGTTATTGCAGCAGGAGAAACAGCATGAAACTCTATATATGGGTCACGGGGACCCAGAACATGGGCACTACTGTCTGTCTCTCTGCCTCCCTCCTCCTTCTACTCACACATTTCCTGTTTCAAAGCAGAAACACATGTGTATGCTTGGCAGGTTGTGATTAGCTTTTATTGAATTTATGTAAGTATTATCCAAAAAATACTATAACAGGGTACTATCAAGCTAGGGCAAGAGAACATTGTAGAAATCTCATCTTTGTGAGACTTTCCTCACTCCAAATGACGTCATATCTTCACTGCGGTATACTGTGCTGTTCGTACGTATCACTGTGCATGTAAAACTGGCCTTTAAACCCTAAAACACCTCAGCTCAAGTTATTAGCTGGCCCTCCTATAGCAATATAAATAGTTGAATACTGTGAAGGCTGCCCCAGAGGCTCTTTCTCTTTCAACCAGAAATGGCCAAAATGCAATCTTTATCGCAAATTGAGCTACGGCCATTTCTCACATCTTAATGCCAGGAAAAAAGGTGTAGTTATTTCTGGCATTGATGGCGTGTGTTACACTATTGCACAGTGCAAAAATGCTCTTAATTTTAATTAATCCTGCCCAAACCCCTCCCCTATGAAAAATTTGCATTCACACAATGCAATAGCATTACTATCGCATGCATTATCACCATAACACATTTTGATAAATGACCCTATAATTTTGTACCTGAGGCAACAGAGGGTAAAGTGACTTGCCCCTAGGTCACAAGGAGCAACAGTGGGATTTGAACTCTCATTTGTATCCCACTGCTCTAATCACTAGGCTACTCCTCCACTAAGCTAAAAGACCAAGAGAAAGACAAACAGCAGTTACTTAGATATTTGCTTAACTTCACTGTATGCAGTCTGTTGGTATGAGCAGCAGAAGCTCCTTTACTTCTCAGAATCAGACAAATTGGATAATGGTCTAATCTGATAATTAAAAACCTATCATCATCAAGGGGACATTATTCAAATTTCCTATGTAGTTGAAAAGTTCACAGTGCATTTAATGGGCCGAATATACCCAAATAACTAATAGCTGGATAAGTTTATCTAATTCACTTTAGGTCTGTTCAACAGCAGGTCAGCTAACTTATCCCTAGATTCATCATTCTGCTATATTTATAGCAGAATGATGTTTCGTGAAAAACAAAGGGATAGGGGGCAATAGTGGGTAGCCGGCCACATCCTGGCGATGTGGTTTTGCCTGCGTGGTGCATCCACACCGCACACTACCGCCCCCATAGCACTACGGGAAAAGGTGTAGTTATTTCCTATGGTGCTGCTGGCGATAATGTGAAAAACATTATCGCCGGCAGCGCTGCCAGGAGATAACTCCGCCCAAACCTCACCCACACTCCTCCTCTTCCCCTAATTTTAATAATACTGCTGTATTGTACTGGAATTGAGTGCGGTAGGCCTTATCATGGGCGATAAGGCCCTACCGCACGCGATACCGGCACATCGCACAATAAAGAATGACCCTGTTAGCCAGATAAGTCTGCATATCGCCACTTATCTGGCTAAGGACTTGATGGGAAAATTGCCTTAGTGAATCAGGCCCTAAGCTAGATAAGTAGCCACACCCCAGAACATCCCCATCCCACCTCGCCAAATAAATAGTTATCCAGCTAAGCAGCAGTTTAGCAGGTAGAGAGTCCATCAAGCTAGGTTGAGAGAACATTGTACAAATCTCATCTTTTTGTGAATTTCCTCACTCCAAAGGTCATCAAATCTTCACAGGAGTGGACTGTTCTGTTCATACGTCTTACTCTGAATGACAAAATGGCCCCTAACCCCTACACTACTACTTAAACCTCACCTCAAGTTACTAGGTGGGCCTCATATAGAGGTATAAATACCTAACTACTTTAAGGGTCTTATAACTAAGTGCTTTCTCTCTCTCTCTCTACTGAAATTCTATTTGCGAAAAGATTGCAAAGTGTGATATAGCCATATTGCACAGCTTAACTCAAATGAAAAAGGTGTAGTTATTTCCTACATTAAAACTGTGCAATATGGCTTCGCAAATTGTGAAGACAGAACTCCTCCCACTTTTCCAAATTAGCATCGCCCTCTGCGTTATGGTGCTTTTCGTATGCATTAAGGCGTTTTTCGCATATGAAAAGCCCATAACGTGGCTTGGAAAATAATCCCCTTAGGCCTGGATTTCTTAAAGGCGCACAGGTCTGTGAATCCCGCAGTAACGGGGGGCGAGGGGGCGAAGCAGGGGGGGTGGGCCTGCGAAAGCCGGCAGCGATCGCACCACCGCGGTGTTATCGCTGCTGGCTTTCGCACCCAGTAGCGCCACCATGAAAGGTGGTGCTATTGGGCATGTACTGGCAGCAATAAGGGGGTCTTACCTTTTCGCCGCTAGCGAAGTTCCTGTGGCGTCCGCTCTGCCGCCGCCCCGACTCCTCCTCTTCCGGTCCTGATGCCGCCCTGACTCCGCCCCTATCTAGCTATTGCAAGCGAAAAGGGACTTTTCGCGTGCGATAGGGATAGAAAATGACCTCCTTAATTGGATAAGTCTGAGCTTCTCTTGCTAAGTGGCACTGAATATCAACCTCAAAATGTAAAAAGTTAACTTTTAAATCTTTTTGACCAGACTTGATGGCTATTTTATTGGTGCTAGAGCACATTGTGATATCGTCAATTATTATCATTGTTGCTTTGCCAATGGCTAGTGCTGCCTATACATACATTAAAATATTTTGATGCATTGTTATGTGCTGCTATCTAACAAATTACTTTTTGCTACCATTGTAGATGCTTTAGCAGACAGTGTCGAGTAGGCTGTGAGACTTTGGTTAATAGTACTATTAGACAACAAATGTCATGTTGGGGTCCTTGTGTTCATGCTACTAAGATACCTTTTATTAATGTATACCACTGATGTGTCTGTACCTACAATAAAAGGTTTCCCTGTTAAGATGTATTGACCAGTGATTGATGTCTGCCATGCATTAGCTCCATCGCATTTGCTCTATATGTGTGTGCTGTTTACGCTGCCTTTTTTATGTGCATTGATAATATTTTGACACGTGTTGCTGAATTATTATTATTAGTAGTACAATAACAGCAAAAAAAAAACCCAGTTAAAATAGTTATTCTATGAGTTCTCTGGTGTTTTTTTCCTGGAAATTATTTAGTAATTTTATGTTAGTAGTTTCAGTGTCCTGTCCAAGAAAAAGAATAAAATTAGAATTATTTTTATATTTGGTAACATATCATCTCGAATGCAACAGATCATACAAACATAAAGGAATCCCTTACATTTACCATATACTTTACATTCATTAATGCAGGATATAACTGGAAATTAATAGCTCACCGTATGTCACCACATAGGGGTAACCTGCATGGAGTGGCAATAATTACCGTAAGCAACTTGCTGGGCAGACTGGATGAACCACTTGGTCATTATCTGTTGTCGTCATTTGCTGTTGTTATATCTCTCCAAGTTGAGATAATGCCTTAAAATAATATTCTTAATCACAGTTCAACCATAGTTTTTTTTGTCCTAGAGATGATTCATTGTCTCGGAGTTTAAGTGGGAATATCTACATGATTACACATAGAATCATTAATTCTCTTATTTCTGCAAATGAAATTAACATAGTAAGAATATAAGAACATAAGTAATTGCCATACTGGGTGAGACCAAGGGCCCATCAAGCCCAGCATCCTGTTTCCAACAGTGGCCATCCCAGGCTACAAGTATGTGGCAAGTACCTGAACACTAAGAAAATCCCATGCTACTGATGCCAGTAATAGCAGTGCCTATTCTCTAAGACAACTTGTTTAATAGCAGTTAATGGATTTCTTCTCCAAGAATGTATCCAAACCTTTTTTAAACCCAGCTACACTAAGGGGTAGATTTTAATAGGTGTGTGTGCATGTGCGCTTGCTCCCCAGTGTGCACCGGTTTTATAACATGCACGCGCCGGCGTGCATCTTCCAGTCTTGCAAGGTCCTCCTGCAATTTATCATAATCTGATTATGATTTAACTACTCTGAATAATTTTGTATCATCTGCAAATTTGACTACCTCACTTGTCGTATTCCTTTCCACATCATTTATAAATATATTGAAAAGCACTGGTCCAAGTACAGATCCCTGAGGCACTCCACTGTCTACCCTTTTCCACTGAGAAAATTGACCATTTAATCCTACTCTCTGTTTCCTGTCTTTTAACCAGTTTGTAATCCACGAAAGGACATCGCCTCCTATCCCATGACTTTTTAGTTTCCTTAGAAGCCTCTCATGAGGAACTTTGTCAAATGGCTTCTGAAAATCCAAATACACATCTACTGGCTCACTTTTATTCACATTTATTAACCCCTTCAAAAAAATAAAACAGATTTGTGAGACAAGATTTGCCTTGAGTAAATCTATGCTGACTGTGTTCCATTAAACTATGCATTTCTATATGCTCTCTGATTTTGATATTTATTATTTAGAATAGTTTCCACTATTTTTCCCGGCACTGAAGTCAGGCCCACTGGTCTATAGTTTCTTGGATCACCCCTGGAGCCCTTTTTAAATATTGGGGTTACATTGGCCACCCGCCAGTCTTCAGGTACAGTGGATGATTTTAATGATAGGTTACAAATTTTTACTAATAGTTCTGAAATTTCATTTTTGAGTTCCTTCAGACCCCTGGGGTGCATACCATCCTGTCCCGGTCTTTTGCTACTCTTTAGTTTGTCAATCTGGCCTATTACATCTTCCAGGTTCACAGTGATTTGGTTCAGTTCATCTGACTCATCACCCTTGAAAACCATCTCCAGAACTGGTGTCTCTCCAACATCCTCATTAGTAAACACAGAAGCAATGAATTAATTTAAGCCAGATCGTTTTCCTACGTGGTAACTCCTAATATGACACTTAACATCATAACTACAGTGTAGGTTACTTTTCCCCATGTGCATTACTTTGCACTTGTCCACATTAAATTTTATCTGCCATTTGAATTCCCAGTCCACTTATGATTTAACAATTTGGAATAATTTTGCATCATCTGCAAATTTAATCACTTCACTCATTGCTCCCCTTTCCAGATCATTTATAAATATATTAAAAAGCACTGGTCGCAGTACAGATTTCTGAGCTACTTCACTGTTTACCCTTCTCCACCGAGAAAGCTGACCATTTAGTTCTACTCTCTGTTTCCTATCTTTTAACCAGTTTGCAATCCACAGTAGGACATTGCCTCCTATCCTGTGACTCTTTAATTTTCTCAGATGTCTGCCATGGGGCACTTTGTCAAACACCTTCTGAATATCCAAATTCACTACATCCATTGACTCTCCATTATCCATATGTTTATTAACCTCTTCAAAGAAATGTAGCAGATTTTCCTTGTGCAAATCCATGCTGGCTGTGTCCCATTACACCACATCTTTCTATATGTTCTGCGATTTTGTTCTTTAGAATAGTTTCCATGATTTTTCAGAGCGCTGTTAAGTGAGACTCACCAGTCTATAGTTTCCTGGATCCCTTATTAAAGATTGGGATTACATTACTCTCCAGTTTTCAGGTACAATGGACAATTATAATGATATGTTACAAATTGCTAGTAATATATCTGCAATTTCAGAACGCTGGGGTTTATACCATCTGGTTGAGTAATATTTGCTACTCTTTAGTTTGTCATTCTGCCTTATTATATCTTCCAGCTTCACCTTGGTTTGTTTCAGTTCTTCTGAATCATCACCATTGAATACAATTTCTGGCACAGGTATTTTCCCAATATCCTCTTCAGTAAACAATGAAGCGAAGAATTAATTGTTTTTCCTTGATGTCTTTTTTTCCCTTAAATACCCCCTTTAACCCCTCTATCATCTAACATAGCGCTTCTCAACCGGTGTGTCGCGACACACCAGTGTGTTACCAAACACCGGCAGGTGTGTCGCGTCTCCCGGTGTCCTACTGCCCCGTTGTACTTTCCTTCTCCCTTTTTCCAGCTCCCACAGGCCAATTGGAAGCCTCCTTTCTTCCTACCCCCACTGCCCAATGGGAAGCCTCTTTCATTCTGCCTGCCCCCATGCAGGCCAATCGGAAGCCTCCTCCCTTCTACCTGCCAGTGGGAATAGGAAGAAGGGAGGAAGCCTTTGATTGGTTGGTGAGGCCGGCATCAGAAAGCCCGGGGGAGGGGTGGGAGGAATAGAAGTGTTGAACTCCGACGAAGCAAGGCCGCCACGAGAGCCCATTCCCGTGGCGGCGAAGAGGAAAGCCCGACCCCGACCAAGTAAGGCCGCCACAGCCCGTGGTGGTGAAGAGGAAACCCGATCCTGACCAAGGCCACCATGGGAGCCCATCCCATGGCGGTGAAAAAAGAAGGCCCGCTGGAGTAAAGCCGCGGCAGAACTGGAGCCCATCCCTGCAGTGAAGGAAGAATAAGTTTTTGGTGAGAGCTGGTGTGTCTGAGGGTGTGAAAGGGTGCCTGGGTGAGAGCTTGTGTGTCTTAGGGTGTGAATGGGTGCCTGGGTGAGAGCTTGTGTGTCTGAGGGTGTGAATGGGTATCTGGGTGAGAGCTTGTGTGTGTGGGTATGAATGGATACATAGGTGAGAGCTGATGTGAATAGGTGTTTGGGTGAGAGTGTGTGGGTGTGAATGGAAGCCTGGGTGAGAGCTGTTGTGAATGGGTGCTTGGGTGAGAGCTTGTGGGTGTGGGTGTGAATGGAAGCCTGGGTAAGAGCTGGTGTGAATGGGTGCAAGAGCATTTGTGTGTGATTGAGAGCTTGTATTTAAGAGACCATGAGTGTGATTGAGAGAGAGAGACTGGTCAGGGAGGTGATGTGTTTCTGTGTGTGTGTGAGAGACTGGTCAGGAAGATGACTGGTGTGAGAGACCGAGACTGGTTGTGGGGTCTAATTTGGAGGTGTGTGTGAGTGACTGGTTGTGGGCACTAAGGAAGAGGACTATGAGAACAGAGCTTCAGCAGCCCTTGCTGCTTCTGGTGAGTGCTATTGGCCTGGAAGGGAAAGGAGTAGGAGAGTTGCTGGAGAGGGTAAGTAAAAGTGGCTTTTAAAATTTATGTTTCTTGATTGACTGCCATTTTAATTATTGGGTATTATGTGATGTCTGCTGTTTTGAAATATTTTATTGATACTTGGACATGTTTTAATAATTTTTATGAGTTTTTGATTGTTGGATATTATTCTTTTCAGCAGCTGTTTTGTAACATTTTAGTATAGCTTTACAATTATTTCTGTGTGGGGCTCTATAGCAGCTTGGCTTATTCTGTTTTCCTAATAGGAAAAGTATTAGTGTTTAGGGCCTGGTTTAATAGTTGTAGTGTTGCCTTTTCATAGATAGGGTTGTGAGTATGTTCCATAATACAGGTGTAACTTTGTGCGGGTTAGTTTGTATGCATTATTGCAGATCCTGGGACTATGTTAGGTGCTATATTTCTCTTTCCATTTCTCCAGGTTCGCACTGCATGCAGAGTGGCATTTTTGGTTTTCCATTCCAGTTTCTGTCTCCATATTTATAATTTGTGGTTTTTCTGTACTTGGTGAAGGGTGTGTGACCGAAGTGAGGTATTTTACTAGCATGTAGGCATTTGTATCAATTTTATTTGTTGTGTTTTCTCAATAGGATATGCATTAATAGTAAATTACTGTCTTTTCATAACGAAGGCTATTATGCCTGGTAGTAAAAGGAGTTTGTTTTGCTTTTACTGAGATGTCATCAGAACCAGAATATCTTTTTTGTATGGTGAGTTGTACAGGGTAATGCCCAAGATCTGCTCTGCACTCATTGAGGGGATTCCTGTAGATGCAGAGTGCATGTTTACATTTAGCCCCATGATGGTCACATGATCAGTGTGTCACGCATGTGAGACCCATCTGTCAGGTGTGTCCCGGCCAAAAAAAGGTTGACAACCACTGATCTAACAGTCCAACCAACTATCTCACTGGCTTCCTGCTTTGGATTTATTGTTTTTAAAAAAGTTTTTGCCTCTTGGCCAGCTTCTTTTCACATTCTCATTTAGCCTGCCTTATCAATGTTTTATCACTTAAGTACTTGGAGTAATTTATAAGCTAAACTCTGGGTCAAACTTTAGCTATTATTATAACAAAAAGAATTGCACATAAAATCCTCAGTGCACTGCTTTGAACATGTTCTCCTTAGTATCTGTTTTGCAAAGAAACATTTTTGCCATCAGTGGATGGTATTACCTTGTAACTCCAGATTGTGTTTGGATCCCACCCATGTCCATGGGCACTGTCGATCTAGGCATTACATGTCTGAGTCAGACTGTGCACCAAAATTTCTCTATTTTACTGTCTAACATAGCATCAATATAGCATTAGTATGTTAAAATGAGCTTTTCACATGGACATTAGAATAGACTTTGGAAGTACTCAGAGGCTGAGTGACTCAAGCACCCTACAAGTGCTAAAATGTCCAAGACAAATACAACATGTTATATCTTAATACTATTATAATAGAGAAATGAATAATGAATAATCCCTAAATGAATTAATTTTAAAGACTGGTGATGTTTCACCAGATGTGAGCAAACTATGACCAGCTTGTGGTGGTAAATCTAATCCTAGCCCACATCAGCTGGAGTTCACTTCAAGCCAGAAGTGACACCATCTGGCTGGAAGTGATGTGGCTGCTAACCCAGTGGATCTCTGGGTGAACTCTGCCCATCATGCCTCAGACCCTGAGGCTCCAGAGACTCTTACCTAGACAGAGTCCCCCATGTGGCCCTTGGGGCCTCTGTTCAGGTGAGGTCCCTTTGTGCAATACAACAAAAAGTCCTATCAGTCTATCACAGGACAATTTTCATTCATTATTATCCATGGCCATATTATTAAAATTACACATTATTCTATATTAGTGTATACAGCAATATAACCTATTACCATCTTTCCTAAGAGACCTGTGTGGTCTCAAAACCTCATACATTACAACTCTTTTATTCAGTTTTAAAAATTAAAGAAATTACTACCTACAAAGATTCCAATTTTTCTCAGGAACATTATAGCAATTAGGACTCTTTGCTACACATTTCTTACCCCAACAAATTTTCAGTCTTAAAAAATAAATATTAACAATGACCAATTTTTACTTGGTAGACTGAAGCCCAGGAGGCAAACTCTCCTAAAGAAAGGCAGTCAGGAGTTCTGCTTGGAGATATGAGCCAGGTATTTTAGCTATAATTGCAGGGCACATCTCTTAGTAATAGGACAAACTATTAACAAAGCAAATGACTGCCTGATATCTGTAGATAATTTGAATTGTAAATGAGACTTGGAGTCCTATGCAATAAAGTTTGCATTTTAAGGGCCTTGTGTGCATGCTATATGCACTAGGCCTTATTGTCCATGTTAAGACAGTCCACCATCACATTAATATGTAAGCTCTAAAACTAGCACTTACAAATATGTAAATGAGGAAGTATTATATGCAAATAAAGCTTAACCAGACTCACAGAAACATAACATGCTATACTCTCCAAAACTGCTGTTTATTGTGAGCCCAGTAAAGGGAATAGATGCTGCTTGAGGACTGGAGATGATGTGGACCGCGTTCCCTGTGCCAGGTTTCAGGAGAGGGGAAATCTCCCTCCGACTTCCTGTGCTAACCATCCTAAAGTGAAAGAGCTGGTTAACATTAGGGCTTTCTACATGGAGCTCTCATAAATGACTTACTTTATTTTAAATTTCCATGCACATTACTATCATGACCATACTAGTGAGGCCAAAACACAGTAAAATGGTTTGCATACCACATTCATCAGTATTTTACCTTGCATGTTCGATTTTTACAAAATTTATATGGTAATTTTGCTATTTTTACCATGTTTTATTGTGTTCGATTCTAGATGTCTAATGTGGCAAGGGTAAATAACACCAAAACTGAGATAAATACTTCTAGGCACTGCCTAGCAATGTGTTAAGAATACTGCATAAAGGATTTCATAAAAATGAATATTAAGCATTTCGATTTTCTACCACAGCAGAAGTGCAGAATTTCTTAAGATGTCCCAGCAGTAGCAATATCTTCACTGCTGCAGTGACGTGTCTTTAGCCCCAGGGATAACAAGTTCCCTCAAGTTGCTAAGACTTGCTAGGACAGACTGGTTTGTTTCCAGAGCAATAGACAAGCACAAGGTGCTATTTTTTGCCTTATAGGAATATCCCCAGAGGAGATTAGAGACTCTCATTTTAACTCTTTCTTATCCTTTCTTAAAGGCTGGTAGATGTTTTTTTGTATTTCTGACATATAAAATATTGTTCATAAATCAAAACGTCCTCTTTATGTTTACTTTTTTATGATGTCTCCAGGTTGCAGAAAGGGAGGGCTACTTTCAAACAAATGAGCACGACAGCATATATGCGTGTATATTGGCGCAAACAGATCTGCACAAGTATTTTATAACCTGTACGTATGAAATAGGCACATTTTATAAAATACTCATATCTCTACCCTGCAATATATGCACAAATTCATGCAATACATTGGAACCACGTATAGCAATGCATTGAATGTGCATACTTTTTCTATTTTTTTTTTCAAAATACTTTTTAAAAAGTGGTATGTAAACAGTTGGCATGAAAAACACATCACTCAAAGAACATATAAACCATAAAATTTGAAACAGTGTACAAAGTACAAAAACATAACACCAACAGCTGTATGGGCTGAAAATATTTATAACTTAAGTATCAAGTCTTGGCAATGAGAGTCAACTTGCAAGCTGCACTTAGCACCAAACTAGACATTTACTATAAACCCACAATATCAGTCCAAACTTGATAAAGCAAATATTATAGCACTTCATGCCCAATTAAAACAAAACACATTTTCCCTATTTTAAAAATATACGCACATATACAGCCTGATTAGATTTTATACGTGTAAATTCACTTTACCCTTGTAAGTGGGCTTTTGAATATTGCTACAATATATGCCATTGAATTGTCCATAGGATATCCACATGTAAGTGCACTTTACACACACAAATGGCTTTTTAAAATTGCTACAATAGTATGTTACATTTAAGCGTTTAACTCCTTTTAAAATCATCTTTTTTAAATCATCTTTTTAAAACTCCTTTTAAAATCATCTCCATATTGTAGGCATGAAACTAAAGTAGTTGTTACTCGTATAAGTCATTCAATTTTAAACATGCATGTGAAAGTGAAATTAATCAGTTGAGTTTACCAATTAGTCCACCAATTCGCCTAGTCCTTTTCCAGGTCATCAAGACCTTCCTGGTTCTTCTACTTATCCTCCCCCCAGCTCACCCAGACCTCCCACCCAGTAGGTACTATACAATAAATGTGATTAATATCACTTATGCCAGGTAATTAGCAGGTGTAAAAATACTTAAGTTGGCAAATGTATGTGTGTATCTTTTAAAATAGCAACTTTTAAGTGTTGTCCCTGCACCAGAATGCCCCTAGACCAACCTTTTTTATGTGTCTATATTTGTGCGCAAAAATGAAAATGGTTATGTGTGTATATGCTAATTTTTTACAAGCGTAACATTTTGAAAATTCACCCATAAACTTTAAAATAACAGAGCAGATTCTTCTTGAAAAATGGATTTGAAATGTCAGTTCTTTAGTGACATTTAAGTATGCTACTCAGTTTTGATATCTGCAGCATTATTCATCGAAGCAGAATCCAAGCATATACTTCTAGGCAGGCTGGTTTTTATTTTCAGGGTTTTTTTTTCAATTCAAATTTTATTGAAGTTTTATCCAGTAATGTAACAAAACTAACTACTTGGCTCAAAACAAAGTACACAATGCATCTCCCCCAACCCCCTTCATCTCCTACCCCCCCCCCCCCCCCCAGTCCATCAATCTTCTAAGAATAATGAGCTATTGACCTTATTCCAGGCATTGAAGGCTTTCCAAGTCCTCTCAGATCTGTTCATGGTGTTATGATGAATTGCTGTAAATTGCTCCATCTGACAAATATACAATAATCTTTTATACACCGCAAGCTTGCTAGGTGGATTTCTTCGTTTCCAGTGAGCAGCAATCTCACATCTTGCTGCCAGCAGAATCTGTGTCATTAAATGATCAATCATATTCGGCAACCTCTCAACTGGAGCTGATAAAAGAAAGACCATTGGGTCCTTCTCCACATTGAATTACATTATATTAAGATCCCAATAATGTATAATTTGCGGACAAGCCCACCAGATATGTCCCATTGTCTCTTGTTCTCCACACTCTCTCCAACAAAGACTAGACATTTTTTGAAAGATAGCCTTCAGTCTAACTGGGGTATAGTAACACCGGAAGTATATTTTGTACGAGTTTTCTACCATTGAAACAGCAATAGAGGATTTGCGCATCATCCACCTTATACTGCCCCAATTATCCTTATCTGTTACGCATCCTAAATCCACTGCCTAATCCTTTTCATGCTTAAGGAGACAACCAGTGGATCCACACAACACTTTATATATATATATATATATATATTGGTAATAAATCCTTTCATGGGTAGACATTTGATACAATACCTTTTAAATATAGAATATGATTTCCTCAAACCAGTTTTAGCTATACATCACTGCATATAGGAGCACAATTATAGATATGCAAAGTGATCTTTATCCTCCCGGTCATATTTAGATCACAAGTCTTTGAAACTTCACTATCCCCATGGGCTGAGTATCTGACGAAGACATTTCAGGCCTTTATGTTACCAGTTATAAAACCATGAACCCTCTAGGCCCGCTGGGAACTCCTCATTATAACTAATAGGGGTTAATGATGAATATTTACTCCATGAAACCATCCTCTCCCTAATGGAATACCAAACATCTAGTGTCCATCTGATAAATAGATTTATAATACCTAATATCCTGTGATGCTCTTTGCACAACCAGGGACACACAGAAATCAGTGTACCTCCAGTAAATTGTTCTTCAATATGTACCCATTGGTTTTTTCCAGCTGCCTTATACCATTCCAGGGGCGCCCAGATTTGTGCCACTTTATAATAACATTCAACATTTAGAACTCCCAGACCCCCCTAACCTTTAGACAAATACAATACCCGCTTAGCTATACGAAGGAACTTTCAACCACCATATAAATTCCATAAATGTAAGCTGGATCTTCTGAGATTCCCGTTTGAGGAGAGCCACTGGAAGTACTTGAAACAGGTAGCTTAACCTTGGTAAGGCATTCATTTTTAAAACAGCTATCCTACCTAGGGATGTGAATCGTTTTAGGACGATTAAAATTATCGTCCGATAATTTTAATATCGTCTTAAACCGTTATGGAACACAATACAATACAGATTCTAACGATTTATCGTTATAAATCGTTAGAATCGTGAGCCGGCACACTAAAACCCCCTAAAACCCACCCCCGACCCTTTAAATTAAATCCCCCACCCTCCCGAACCCCCCCCCAAATAACTTAAATAACCTGCGGGTCCAGCGGCGGTCCGGAACGGGCTCCTGCTCCTCAATCTTGTCGTCTTCAGCCGGCGCCATTTTCCAAAATGGCGCCGAAAAATGGCGGCGGCCATAGATGAAAAAGATTGGACGGCAGGAGGTCCTTCCGGACCCCCGCTGGACTTTTGGCAAGTCTCGTGGGGGTCAGGAGGCCCCCCACAAGCTGGCCAAAAGTTCCTGGAGGTCCAGCGGGGGTCAGGGAGCGATTTCCCCGCCGCCAATCGTTTTCGTACGGAAAATGGCGCCGGCCATACGCGTATGGCCGGCGCCATTTTCCGTACGGAAAATGGCGCCGGCAGGAGATCGACTGCAGGAGGTCGTTCAGCGAGGCGCCGGAACCCTCGCTGAACGACCTCCTGCAGTCGATCTCCTGCCGGTGCCATTTTCCGTACGGAAACGATTCGCGGCGGGAAATCGCTCCCTGACCCCCGCTGGACCTCCAGGAACTTTTGGCCAGCTTGTGGGGGGCCTCCTGACCCCCACGAGACTTGCCAAAAGTCCAGCGGGGGTCCGGAAGGACCTCCTGCCGTCCAATCTTTTTCGTCTATGGCCGCCGCCATTTTTCGGCGCCATTTTGGAAAATGGCGCCGGCTGAAGACGACAAGATTCAGGAGCAGGAGCCCGTTCCGGACCGCCGCTGGACCCGCAGGTTATTTAAGTTATTTGGGGGGGGGTTCGGGAGGGTGGGGGATTTAATTTAAAGGGTCGGGGGTGGGTTTTAGGGGGTTTTAATGTGCCGGTTTTTCGATTTTTCAATTTTTCGATTTTTAACGATTTTTAACGATTTTTCACGATATTTTACCCCCCCAAACGGCAACAATACGATTCCCTCCCCCTCCCAGCCGAAATCGATCGTTAAGACGATCGAGGACACGATTCACATCCCTAATCCTACCTAGCCATGAAACATCAAGGTTACTCCATTTATGGAGATCTGACTGAATGTCTCCAATCAACTGTACAATTTAAATTGTGCTAAGTTATGATAATCTTTGCCGATTTTTATTCCTAAATAGTTAACATAATCCTTCGCCCATCTGAATGGGAAGCTAATATGTAACCTTTGCTCGAACTCTTGGGGCATTGAGAGATGTTATGAATCTCGGACTTAGCTGAGTTCACCTTAAATCCCTCTACCAATACTGGCAAGGAAGTTAAAGAGTTGAGTCAAGGTGAACATGACATCATCTACAAAAAGTGATATTTTATGGTTGATGCGACCTGTATTAATTATTCTTATATTCCCATTTTTTTTCTTATCCTTTCTACCAGGAGTTCCATAACAAATGCAAACAGAAGTGATGAAAGTGGGCATCCCTGCCGTGTTCCCCTCTGTAGCAAGAATTGGTCTGAAGCCCCACCATTAACTTTTGCACATGCTTGAGCATCCCCATAGAGTTTATGGATCCACTTACAAAACTGAGGACCTAAATTATATTTCTGCCCTATAATCCTTCTCCCTTGAAGCTCATATGATATTAAGAATTTGCCTATTATTTTCTATAGTAGTACACCCCACTATAAATTCCAATTATGCCGCAACTAGTGCAGGAAGATTAATGTTTGCTGGCCTATCTGCAAGTATTTTGGCTAGTATCTTTACATCAATGTGCAATAGTGAAATACGGCGATATGATCCAAAATTAACATGATTGCTACCTGGTTTAGGAATAATTGTAATTAGGGATGTGCATTCATTTGCAACAAAATAGGAAATAAAGACAATATTTCCTATTTCATTGCATTTCGGGGGGCTGATGAAATGATAGGAAAACCCACGAAATTTCGTGTGGTTTTCTTATTGGTTTTGTTTTGGGGGGGGGAGAAAGGGCACATTAAAAAAAAAACCCCAAACCCACCCCAACCTTTCAAATTTAATTATTTGCAACCCCCTACCCTCCCGACCCCCCCAAGGCAGTCTAATATCAAAACCCAGTATCATAACTATCAACTGTTTATTTAGCCTACATTAGGCACCGTATCTTTTACTTATGTTATTAACCCCATATATACCAATCCAAGTTATATCGACCTGTTCATTGTAAGACATTTACCTGTCAATGTTATTGTTTAGAATGTAAACCAAATTGATCAGTAATTCTGTTATTGGAAAGTCGATATATAAAAATGCTAAATAAATAAATAAATAAGTATATTGGTGTTCTAAGATCTGATATAATATTTCCAGTGTTGCCTTTTCATAGGTAGGGTTGTTTCAGTTTGACTATTATTGTAACTTTCTGTAACCTTAAACATTACTACAAGAAGCATGGGGACGGGGCAGGGTGGGGTGGGGGTCATGAGGGAGCCAGCATTGGTCCCCGGGCACCAGAGACCCTTGGTTACTCCTCTGAGTGACTCCACTATTCATTTCTCTGCATTGGAAAAATTGATCATTTAGATCTATTCTCTATTTCCTGTCTTTTAACCAGTTACCACAATAGGACATTTCTTTATATACCATGACTGTAATTTCCTGAAGAGCCTCTTATGTGGGATTTTAATTCAGGTAGTCTATAGCAACTGGCTTACTCTTATTCACAAGTTTATGTACACCTTCAAATAATTCTAACAGATTGGTAAGGCATGACCTCTCTTTGCTATAATGATATTGGCTTTCTCCCCATTAATCCATATGCCCAGTAATTCTTTTCTTAACTATAGTTTCTGCCATTTTGTCTGGTACTGACTTCAGGCTAACTGGTCTGTAATTTCCTGGATCATCCATGAAGTTATTTTTAAAAAATGGTCTTCTGGTACAGTGGCAGATTTTAATATCATCTTACAGATAGGGACCTTTGTTTTCAGTTTTTATTTTATTTTCCCCAATAATTTATCAGTGTTTGGTATAATCAAGAAAAACAGGAGAAAATCATTGGGGAGGAAAAGGAGTCTTTTTCCAACTAATTTTCCTCCATTTGGTTGGTTGTAATAAATACTGACTTAAGTATATCAACAATTTCATATCTGAGTTGTTTCTGGTCCTAGTGATTTGTTGCTATTTATCCTATATAATTTTCTCTAATATATCCCCAGTTTAACAGAGATTTGCTCCAGTTGCTCTGACTCACCTTCAAAGAACAGTTATGGTATGGGTATCTCCTTTACATCTTCTTCTATAAAGATCAAAGCAAAGAATGAATTAATTTTTTTCTGTGATTGCTTTGTCTTTTCTGAATACACTTTTTACCATATAGTCATCTAGTGGTCCAACTGACTCTCTCACAGACATCTTGCTTTTGATATACCAGTAAAAAGGTTTTGATTTTTTTTTAATTATTATTAGTTTTCACCTTTGGGCAAGCTTCTTCTCAAATCCTTTTCTAGTCTGCCTTATTAATGGCTTAATCTACTTTGTCAGTGCCTATGCTCTTTTCTATTCTCTTCATTTGGACTTTTTCCATTTTTTTTTAAATGATGCCTTTTTTACTTTAATAGCCTCTTTCTCCTCTCCATTTAACCACGTTGGCAATTGTTTGGTCTTCCTTCAGCTTTTTTTAATGCATGGAATACATTTTATCTGGGCTTCTAAAATGAGCTTTTTAAATAATCTCCACATCTCATGCAGATTTTTAATCCTTGCAACTGTCCCTTTTAATTTCTTCCAGATTGATTTTATCATTTTATCAAAATCCCCCTTTCTGAAGTTGAATGCTACTGAATTAGTTTTACTTTATTTTCCCTTTAATGATTAAATAAAAAGGAGAATAAAAAGGTATTATAATCACTGTTGCCAAATGGCCCCACCACCATTATCCCCTGCACCAGGTCCTTCACTGAGAAGGAAGTCTAAAGTAGTTCCCCCTCTCATCAGTTCCATGAAGCAGTATTTATGGCATCCAAAAATTTTACTTCCCTTGTCTGCCTTGATGACACATTCACCCAATCAATATTGGGATAATTGAAATTTCCCATTTTATTGTATTGCCAAAGTTATTAGCTTGTCTAATCGCTGTTAACATTTCACAGTCTGTTTCATCATCCTGGTCAGGTGGACAATAGCATACTCCTACTCTTATACTCTTCCCCCATCTCCCATGCAATTTCTATCCACAGGAATTCCAGAGTGCAGTTTGTTACCTGTTTAACTTTTATTCTACTTGAATACCCTAATTTGATCTGCCTTGTTATTTTGATATATTTTGTATCCGGATATCAAAGTGTCCCATTGATTGTCCTTTCTCTACCTTGACCATGAGATGCCTTTTATATCTATATCTTCATTTAGTGCTATACATTCTAAATCTCCAGTCTTATTTTTTAGACTTCTGGCATTTGCATACAAATCTGTAATCACTGTCTGCTTATTGTCAACAGTTGATTCAAGTATTATTTATTTATTTAGAAAATGTATTACCTGCTCTTTCAAGGTTCAGGACAGGGTACAATAGAAACATCCACAATATCTCAAACAGAGAACAGCATTAATAATAGATATGGATACAAAGACTCTAGCAATAAAAACTGGTGGAAGCTGCTCATTAAAGAAAGCTCAGCTATCAAGATTGTAGACCACAGAAATAGATGTGTCTTTAGTGCTTTCCTGAAAAATTTAGTATCTGAGATGAACATATTTCTCTAGGGAGAGAGTCCACAGGGTGGGGACCAGCAGTCGAAAAGGCACACTCCCTTGTCTCATCAAGCCAAGCCAATCTATTAGAGGGGACGTCCAACAGTCCTTGGCTTGCAGATCTTAATGAATGGCAGAGCATGTACATTTTCAATGAAGTAATATCTGTGGACCCTTGGGCTAGGGTGAGGTTGGCTCTACCAGCAGGGAGGAGCCCTGCAGGCTCTCACCACCAGCAGGCAGACCCAGGTGGAGCAGAGACTGGTCAGGAGCTTCTTCTTTACCAGCCCACAATCCCCTCGGGTTGAGCCTTTGGGTGCTGGGGTCATCAGGACTTAGGAAAAGGTCTCTGCTGAAAACTAAGGATGTGTTCCAAGGGTAAGCTGTGGTCAGATGCAGGTGATGGTCAGGTGTATTGAGAGTCTGTGCAAGGATCAAGAAAATGGTATCCATCCTAGGGAGAGGAAGAGGGACGGATAGGGCAGAGGCGGGAACAAGCAACACGTACTAGTGGACATAGCTGGACCTGTTGCTGAGGCAGGGTGCATTGAGAGAGCTGCCCTTAAACACGGCAATGCTGTGACATCTTCAGGGGCCACGGGAACTTTCCTGCCATGGCCCCTTTAAGAAGTCCAAGGTCGGGCTTCTCCCGGCTCCCCTTAGGAGCCGGGAGAAGCAAGAGCTGGCATTTTCCTGTCATATGGCAGTTGGCCGCCTGCCATGCTGAAGACATCAGCCAGCCAGCCAGAGCATGCCAGCCCTGAAGGTAAGGACGGTGGCTTAAGAGGGCAGCCTGCGAGCCGTCAAATGCAACAATAATCCAGGAGGAAGAAACAGTTCAGTAGAGTGTGAATGGCTGTATCCAGTTTATACTG
Organism: Rhinatrema bivittatum; assembly: GCF_901001135.1. NCBI lineage: Eukaryota > Metazoa > Chordata > Amphibia > Gymnophiona > Rhinatrematidae > Rhinatrema > Rhinatrema bivittatum. The sequence continues at coordinate 117,638,911 of NC_042622.1, read as the reverse complement.
GATATGATAAAAGATGGGAAACCAGTGAAGTGACTGCAATACTGGGGCAATATGACCATGTAAGGGTATATTTGTTAATAGACTGGCAGCAGAGTTATTTGTAATGAACGAATTACATATGCTGGGAGGCAGATGAGGAGAGTGATACAGTAGTCTAAGCCAGAGAATAGAAGAGACTGAAGCACTGTGTGAAATATTAAGGGGTCTAGAAGAGGTTTCAAGTACCTTAATAGACGATCTTTAAAGAATGAGGATTAAGAGCTTAATGTGATCATGCATAGTTAAAGAAGAATTAATAATAACACCAAGGTTCTGGATAGAATGTGAGATGACAATCTCCTGGTCTCTGAGATGGATTTTGTCAGGTATATTTGTGATGGAAAAGTGTGAAAGGATAATAATTACAATTTTATTGATGTTTAGGGTAAGCCTGTTGTGTTTTAACCAGGCATGGATAGAGGATAAACACAGTGAAAATAAACTGTTCAGTTTGCAACCATGAGGACAAAGAGAAGAAAAATTGTATATCATCTGCATACTAGTTTTAGTGTACCCCAAGACTCACTGAGAGATGGCATAAGGGGATCAGGTGAATGTAAAAAAAGGCTGCTGAAAGCGCTGAACCCTGGGGTACACCAGAAAGAAGAAAGACCCATGAAGAAACACTAGAACTGAAATGGACTTGTTGCCAGTGGCCAGAAAGATAGTAAACCATGATAGAACAGTACCATTAAAACCCAGAGAGCCCATATGAGAGAGAAGAATAGAGTCGTCAATTGTGTTAAAAGCTAAGGATATATCAAGAAGGATGAGGCAAAGGAGGTTATACTATCAAACCCTTGATGGATAATGTCAAAACTAGTGCGCAACAGCATTCCGGTGTTGTGATATTTACAAAAACCAACTAATATAGGTCAAGAATTGAGTATGAGTCCAGGAAGTCAGTGAGTCAGCTGCTAAATAACATTTTCAAGGATTTTTACTATATATGACAGAGACGAGATGGGGTGGTAGTTTGATAACAGTGTTGGATCAGTAGAAGATTTTTTTAATATTGGGAAAATGGAGGCTCTTTTCAAGGTATTGAGGAAAATATCAGATGAAAGTGAGGAGTTTACAAATTTTGTAATAAAGCTTGCTGTTTCAACTTTTAGCTGTTTCATAAGGGCAGTTGAACATGTGTTCAAAGGACTAGTTGAAGAGTTTAGGTTACTAATAATACAAATGATTTCAGCTCCCGACACTGCTTCAAAACTGTCCAAACTCGCTCCATCTGCAAATAGATTATCAACAGGTTGTACAGAAATATTATCAAATGAAGCCCTGATTGAAGCAACATTTTCAGAGATGTGCATTACAAATGGGTCAGCCAAGGTTAATCCAGGGGACAAGACTGGCATACTATTAGAAGTTGTAATTGGACTAATAATTTAACAGAATTAAATAACTCTCTAGGGTTAGTAAGTGAAGTGGATATTTTAGAGTAAAGTTGTCCTTTTTGAGTCATAAAGATTGATAATGTAACAATAAAAAACGATAATTAAGTAAATTGTTATCTGTAGGGGACCACCGCCACTTCCTTTTGGACCTTCTTACTGATCTCTTTAGGAGTTGCAGATCATGAGTGAACCAAGGGGCAATTTTGGTTCTTTTTTTAGAAAAAGTTCTTAGGTTCAAGTTTATCTAGAACATCATTCAGAGAAGAGCCCGAAAGGGTTAATAACCCATTAGGAGATTCATCAGATGGGTTATCTAGCAAAGGGATACACTGTGCATGTAACTCATTAGGATTAATAAAAACCTTTTATTTATACAATTTATTTAAAATTGATTTCTTGTACACATATTTCCAGAGGTTTGTAACAGAGCACATATATTAAAAACAGAAAAATTTTAGAGATGGCAGAAGGTGGGTTGGGATTAATGCTATTACCCTGAAACAGAGAGTGTGAAGAAGATTAGTAAGAGTCAGACCAAGGAATAGCTTGTGCTGATACATTTGCCGTAGGCACAGAAAATACTAATTTTGAAGCATTCATATTTGTCTGCTCTTCATTTAAATCTTCCTGAATTATCTCAGCTTTTACTACTTTCTCTTTATCAGGAAAGTCTGACTTCTCTGTTTTAACAGTATCCTTTGAAGATACCATGATTCAAATCATGTGCTCCTAAGTGATTGTTGACTTGCTCCAATAATCTAGTTTAAAAGCTGCTTGAGCTTTTTCAGTTGTCAATGCCAGCTGCCAGGTTCCACCCTAGTAAAAGCAAATCCATTCTCATCAAAATCAGCTCCATATTCCCCAAAATGTTCCCCAGTTCTTAACAAATGTAAGCCTTCCTCTCCTCTCTGTACCATTGTCTCAACCAGGGCTGGTGCAAGAGTATTAGGTACCCTAGGTGAACCTTCTATCTTGTTTCCGCACCCCCCCCCCCCCCCGGTCGATCCCGCCCCCATTGCCGCACTGCCCCCCCTCCCCCCCGGAAAGAAAACCCACCACACCTCGGCTGGTTGTTACACTCCCCTCTTCCAATCTCCCTGTCCCCTGCGGTCTCCAGTGCCCTGTGCTTTGCTCCTCTTTGCTGTGAGCGGGATAGGCTCCACTCACGGCCCCACATGGCTCTCTTCAGCTCCCCCTAATTGTCGGCGCCCGAGGCGAGTGCCTAGTTCATGTAATGGAACACGCCGGTCCTGGCCTCAACCATGTATTGAGACTTCCTGTTGCTCCAAGGTGATAGGCTCCTTCCTGAAGAACTTGCTTCTGTAAAGCAGCATAGGGGCTGCCAGAGTGGAGATGGTGGAACTGATCTTCTATGTCCATGAAGGTCTCCTCTATATACTAATCTGACTGCCTCAGCTCCTACAAGTCTTCCGTTCTAGCTTCCTGAGATTGGACTTGTTCTCTGAGAGCTAGGAGCTCTGCGCGTGTGCTGTCTGCAAACATACGACCTCTCCCAATAGGCATTTAATCATACATACTGTGTGGCACTTGGTGCAAAAGTTGGGTTGCCTTTTTCTCACTGCTGGACCTCTGTCTTCATCCTTTTCTTTTAAACCATTATAAAAAACATTTCTTAAATTTATTTTACTTTTTTTGCTTACTTTGTAGCTAAAGACTTATAATTGACTTATTTCTTTTTAAATTTAAGTGAGGATTTAATTTTGTACTTATTGGTTCAAAGCACCGGTTTGTTTCTATTATGTAAATTTTCTCCCTGCTCCCTAATTGGGCAGTAGTCTATAAATGTAGATATGAGCGGGACTAGGTGGGTAGAAAAATTCACACTCTCAAATAGCCAAATATTGTGCTTTTAAAACTAACACAAATATACAGTAATAAATTTAAAATAGGTTTTAAACATCAAAATAAAACTGGTGAAAAAGAGATCAAAAGGATCTAAGGCATTCTGCTTATAGGTGATTCCAGGCATTCACAACTTTCAGTAAAGAAGTGCTTTTTTTTCATATTTTCTTAATTAAGAGATAGTAATGTCAAGAAACAAATGTGGGGTATATAGGAGCGAGAGAGAGAACACTTGGGGCAATTCACAAAGCTCCTTATAAACTTAACCTTTTCTTTCTTCTCATTCAGTGAGAAGATTTAATAAGTTCTCACAGGACAAGCAGGATGGTAGTCCTCACAAATGGGTGACATTGAGGATGGAGCCCACCACGGAAAACTTCTGTCAAAGTTTAAACAGAACTTTGACTGGCCCCTACTGGGCATGCCCAGCAAGGCACTGACCCTGCAGCCAGCAGGGGTCTCCCTTCAGTCTTCTTTTTTCCGCGCAGCAGTTGCCACGCGGTGAAAGGAGCTCTCTAACCACGTTCCTGACAGGAATTTGGAAATTAATTTCCTAAGAAAATTTGCCCCTCAGGGGTCTCCCTTCGACAAATTTTTAGTCATCTTACGGAACCCGGTAAGTTTTTTGCCTTTTCCATCGACTACCGTCGATTTTGGCCCTCGAGGCCTGTTGGCACTTACCGATCCCCAGCCTAAATTTTGGCTTCCAGCCATGACAACGGGGTTCCGTCGTTGTCCGGATTGTACCCGGACTATGTCCATCACAGACCCCCACAGGGTTTGTGTAATGTGTTTGGGTAGTGAGCATGATGTCCTGACTTGCACCAAATGTGCCTTAATGACACCCAAAGGTCGCAAAGCCAGGATGGAGAAGATGGGGCTCCTCTTCCATGCACCCACCCCAACGCCATCGATAGCATCGACGTCCTCGGAACCGGCACCGTCGAAGTTGTACCACCATCGTCAACCCTCCGGTGACCGTCCGCCATCGATCGCTTCTCGGCCGTCGACTCCTGTCCCTTCCCCGGATGGGCGAGGGGATCGGAAAGAAAAGCATCGCCATCGACGGCACAAGTCTCGGCCTGTCGAGGATCCACAGCCATCGACCTCCGCTCAAGCCGAGCCACCGACAAAGAAGCCGCGAACAGACCGGACACCCTCCACGTCTCGTTCGCCGGCATCGAGGAAACCCTCACCCTCTCGGGGTGTGGGGGCCGTGATCCCACCGTTTACGGTGGTCCCTCCGGCCCTGCCTCAGCCTCCCTCTCCCGTCGAGCCGGGTATGGTTACCCCTGGTCTCCGGGCAGAACTGGACCGGCTGGTCCAGGAGGCCATCGAGAAAGCGATGAAGAAATTACAACCTCCATCGGCACCGTCTCCGGCACCGGTTCCAGTGCCGCCCCCGGCACCGATGCCGGCACCGGCTTCGCCACCGAGGAGGGAACCGTGCACCGAGCCATTGGTGCAAGCGCTAGCACCGCTACTGAGCCGCATGGAGGCACTCATGACGGCCCTTCCATCGGTGATTCCAGTGCCATCGACAACACCACCGTCTCCGACTGGTTTCTCATCGGCAGGAGAAACACCGTTTCGACTTCCCCCTTCCGGGGTAGTTCCATCGGTACCTTCTGGTATTTCTCCACCGATTTATCCTTCGGCTCCATCGATTCCGCGCCAGGCACCGATTCCATCGGCAGCACCGAAGCCATCGATGCCATTTCTGGTTCCACCTACCGCACCGATTCCACCTCGGTTTCCATCGATGCCTTCAGAGCCTCAGCCAGGTCCATCAGGGCTACAAGCCCCACATGATCCCTACGATACCTGGGGTGATGATGATGATACTTCTTCTGACACAGATTTGCTTTCGCCACCTTCTCCTACAGAGAGTAGAAAAAGATCTCCTCCTGAGGATCTATCTTTCATTAATTTTGTGAAAGAGATGTCAGAAGTTGTACCTTTTCAACTACAATCTGAAGCTGATGACAGACACCAGATGATGGAACTGCTTCAATTTCTGGATGCTCCAAAAATCATCGCTTCTATTCCTATTCACCAGGTGTTTTTGGATCTGCTCAAGAAAAACTGGGAATCTCCTTCCTCTGTTTCCCCAGTCAACAAGAAGGCTGACTCCACATACCTTGTCCAGTCAGCACCAGGTTTTCAAAAGCCTCAACTGGATCATCGCTCTGTTGTGGTTGAGTCCGCACAAAAGAAGGCCAAGCGTCTGAAACCACATTCTTCTACTCCACCTACCAAGGACAATAAATTACTGGATAGTGTGGGACGAAAGGTATATCATGGAGCTATGTTGATTTCACGCATAGCTTCATATCAACTTTACATTACTCAGTACAACAGAGCCATCCTTAAGCAGATGCAAGACTATGCTGACACATTACCAGACCAATACCAACCGCAGCTTCAAGCCCTTCTTCACAAAGGATTTGAGGCAGGGAAGCACGACATCAGAACTGCCTATGACATATTCGATGCTTCCACGAAGGTTTCAGCCACAGCCATCTCAGCCAGACGTTGGGCTTGGTTAAAGTCCTCCAACCTTCGTCCAGAGGTCCAAGATCGTCTTGCTGATTTACCCTGCTTAGGCGACAATTTGTTTGGAGAGCAAATTCAACAGATTGTGGCGGAGTTAAAAGACCACCATGAGACGTTGAAACAACTCTCATCTGTCCCGCCTGAGGTGTCCTCCAAGCAACCACCAAAGAAGGACTCTAAGAAGTCGTTCTTTCGACCACGTCGCTACTTTCCTCCATCAGCTAGGGCTCGTCCTGCACGGTCCTCCAGCAGACCTCAGCCTCGTCAGCCGAGAAAGCAAAGACCTACTGTAGCCCCACCTCCTGGGCCTACGGCGGGCCTTTGACTTCCCTGTACTGAGCACATGCCAAATCCCTCTTCCACACATCCCTGTGGGAGGTCGTCTGTACCACTTTTTACACCGTTGGAAACAGATCACCTCAGATCAGTGGGTGCTAGCAATTATCGCACAGGGTTACCACCTCAACTTCATAACTCTTCCGCCAGACTCCCCGCCCCTTCAGGCATGGAGTCTAACCAGCCATTTGACTCAATTACAACAAGAAGTATCCCTTCTTCTACAATCAAATGCTATAGAACCCGTCCCTCCTTGTCAACAAGGGAAAGGATTCTATTCCAGATACTTCCTCATACCAAAGAAATCAGGGGGACTACGTCCAATTCTGGACCTTCGAGCCCTCAACAAGTATCTGCAAAAAGAAAAGTTCAAGATGGTAACCCTGGGCGCCTTGCTCCCTCTCTTACGAAAGGGGGATTGGCTGTGCTCTCTCGACCTCAAGGACGCTTATACCCACATTGCGATAACACAATCTCATCGCAAGTATCTGCGTTTTCTGATAGGCCACGACCATTATCAATACCGGGTACTACCTTTCGGGCTGGCATCTGCTCCACGGGTCTTTACCAAATGTCTCGTAGTGGTAGCAGCATTCCTCAGGAAGGAAGGTGTCCACGTCTACCCCTATCTGGACGATTGGCTAATCAGGGCCTCCACCCCTCAACTTGCTCAATCCTCCCTGAAGTTGACAATTCACACACTCCTTTCCTTGGGGTTTCTTGTCAATTACGAGAAATCTTGCTTAGTCCCATCTCAAACCTTATCCTTCATTGGAGCAGACTTGGACACCTTACAGGCAAAAGCCTACCTTCCACTTCAACGAGTTCAAACGCTCATGTCCCTAGCTCGCCAGCTCCAGTCTCAACACACTGCCACAGCTCGCCAATTCCTCATCCTCCTAGGACACATGGCATCTTCGGTTCAAGTCACTCCCTTGACCCGACTAGCCATGAGAGTAACACAATGGACTCTACGACACCAATGGATTCAGGCTTTCAGCCTCTGTCCTCCATTGTCACAGTTACACAAGCGCTACGCCTGTCTTTAACCTGGTGGACAACTCAAGTCAACCTCCTTCAAGGCTTACCCTTTCTCCTACCAGATCCACAGGTAATCCTAACCACCGATGCTTCCCACATCAGTTGGGGGGCCCATGTGGACGAATTGCAAACCCAAGGGTTATGGTCACCAGAGGAAGCCGAACACCAGATACATTTCTTGGAACTTCGAGCAATCCGCTACGCGCTCAGAACTTTCAAAGATCATCTATTTCATCAGATAATCTTAATCCAGACGGACAACCAAGTGGCCATGTGGTACATAAACAAGCAGGGAGGCACAGGCTCCTTCCTTCTGTGTCAGGAAGCTGCGCAGATTTGGGCAGAAGCCCTCTCCCATTCCATGTACCTCAAGGCCACTTACTTGCCGGGAGTAGACAATGTATTGGCAGACCGGCTGAGCCGTGTCTTCAAACCACACGAGTGGTCACTCGATCCTCTGGTAGTGACCTCTCTGTTCCACAAGTGGGGTTTTCCCCGCATAGACCTCTTTGCGTCCCCTCAGAACCACAAAGTGGATGATTACTGCTCTCTCAGTCGGAGCCAGCACTCTCAGCCCAGGGATGCCTTCTCCCTCAAGTGGACGACAGGTCTGCTTTATGCATTCCCTCCACTTCCTCTTCTGTCAAGGACTCTCGTGAAGCTTCGCCAGGACGGAGGAACCATGATCCTGATAGCACCCCACTGGCCACGCCAAGTGTGGTTTCCCATACTCCAGGATCTCTCCATCCGCAGGCACATCCCTCTGGGAACGGATCAGCATCTGCTCACTCAAAACGATGGATGCCTCCTCCATCCCAACCTCCAAGCCTTGTCCCTGACGGCATGGATGTTGAAAGGTTAGTCCTTCAGCCTTTTAACCTTTCGGATTCGGTTTCTCGTGTCCTGATAGCTTCACGAAAGCCCTCCACCAGAAGATCCTATTCATATAAATGGAAAAGGTACACATCATGGTGCACTTCTCAGTCCCTTGATCCCCTTTCCTGTCCAATCTCTAAGTTCTTGGACTATTTATGGCACCTATCAGAATCCGGTCTAAAGACCTCTTCCATTAGGATGCATGTCAGTGCGGTAGCCGCCTTCCATAAAGGTATAGAGGGTGTCCCTATTTCAGTACAACCCCTGGTGACACGCTTTCTTAAAGGCTTGCTCCATCTGAAACCACCCTTACGTCCTCCGGCCCCATCTTGGGACCTTAATCTGGTTCTTGGTCGTCTAATGAAACCACCTTTCGAACCTCTGCACTCCTGTGAATTGAAGTATCTCACATGGAAAGTATTATTCCTGTTGGCCATTACTTCAGCTCGCAGGGTTAGTGAGTTACAGGCCTTAGTCACCTATCCGCCTTACACTAACTCCTGCAAGACAGGGCGGTACTCTTCCGCACTCACCCCTAAATTTTTACCTAAGGTAGTTTCTGAATTTCATATCAATCAATCTATCATACTACCTATCTTTTTTCCCAGGCCCCATTCCAACTCTGGGGAACATACTCTGCATACCCTAGACTGTAAACGGGCTCTAGCTTTTTATCTAGACCATACAGTTGCTCACAGGAAGAGCACTCAACTGTTTGTCTCCTTCCATCCTAACAAGTTAGGACAACCTGTGGGTAAGCAGGCTCTTTCCTCCTGGTTGGCGGACTGCATTTCTTTTTGCTATCAGCAAGCTGGCATTCCTTTTCAAGACCGTGTAAAAGCACACTCTGTGAGGGCCATGGCGACTTCGGTAGCACACCTTCGATCGGTGCCGCTTCCTGACATCTGTAAAGCTGCAACCTGGAGTTCCCTCCATACCTTTGCAGCCCATTATTGTTTGGACAAAGCGGGAAGACAAGACTCCATCTTCGGCCAATCTGTCTTGCGTAACCTTTTTCCAACATGATGTACCAACACCCTTCCACCTTCCCGGTAGGGTGCGGATGCCCTTTACCAAATTCCACCCCAGTTGTTGTGCCTGTTGCACGCCGTTGGGTGCATTTGGTGCCAGTCAGGACATCCTCAGCTCGGTACTCACCCATTTGTGAGGACTACCATCCTGCTTGTCCTGTGAGAAAGCAAATGTTGCTTACCTGATGTAACAGGTGTTCTCACAGGACAGCAGGATGTTAGTCCTCACGAAACCCGCCCGCCACCCCGCGGTGTTGGGTTCGTTTTATTTTTACTTTTTAGGCACTGCCTGTAGCTTTGAAATCAGACTGAAGGGAGACCCTTGCTGGCTGCAGGGTCAGTGCCTTGCTGGGCATGCCCAGTAGGGGCCAGTCAAAGTTCTGTTTAAACTTTGACAGAAGTTTTCCGTGGTGGGCTCCATCCTCGATGTCACCCATTTGTGAGGACTAACATCCTGCTGTCCTGTGAGAACACCTGTTACATCAGGTAAGCAACATTTGCTCTTTCATATTAACAGCTTGTAACATAATTTAGCAGTGTAAAATAAGGCCTATAAACCAATGAAATAAGTGTGTATTATGGAAACCTCTGCCACAACAAATCCCATTTCTACCAATTATTCACCCTCTAACCTTGTTAAGGCATTTAGACTCAAATTTAAGCTTGAGTCTGCAGCCCTTATTTTGCACAAAATTTAGCTTGTGAAAATATTTTTTGACAAGATTTTCATTTTTGGAAATTTAAGACGTGCTGTTTCAATAATTATGCAAACAAAATTACTTTGAGAGTTTTGTGGAATTTCTTAATATTAGCTGTAAAGAGGATCCATGTCAAATAGCATTTAATTTAAAAAGGAGCTATTTCTCTCACATATTTGCTGGAGCTACCATTTTGATGAGATTTAACCCTGGCACAGAAAGATCAGCAACCTTTCATTATTCTCACTTTTTTTTTCCTCACCTTTGGAAAGATGGCACAGTTTGAAAGCTACATCAGCAAAACAAGGGCTTGTTTGTGTGGCAATGTAACATAGAGCCTGTGGAGCTCAAATTGATCACTGTTTCAACACCAAACACATCTTGCATCTGAGGCAAGGAGTTTTGATTTCCTTGCTCATTTATTTTGTCAGTTGGGGGTGCTGGTCTCATTCAGAAGCATCACAAATGTAACTGAAGAAACTGAGTAGAGAACTTGTTGGGGAAGATTACTTTTCAGCACACAGGCTGAGTCTATAATATTAAGAAACGGGAAAATGTAAGAAATAAAGTAGTCTGTGATAAAAAGTTTAGGAAATTAGACCAGAAGAGGAATCAACAGAATCCAAAAAGGCAGGCTGATATTTTGAAGACTCTAGGTAACAGTGGTGTTTTAGTAGGGCCCTTAGATAATAGGAGTATTTCATATTATTTTTATTAGATAGTAAGATATGTATTTGAAAACAAATTAGGCATCTAAATAATAGTGTTTCTACTATTGCTTTCAGATTATTGAGAAATTCATCGTTTTAATTGTTCCTTTTTATTAGTGTGGGATCTTAAAAATTTAATGCATAGATTTCTTTTTGCTAGATGGTTTATTACTTTATATAATCAGGGAGATCTTGAATAATTTACCTTCTCTGGTTTAGCGTTGGCTGCCCTATTTCAATAATGATGTAAATCAATATGGTTGGTTTTTGCTGCATTGATGAAAGAAGGAGCATAAGGAATGTGGACTCATAGCATATCCAACACTGTAAAATACTGATATATGCAATGCATCCTATATGCTGCAGTGACATTAACCATACATAGAATATATATGGTATTGTATGGTGTGATCTGCTATGGCACAGGTTGGTATGATGTGATGTATTGTGAAAACGATAGCGCATTGTGTATTAGGGTGTGACATGGTATGATAATGTGATATGGTTTCTTCCGTTCTGTGGCATTGCATGGTGCAGGGGTGGCCAGCCAGCATCTCGCGAGCCGCATGTGGCTCTTTCCAGCTCAAACTGCAGCTCCCAGAGAAGACCTCCTCACTACTGATTGATGCGCACAAAGCGGTCTCATTTATTTCCTGCACACTGCATTCATTCCTTTTCTCAGCACTAGCTCACAGGCAGAAGTTGCAAGTTTATAACTTCCATCTGTGAGATAGTTGCTGAGAAGGAAGAAGATTGCTATGTTTAGGAGCTGCTTGCCTTCAAGCTCCCCCTCCAAAACAGTTCAGCGCTAGAACAGACTTGAATTAATGTCCCAGACTCCAGTGTCCCTAAGCAGTTCAGTGAGCCGGCTGGGAAATACTTCTGCTAGGTCCCCTCACGTCAGTTCTGCTTGTATAGGCTGGAGGCAGTCAGCATACCTCCAATCACTGCCTCATCGCCACTCAGCACCTCCTACTGCTTTCCTCTGCTGCCAGCCTGCCCCTCCCCCCCTGCTCAGCTGTGGCAAAAAAATAAATGACCCCCCTTCAGAGTCCGGGACTTATAGGTATGGGAACCAAGTGGGCCTCAGGAGCCATGGCCCATCTAACTTTGGGCAGAATATAGGTGGAGTTTGGGGGTAGAAAGGCCTCCTTCATCCCACAAACATACAGGGCAGCCTACATTAGAGATGTGAATCGGAACCGGTATCGGTTCGGATTCACATCGTGAAATTTTTATCTTGCAGTCCGATATGGTTTTATCGGCTGCGCCCGAGCCAATAACCAAAAAATACAGCTGACTCTTTAAAATGAGTTTGTTAGTATCCCCCCACCCTCCAGACCTCCCCCCCCCCAAATTTTTTAAATACCTGGTGGTCCAGCGGGGGTCCCGGGAGCATTCTCCCGCACTTGGGCCATCGGCTGCCAGTAAACAAAATGGCGCCGATGGCCCTTTGCCCTTAGCATGTGACAGGGTATCTGTGCCATTGGCTGGTCCCTGTCACATGGCAGGAGCAATGTACGGCCGGCGCCATCTTTAAAAATGGTGCAGGCCATCCAGTACACCTACCATGTGACAGGGGCCGACCAATGGCACCGATAGCCCCTGTCACATGGTAAGAGCAAAGGGCCATTGGCGCCATTTGATTAGTGGCAGCCGACAGCTCGAGCGCGGGAGAATGCTCCCGGGACCCCTGCTGGACCACCAGGTATTTAAAAATTTGGGGGGGGGGGGAGGCCGGAGGGTGGGGGGGATACTAACAAACTCATTTTAAGGGTCAGGTTGTGTTTTTAGGTTGTGTCCTTTCTTCCCGTCCCCCCATAACGATAAGAAAACCCACTAAATTAATTGTGGGTTTCCTATTGCTATCGGGGACCCCCCGATATCTGACGATATTGAAAATATCGGACGATATTTTCAATCGTCAGATAAACGATTCACATCCCTAGCCTACATAGCCCAAAAAAGGATAGATCTACTTGCTGATCCTCTGCGCTCTTCAACCTGGGTGTCTATCCATTCAAGCTGCTGCTTCTCCTGCCCAGTATTGGTGCTTTTAACCAAGTGAATGCAACTCCTTCAGCCAGCATCAGCATATCCTTCCTTTCTGCAGCTGTGCCATTCAAACTTCAGCTGTTTGAACCGTGGGGTACTCCGTAGATACAGTATGCCATGTGGATCAAAGTGTTAATGTGTGAACTAATTGCTGCAGGAAGAACAGAAAAGGCAGCGGTAGTAGCTTGGATGGATAGAAACACTGGGTCAAAGGAGTGGAAGAGATGTGCAGGAGCAGTAAACAGGTTTGGAGCTCCTTGGAAAGGAGAAGGGGGAAAGGAGAGAGAGGACTCAGGAAATAGGGGGGAAAAGGTGGGGGGGGGGGGGAAGGGGGGTAGAAAGGGGGGGGGATTGGTGGGAAAAGAGAGGAAAAATAAGACTGGGAGTTTGGGAGGGGCAACGGGGAGAATGGGACTCAAGGACTGAGAGGACAGCAGGGATATGGAAATTTGAGAGGAAGAGCAAAAAACAGGGACTTGGGGATTTGGGGGGAGAGGAGGGACTAGGCCCGTTCATTTCCCGGACATATTGGGCATGTTTGGACTGCATGACCAGCTTGTCCACAGTACATGTACAACCCAATCCTCTTCCGAAGTCTTCTCTCTTTGGGTGTCAGGTGACTGCGACCAAGTTGCATCGGTTCTTCCTTACTGGCAACGGCAGTCAATGGAACCATCCTGAGTGCAGGTTTAGCACAAACTTCCTTCTGAACAGGTCCTTTACAAGGCTTGAGCTCTAGCACCTTATCACGAAGCAGGTGATCAATTCTAGTATCCAAGGCCACTAGCTCATCCAGCGAGTCAGGTGTTTCATGAGCAGCCAGCTCATCCTTCAAGCGGGAATCCAAACCTTTGAAGAAGAGAGTTTTCAGGCATCTAGTGTCCCAATGTAATTCAGTTGCAAGAGTCTTGAACTCTATAGTGAAATCAGCCAGAGGTCGCTTGCCTTGCTTCGGTTGCAATGTAGAACCAGCAACAGTATACCGGGCAGGATAATCAACAACGGATTTAAATAAGTCCATAAATCCGTCAATATCCTGAAGTATAGGGTCTTTGCATTCCCACAGCACGGAAGCCCAAGTCAGAGCCCTTCCATCCAGGTAGGATAGAATATAAGTAGTCTTGGCATAGGCTGTGGGGAAGTGAGTAGGTTGCAATGCAAAATGCATACAACACTAGTTTAAGAAGCCTCTTGTTCTGTGAATCTCTCCAGAAAAATGTATTGGAGCAGCAACAGGCACGATAGTCTTTATAGTTACTTCAGGTAACTGACCTTCATTGCTGGATTTAGAACCTTGATTCTTCTGTGCGTGCAGCTGATGAAACGCAGTAGTTAATTTTTTCAATGTGTCTTGTTGTTCAGCAATGCGCCGGGCCAGGCCTGGAATGACCTGCAAGGTGTTGAGCTGAGCCGGATCCATGGAGTTAGCAATCTGTTATGGTTATTGGTGTTTGGGTGGATCCTTGGACACTGTGTTAGCTGACCATGCCCATGGGGAGCAGTCCCATGAGGGACCACAGTGTCAGGCTAAGCTCCAGACAGACAAACAAGGATTGAATCTTTTATTAAACAGTATATGAAACCACCAGAGGTGGCAGTAGTGAGTAGTGGTTGTATAGCCCGGCTGGGCGCTTCTCTCACAGGACACTGGAACAGCAGATCCTCTGTAGACAGTGCTGTAGTGGAACAGAAACTGAGAGTTATGAGCACACAGTAGAATTAGCATTCAGAGTCCCAAGTAGAATAGGAGAGCTCCTAGACAGGGAGACAGGCCCTCGAGGAGCGAGTACCTGATCCCTAGAGCAGAGAGACTCAGTAGCGTTGTACTCACTAGCAGTAGCAGAGATTACAATAAGACGAGAGGTCTGGCCCGGAGCAGAGGGCAGGCCCTCGAGGAGCAAATACCTGATTTCGGCAAAGCAGTACTGTGGAGAGAGATGTTTTCTGTACTCACAGATGGTGACTGTAGTTAGTTCTTCCAAGTAGAAGGGAGAGGTTGCAGGCAGCGACACAGGGAACATGGGCCCTCGAGGAGAGAGTACCGGTTTCCTGATAGCACCTGAAAGAAGCAGAGAGGCCCCCAAGGAGCGGGTACCCCATTAGTGACCCCGAAGGGTAGTAAGAGTTCCAGTAGAGCTGGAGTGGCAGAGTAGCTTAGGAACAGAGAGCGAATCCCATCTGTACAAATTCCGTTGCTAACTCGATGAGCTAGCAAATGTAGTAGGCAGATATACCCTGGAGTCATGAAGTCAGAACAGGGGGACGGCCCTGAGGTTCGCGCCAACGTGGAAATAAAGATGAGGGCAGCGTGCGCGCGACCTAGAGGTACCTTGAAGGAGAATGGTGGGAGGTAGCACCATAGCCAGTCCGGGGACACCGGAGAGGTTGGCAAGCAGACGCCGCAGTGGCCATCAGTCCAAGGTGAGCGGGAGGAGCCGCAAGTAGAGAGGTGTAGGCGGGGTGAAGCCGTTGAAGACCGATGGACGCAATACATTGCCAGCCAGGGTCAGATACATATACAGTCTCTCAAACACAAACACTCACACTTACTCTCAGACATTCACTTTGTGTCTGTTTCTCTGACACAAATACATCCACAACCCACAGAGACACACTCTCTCTCTCTGATACTCTCATTTCATCATTGTGGCTGCTGCTCATATGCTCACATAGGATCAATTTTAGGTTCACGGCGTGTGCATATGGACACACCGATTTTATAACATGCATGCGTTGGCACACGCATGTTATAAAATACAGTTCCCTTGCATATGTGCGTCGGATTTTAATGTCTGCACACACATGTGCAGGCAGGTGACCTCCTCCACGCAGGGGGAGGGGAATTTTAGAAAAATACAAGCAGTGACGTGATCGGCCAATTCCCAGTCCATTACAATTAAGGAGCGGACTGAGGGAACTTCCCTATTTCCCTTCCTACTCTGCCTTCCTTTTCCCCTCTCCTCCCTTCCTCCTCCTGATCCTAAAACCCCTTTCCCTACTTTTTTTCCCCTTTATTTCATAAATTACTTCTTCTAAATATATGAAGTAAGTTCCATGTGCCAGCCAGCTGCTGGCGCGTGCTTCCCCAAAACAGCATCTAATGGTGCTGTCCTGACCTGCCCCCCCAGCCCACCCCTTTTTGCTGGCTCGGCAATTCTGCTCGTATTTCTTTATTTCTTTATTTAATGTTTTTATATACCAGCATTCATGATAGAATCACATCATGCTGGTTTACAATTAACAGGGGGAGTGGGTGAAACAAGAACATAGAACGAGTGCAAAGAAACCATGAAGTTACAATAAAACAAGGCTGATCAAACTGGGAGAAGAGGGAAAGCTAGAGAGAATTAACAGAGTGAGGCATAATTATTACAGCATATACGATATTCTGAAGTGTCTGACTGAAGATAGTGTTGATTTGAGATTTAGGCAGGGTCTGGAAAGGCTTGTTTAAACAACCAAGTCTTAAGCCTTTTTCTGAAAGTTGGGAGGCAGGGCTCCTGTCGCAGATCCGGAGGAATGGAATTCCATATCGGTGGACCTGCTGTAGAGAAAGCCCGGTCTCTGAATGTTAGATGCTGTGTGGTTTTGGTATGTGGTACATGAAGTGATCCTCTGTAAGCTTCTCTAATGGGTCTGGCAGAAGAATGTCGTTTGAGCGGGATTTGCAGGTTAAGAGGAGCGTGGTGATGGATGGCTTTGTAGATCATGGTAATGGACTTATGAATAATTCTGAAGTGTATTGGCAGCCAATGTAAGTTTTTGAGGATGGGAGTGATGTGGTCTCTTCTCCTCGTGTTTGTCAGTATTCTGGCTGCAGCGTTTTGGATCATCTGAAGCGGTTTAGTGGAGGATGAAGGAAGACCTAGTAAAATAGAGTTGCAATAATTTATCTTGGAGAAGATGATTGCTTGAAGAACCGTTCAGAAGTCTTGAAAGTGAAGGAGAGGTTTTACTCCTTTTCAGTACCTGTAGTTTGTGAAAGCAGTCTTTAGTTGTGCAGTTGATGAATGATTTTAAATTCAGACGATTGTCAATTATTACTCCTAAGTCTCTTGCTTAGGTGATGAGTAGGTTGGCTGGTGGACTCGACGTGATGTTGCTATTTTCTGGAGAGATAAGAAGGAGTTCACTCTTGGTTGAGGCTAGCGAGGAGGCAGTTGATTTCTCGAAGGCAATTTCCCAATATTCAAGAGTTTTATAGATGGTTTCTTTAAGTGGGATCAGGATCTGGACATCGTCGGCGATTATGAAGTGTATTAGATTCAATTTGGTTAACAGCTGGCACAGTGGAAGAAGGTAGATGTTAAAGAGCGTGGGGGATAGGGAAGAACCCTGGGGAACTCCTAGGGTAGAATTGTAGCGGGGGGATTCTTTATTGTGAATTCTAACCTTGTAACCTCTGTTACCCAGGAAAGTTTTGAACCATGCCAGTGCCGTTCCTGTTATTCCAATGTCAGCCAGCTGGTTTAGGAGGATAGAATGGTTAACGGTGTCAAATGCTGCCGAGAGGTCAAGGAGAATCAGTAAGAAGGATTGGCCTTTATGCAGACCCATGATGAGGTAGTCTGTCAGGGATCTGAGTAGGGATTCTGTGCTTAATGCTTTACAGAACCCGTATTGGGTAGGGAACAGAATTTTATGCTCTTCAATGTTATCAGATAATTGTGTGTTAGCCAGTTTCTCCATGATCTTGGAAGATCGGACGGAAGTTGTTTGGATCTTTGGGATCCAGGTTTGGTTTCTTTAGGAGAGGTTTGAGGGAGGCCAATTTAAGGTCTTCTGGAAAGATTCCCTGAGATAGTGAGCAGTTTATGATGTCAGCCAGTGTGTTGGAGATTGTGTCTGGTATTAGTAGGAGAAGTCTGGTGGGAATTTGGTCGAAGGGATGGGAGGAAGGTTTCATTTTCTTTAGTACCAATTGGATCTCTGAGGCTGTGATGGGTTCAAATGAATCAAGAATGATGCCCTTGTTTTGGAGGTGATATGCACTGTTAGGAGAGGCTGGGTCCTTTCGAAAATACACGTGGCGCGCTCAGGGCCCAGCCACACGCGCAACCCCATGAATTTTACACATGCAGGGCTTTTAAAATTCAGGTGATAGTGAGTGCCCTCGCTCCAGGACTGCCATAGTATTATATAAAAAGGTTTTGCTTGCTGACAGCCCTACCCCAGGCTGCAGCAGCCCTCTCCCTTTCTCATTCCCACCCCCACCCTTCTTGGCACCCCCCACTCCAGGAGACTCATTGGTGTCCACAGCCAGCTAAAACCCTTTCAGAAGGAAAGGCCAGCCTACAGAAGCTCCTCAGCACTGCACAAGCACTTCTTCTTGGCTCACCCCATCCCTTTCTGTAACTGTAGTTTGCCTCCACTTCTCTGTGTCTTCGCCACCATTCCAGCACATTCCCATTGACTGAGTGCTACAGAGTCTGCTGCTAGAGTGCCTACCTACTCCAGGGGAGGGGTGGGAAGATCAGAAGAATGCCTGAACCTCCAGGGCTTAAAAAGAAAAGTGAAACCTTGGATGAGACTGGAGAGAGCCACAGGACCCGAAGCGGTACAGCTCCAGAATCCTGCTTTCCCACGTGGATCCAGTGCAGCCAGGGCAGGTGCAAGGGTATTAGGTGTCATAGGTAAATTTTACAGCCTTGTATCCACAGCCCCTTCCCTCCCAATTAAAAATTATGCATTTATAACTGTTTTTAATGTAAAAAGGACATTCAAAGTACAGTCTTATGAGGGAAAAGTATCACTTAAGCATGTACATTTTATTTACATGCACTGCTGTGATGCCAACCAGAAAACCCTGCAAAATAAAAAATAAAGAGACATTTGGATTCTATATTGCATTAAGCTTATTGTAATAGATGTTGGGTGTGGGCTCAACTATCAGAAAGCCTTGGGTAAACTGAGTTACAATTAACATATAGTAAAACGCCAATACCAAAACACCAATACCAGCCAGCATTCAAATAGTGACAACCCTAGGTGTGAAAAGGCAATCTACAAATATTACATCAGGGCCTAAAATAGAAACCAGAACAAGCTAAGCTATATAGAAACTGCATGCTAGCAGAATACCTCACCTCAGTAACACATGCAGAACACAGATCGATCCTCAACAAATGCAAAATAAAGACACCATAAAGTATAAATAGAAATGTGCAGACAAAAACTTATTTGGAAACTGCAACAAATCAGTTCCTGTATACAGTGCAACAATAGAAAAAAAAGAGAAACACCACCATTCCTCATTAAACATCAAACAATTAAATCAAGAAATATGTCAGCAATAGTAAAACCATAATTATAAAAAGAAATTACAAAATAGCTGAACATCCAATAATTAAAATCATATAACATTTTAAAACATTTCCCAAACACAAAATATTTTTAAACAGCAGAAATCAGATAACACCCAATAATTAAAACAATAAGAATTTTAAAAATCCCTTGCTTTTATACTTTGAATCACTCTAAGATTGTTCTGGATTAGAGGAGGTGAGGGATTGCATAGACTTTCTGTTCCCTTACACGCATGCTGACACACACACACACACACACACACACACACACACACACACATCCCCACTGACTCATACATACACACATGCTCCCTCCCACCCACTGGCATACATGCTCCCTTGTGCCCACTAACACATACACTCATGCTCCCTCGCACCCACTGACATATATACACATGCTTCCTTTGCTGATGCTGACACATGCACAAGTCAGTCACACCCACTTGCTCAAATAGACAAACACACAAACATGCTCAGCCATGCCCGCTAATGCATACACATACACATACTGCCTTGTATCCTCTGATACATACGCATATATGCATGCTCCCTCATACACTCCCACCTCTCTTTCTTCCTCACTAGGAGGGATTCAGACAGGGCTACCAGCTGATGCATCTGCTGTGGGAAGAGGTAGACAGAAAGGACCAATGCAGCAGTGTGGGCTATTTTAGAGGGGCCGTCTGCAGATATGTCAGCAACCTTTAGCTGTGGTGAAGCCGCAGCGGGAGGTCTGTAGGCTGCCTCGCAAAGGAAAGAAAGCAACGGGGTGGTGTGAGGGAAGGCCTTGGGAGTGTTTCCCGCCACTGCAGTAGTGAGGGGAGGAGCAGGGACTGATCCCACAGCGATCAGCGATGCTGCAGGAAAGAAAGAAAAACAAAAATGCAGGTCCATGAAACCACAGCTACAGCTGCGGGAAAAGAAAAATAAAATGAGTGGAGAGCCTCGGTGGAGGCTCCTGTTCCATCAGAACAGCTGCTGTGGGCTGAGTGTTAAATGCAGTGGCTCTGCAGGCATGGGACCGCTGCGATCAACACCAGTGTCACATGACTGCCCTGACTGGCCTACTGGGGCATGCCCAAAGCCCCGATAGGCCGATCTGCCCCTGGTGAGGTATTCTGCCAGTGTAGGGGGTGGCCAAGTGGCGTTTCATGAGCTGCATGCACTGGCTGTGAAACGAAGAGTTTCCTGGAGAGTGAGTGTGCTGAGAAGTGGGAATGAGAAAGAGAGGAGGCAGCTGTAGGCTGCAGATGGGCTGGCAGCAAGCAAGAACTTTACATAACGATGTGGCAGTGCTGGAGTGGGGGAACTCACTGAGTGAGCACAGGAGCAGCAGCACATATGTATGTCTCTGTGTTGCAGAGGGTGTTTGTGTGTGCCTGGGGGAAAAGAGAAACTTGGCCTTTCTTTCAGGCGGAGGGGGGAAATTCACCCCTCCGCTTGAGAAAAAGGCATGATGGTTGTCTACCCCTGAATTCTGGTTTTTTAGCTTTCAATCAGGCAGATACAGTATGGTACGCTTGGCCGAGTGCACCGTTTAGCAAGTGATTGGCTGTGCGTTTTTTTGACGCACGTCTATTACCACTCATACTATAAGAGGTTAGCGCATTGAAAACAGCCAACCCTCCTGAAAACTAGTAGCACTCATCACATTTAAATACATGTTGATGAGGCTATTAGTCCCCGGGATAGTGAAAGTAAAATGAGCAGCAAAGCCGCACATTTTAAGCTCAGAAATTAATGCAGCCTGGAAAAGTTTACAGAAAAGCAATATTAAGTCGGAGGAACCAAAAATTAAAAACAAAAACAAAAAAATCTGCCTGCTGGTCAGCAGGTTAGAAAAACGGATGCTCCATTTTACCGGCGTCCATTTTCCTAACCCATGGCTGTCAGTGGGTTTGGAAACCGATGCTGTTAAAACTGAGCGTCGGTTGTTGGAACCCACTGACAGCCACCTCTACCGCTAATAAGGAGGCGCTAGGGATGGACTATTGTCCCTAGCGCCTCCTTATTAGCATGACCCCTCATTTAAATACAGAATTGCACGCCAAGGAGAGGTGGCTAAGTGCGTGTTGGGAAAGCGGGCACTTGACACGGAACACCCGCTCTCTCGCGATACTTACAGTATTGGCCTGACTGTATGAAAAGTTAGCTACCCCTAGCATAGTGTATAATATTTATTTATTTTATTTATTTATTTGTTTTTATATACCGGTGTTCGATTTACATATCACATCGGTTTACAAATAATTTAAGACAGGTACAGTAAATGATTAGAGAAATGTCATAGGAAGTTATAGTAGCAACATGGGTAAAAACAGCACCAAAAGAAGGCATAAATAATTGTAGTATAACAGAGCCAAAAATATCATAAATAGTAATGGTATAGCAGATGGAATATATTGCATAAATAGTAGTAAATATCAGAGTAACAGGGTAACAATAATTATCATTAGGTATATTTTGTAACAGAGAGGGAAATAGGGATGGGTAGCATAGATAAATAGTTAGCATAAATAGTTAAATAGCATAAGTAGACAGCATAAATAGTATTATAATGAGAGCAGTTAGCATTGGTGTAGTAGGGGTGAATTTATTGGTGTGGGGAGGGGGTTTGGTATGGGTGGCATAATGGATATTATAGAATATAGAGCATTAACGGAAATAATAGTTCAATGGAAATTTATTCAGCAAATCCTACATTTATACTAATTTTTTCTGTTTCTAATATTCAGTTATATTGTACATTATATAACAGTTATACTTTATTGTATTTGGAGGCTTATATTGTTATAGCCTGCCTAAATTTGAAATCCAGTACATGCATAATTTATGACAATTTTCAAAGCAAACATAAACATGTAAGTTCACTTTGAAACTTATCCAACTAAATTTACCTGCACACAATTACACCTGCTAATTTGTGCTCAGTTTTTCAGAAAAATTTACCCACATGCTGTTGAAAATGCAAATGGAATGCCTTTGTTCTCTCTGGGTAAATTTACATGTATATGTGACATATGCTTACCTGCACACTGAGCAGGCAATTTTATAACAAACTATTTTTGCTTGTTATAAAATTCTTTAAAATATAAAAGTTTGCCCATAGAAATGACTTTGAAAATTATCCTCGAAGGGCCTGATTCACTAAAGCTTTGCTCCCATTCTGCATCTTTTGGAAAGACCTTTATGAATCAGGCCCTAAAAAGGAAGACAGTACCTGTATTTCAAAAGTACACATACCTTACCAATCATTTCTCATATTGTATTAAATAACACTGTCTTTTATGTCATTGTTTTTAGAGTCTTTTGTTCTGATGTCACAAGTGACATCACAATCATAGTGTGAATCAATAGGATCCTGTTCTAAACTGGGTGATTTGAAATTGGTTTCTCATGGATTTATGGGAGTTGCAAGGAAGTTGCATAAACATTACAAAAAAAAAAAAAAGTGTCTTCAAAGTCAAATTTTTCATGCATTCAGGGGCTGAGTTCTAGTAACCATATTGGTCCCAGAGGAAACTGAATTATCTGCAGTTATAATACCTACTATTGGATCAATATAAGAATTATGCAAAGACAATGTTGTACGTGAGCATTTGAGACTAAAAGAAAAAAAATCCTTGTGGGCTTGAATACTCCAATACACTTTCATCTTTGAACATTATGTATGCTGGTCTGATAAAAGATATCACAGCTTGCACAGAATCTGATTAATAAAAAACACAGAGGAAATGTCTTTCCTTTAATGCTAATATTTGACATGCTGCCTTTTTCAGTATTACCTATAATATCTTTTTTGTTCCTCTGTACCACCCCCCCCCCCCCCCCCCAATATTTTGTGGCATAGTAAAGTGGTTGTAATCATTTACTCAGTAGTCTAATACAATTGAATAACTGAAGTGTAGTATGTGTATGGGGGCAGAGAGGGGAATGGAGAATTGAAATGTTCAGATTACAGTGTTAACTTATCACAGTTGCACAGAATGTTGTGACTGTGAAATCCAAGGACTCCATTCATCAGTGCTCAATGTACCTGCTTCAAGGTTATCTCCCTACAGAGAATAATGGGGCTGCAGCCAAGTGACAGGCACAGAACATGCTAGTGAATGAATCTCTGGGAACCCAGTTCATATTAAAGACATTTATGTACTGAAGTAGTCTTATCAGTGTTTCATTACAGGGCTCCCATACAGAAGCTGGAATATTTGAGATAAAAATCCATCAAAATACTTAACAATGACTAATACTCTAGTTTCACGCCATATTCTATAGGTATAAGGTTTATAACTAGAAGACAGCTGCTCATGGAAACTGAATACAGCCTTGTCCTACCCATATCTGCTTGCCAGCCATGTTGCTATTACAATTTTCTGCAAACCAATAAGTTTTATCTATGCCTTATAGCAGCAGTTCTCAACCCAGTCCTTGGGACACAGCTAGCTGGTCAGGCTTTTCAGGATATTCACAATGAATATGCATGAAAGATTTGAATGTACTACTCCATGGTATGCAAATCTATCTCATGCATATTCATTGGGGCAGATTTTAAAACCTTGCGCGAGCGCATACTTTTGTTCGCACAGCAGGCACGAACAAAAGTACGCTGGATTTTATAAGATACGTGCGTAGCCGCTCGTATCTTATAAAATCCGGGGTCGGCGCGCGCAAGGGGGTGCACATTTGTGCAACCTGCGCGCGCCGAGCCCAGCGCGCGCTGCCTGTTCCCTCCGAGGCCGCTCCGATTTTGGAGCGGCCTCGGAGGGAACTTTCTTTCGCCCTCCCCCCACCTTCCCCTCCCTTCCCCTACCTAACCCACCCCCCCCGGCCCTATCTAAACCCCCCCTTACCTTTGCGCGCGTTGCCGGCAGTCCCGCTCCATCCTCCGGTCCCAGGGGCGTGGTCCGGAGGCCTCGACCATGCCCCCGGGCCGGCACCATGCCCCCGGGCCCGCCCCCGAAACGCCGCGTCATTTCGGGGACGCCCCCGGACACGCCCCCTCCCGCCCCTTTTCAAAAGCCCCGGGACTTACGTGCGTCCCGGGGCTTTACGCGCGCCGGCGGCCTATGCAAAATAGGCGCGCATAAATCCTTCAGGATTTATGCGCGTGGCCCTTTTAAAATCCGCCCCATTATGAATATCCTTTAAACCCTAGTGGCTAGGTGTGTCCTGAGGACTGGGTTAAGAACCCTTGCCTTATAGCAGGGATGGCGAACACCAGTCCTCAAGGGCCACAAACAGGCCAGGTTTTCAGGATATCCATAATGAATATGCATGAGAAAGATCTGCATGCACTGCCTCCATTGGATACAAATCTTTCTCATGTGTGCTCATTGTGGATATCCTGAAAACCTGGCCTGTTTTGGCCCTCGAGGACTGGAGTTCGTCATCCCTACCTTACATCATGAATACTCTGTTGTAAAAATAAAATAACTCAGTCTTCTTGATTTTATTAGGCACTGTTGACAGTAGAGCTTGCAATTCACTTTGGTCTTGGTTCACCAGATTTGTTTATGTAGTGAGGAAACACCCCACAATAACAGATATTCGAAAAGAGGATTGTTGGGTAAAAGGTACACTGAGCACACAGGAAGAGGAGCTACTGTATAGGCTTCATTCATGACCTCCACTCTGCCAACACAATGTATAAACACTTTTTCACTCTAATTTGCCTTCCAGAGCCCTGAGAACCAAATTTAGTTACTCCAGCTTGAAGCTAGCATAAGCCCAGCATTAGCACATTGCCACAGCTGCACTCCTCCAGTTATTTCCTACTTTTTAACACTTGGATGAAAACCAAGAAAATTAGTTGCACGAAACCCTTTTCTTCTGCTTTATCAGGTAACAATAAAAAATGTAATAACTTCCCCTATTTTTAAATAATGCTTTCTTAGCATACGGACAGGTGAAGCCAAAACCAGTGGGTTATGCATCTCTACCAGCAGATGAAGATGGAGCAAAGCTGACATCACAGTATATATACCCCTTCAGTGACATCAGCCTGGCAGTATTCTCCATCTCCAGCAAATGGTGGACATGCAGCTCCCTAATGGGGATTGCTTTAAGTTTAGAAGGAGGAAATTTAATTCACCCTACTCTTCTGTGATACCTTATTGTCCCTCCCTCAGTTGAAAATTCCTGAGGTGATTTCCGTGGTCCCTCAGATGAGTGCCTTGGACCGGTAGCTGGTTTTTCAACTGGCGTGGATTTAGTTGTAAAAAAACCCAAACAAACAGCTGAAAGACAAGGGCCGGCGCGCAATTCCCCAGCACAGCTGCTGTGCCGAAGGCCTCATCCTGCCCCTGCCCCACCCCTTTCACAAAGCCCCGGGACATACGCGCGTCCCAGGGCTTGCACGCGTCGCCGGGCCTATGCAAAATAGGCTCGGTGTGTGCAGGAGCGGTTATGCGTGTAACCCTTTGAAAATCTGGCCCAATCTGAGCATCGTGGGGAGCTCATTTTTGGCACTTCTATAGGCACAGTATTGTGCGCTTTATTTGTGAGCACCTACTTTTTTGGGTGCACTATTGAGAGACTGATGGCGCCCATAGCATAGAAGCCTAAGCACCTTGTCCTATGTGTTACTTATCATATTCAGGCATATCAGCCTGGCATATCCTATAATTTGTGTCAACGCTGTTTGGAGGCTCAGGGAGAGTTACCTTTGTCTGATTTTACTAAGTCTAATTCTTCCCAGCCTGGTGCAGGAATGGAAAAAGAGCTGCCAGAAGGGTTGCCTGATTTTGGGACTCCCCTAACTGATTTGTCAGTGGAGGAAGGTAGTTCAGTGGGTAACGGACAGTTTCCCCCTGGTTTTGGCATGGATCCTTCTACATTTTCTTGGGTAGAATTTTTTTCAAGGACTGCATTCCTTGCTTCAGGTGTAGTCCCCAGTGCTGGCCAATCTTAACAAATCAGGATCGCAAGCGGTGAAATCCCGCACACCTGGTGCTGTGGGTAAGAATCAGGATATGCCTGGAGCCAGTCTTTCCAATAGGGATCCAGATGGCATAGATGATGAGACCGATCCTTACTCCTTGGAGAATGGGAAAATTCCTCCGGGATTGGAAGTGTATAGAACTATATTGAGGTTCTTTCATAGAGATGAGTTACTGTCTCTGATTGCCCAGACATTGAAAATGCTGGGAGAATCTGGGGCTGAATCCATGTCTGAGCCAAAGAAAGATCCCATTTTGATATCCGTGTGTAAAGTCTCATGCTACGTCCCTATTACAGAGGCCATTCATGAATTAATTGACCTTGAACGGGGTGGCCCAGAAGCTAATTTTAAAGGGGTCAAGTCTTGGAAGGACTGCACCCACTGGATTCAGTTGCGAGAGAGCAAATACGTGTTCCGAAGGTGGATGTGCTTGTATATGCTGTTACCAAGTGGACAACTATTCCCGTAGAAGGGGGAGTGGCCTTGAAGGATGCACAGGGTAGGAGAATTGAGGTTATCCTTAAGCAGGCCTTTGAAGCAATAGCAATGAATTTGCAGATTGCTTCCTGTTGTTCCCTGGTGGCTCCCTCTTGTTTACTGCTCTCTCAGGAGAACGATAAATCTGGTTTAAATTCTAGGGTAGTGATGGAACCAGCAGCTGCCTTTTTGGCAGATGTGGGCTGCGATTTGGTCCTCACTTCAGCCAGAGGGGTGGCTTTAGTAATAGGAGCTAGGTGTCAGCTATGGCTGAGAAATTGGTCGGCCTATACAGCCTTGAAGTCTAACCTTATGAAGTTGCCCTTTAAAGGCTCGCTCTTATTTGGGAGTGAGCTGGAGAAAATGGTCAATAAGTGGGGTGAGTCCCCAGTTCTTCGATTACCTAAGGATAAGAAACAGGCACCGTAATCCTTCAGCAGTAGAGGTCGTACTAGGGGATCAGACCTTACAGGGATCTGCTATGGCTAGGGACTGTTCTTCATGAAGATTCAAATTGATTTTGTCTTAAGAGGGCTCGGTTGCTGAAGCATGGATATTCTACTGCTGTGATTGCCACCTTGCTATGAGTGAGAAAGTTCTCTATTTCCTTAGCCTATGTGCAGGTCTGGCAAGTGTTTGAGGCCTGGTGTAAATATTGAGGGGGTTCTTCCTTGTTTGGTTAAGATCATGCTCATTTTGGAATTTTTGCAGGATGGATTAAGTAAAGGGTTGGCCCTTAATTCCTTAAGGTACAGATGGTGGTTCTTGCCTCTTTCTGAGATCAGGTGAATGTTGGGCCCGTGTCAGTTCATCCAGATGTGGCCTGTTTCTTGAAACGAGTGAATCATCTTCGTCTTCCATTGCGATTACCGGTGCCCTTGTGGAGTCAATCTAGTTTTGGATTTTTTAGCGGGCCCTACATTTTGACCGATGTGTAACCTTTCCTTGAGTTTACTGACCTTAAAAATGGTGTTTCTTCTGGCAATTTGTTCTGCGCATCAAGTATCTGAACTACAGGCCTTGTCTTGCCAGGAGTTGTTTCCACGAGTGACTCCGGCGCAATACAGCTGCGTACTGTTCCTTCCTTTTTTAACCAAAAGTGATCTCAGATTTTCACTTGAAAAAGTCTATTTCCCTGCCGTCTCAGGATGGGGCAAGAGATGCAGAGGAATATCACCTGTTATAGCCCTTGGATGTCAAAAGGCATATTTTAAAGTATTTAGAGATTTCTGAACCTCTCAGGAAGACAGATCGGCTGCTATACTCCATGGTGGGAGTAAACAGGGTGAGCTGCATTTCAGGCTACAATAGCCCGCTGGATTAAGGAGATAATCATGGCCACATATGTGGATGCTGAGCAGCTGTTGCCTAGTCAGGTTAGGGCTCATTCCACCAGGGCTCAGGCAGTGTCATGGGCGGAGGTTAGATTGTTGCCTTCCATCGATAATTGCTGAGCTGTAACGTGGTCCTCTTTACACACCTTTTCCAGGCAATATCATCTGATTGTGCAGGCCCAGGAGGACACAGCCTTCACACGTGTGGTTTTGACTCGACTGAAGGCAGCCTCCTGCCCTGTTTGGGTGTAGCTTTGGTACATCCCACTGGTTTTGGATTCACCTGTCTATTTGCTAAGAAATGAGAAATTACTACTTACCAGATAATTTCCTTTTCTTTAATAAGGACAGGTGAATGTACCTTTCCACCCTTGGCTGCCAGATGGTGGTGCTATTGTCCTCCTGCATGGCTGCGTGTTCTGGGGAATACTGGTACGTGCTAATCCAATCCTTAGGCTTGTTACGATTCTGCCCTGTTTGGGCAGTCTCTCCACCTCTCTTTCTTTCTTTCTCATAGCTGGAGCCACGCTGCTGCCAGCAACGTGGTCAGGAGGCCGCCGACATGCCTCTCAAGTGGCAGGAGCCATGCTGCTATTTTTATCCTGTGGCCCGGAGCCGCCGATGCACTTCCTGCATGGCAGGAGCCACGCTGAACCCCCCAGCACGGCCCAGAGGCCGTCGACACCTTCCTTCGTGGCAGGATCTGCTTGAGCATTGCTATGCGGCCAGGAAGCAGCACCCCAGTGGCCAGGAGGCCACCGATAGCGCTCCCATGCGACCCAGAGGTCGCCAACCTTACCTGCAGTCCCTCTGTGGGAGAGGCCCTGCATCCCCGGTCTTGCCTGGCAGCTGGAGCCGTCCTTCTTCCATCCTCAGCAGCAGGAAGCTGTCCACGATGTCCTCAGGCCTGTTCAGGGCCTGTTCCTCCTTCAGCAGTCTTCAAGTCGTAGCAGGGCCGCTGTCCAGGGTCCTGCACAGCTTCCTGCTTCCTTCTAGGGGGTGAGGCTGCGTCTTCCTTCCCTTTTTAAAGGGACAGCGAGGGAGGAGGTCCAGCAGTGATGTCATCGAGGGAGTCTCCTCTTCTGCCTATAAAAAGGTCTTGTCTTCATTCCTTCCTTGCCTTCACAAGGAGCCAGTCCTTAGGACTTCTCACCATCAGCTTCTCAAAGCATTTCGTTCTTCGTTGGAATTCCATGTCTTCGTCTTCATCTTCGTATGGTCTCCAGTCTTGATGCTTCGTCAGTTCCTGTCATCCTGATGTCTCCATTCCTCATCTTGGAAGTTCTGCAGATGTCCTGTTCTTAGGATCTTCACCTCAAGATGTCCTCTGGGCAGCGTAAGCCTCCAAGAAGATCCAGACTTTTATTTCTCCTAGCATCAGTGTCCATACTCCAAAGTCCTTGGACCCTGAGGGCTTCCTGAGCCGGAACCCCGGTTTTAATCTTCTCTTCCCAATCCTGTCCGGATCTTTGGAGCCTCTTGCACCTGCCTCCACCTTGATATGAACTCTGCCTATCCTGTCCTTGGCGGCCGTGTCTTGTCTTAGCTGGCCGGACCAGTGCGTCTCAGCTCAGGCCTTGTCGGAGCTTTCATATTCTCTTCAAGCAACTGTATTGTGCAGAGTCATGCATATGGGGAGTGGAAATCTGAATGAACTATATTCGATGGGGGGAGAAAGGCTGATGTGCACGGAGCAGGAGAGAGACCTTGGGGTGATGGTGTCTAATGATCTGAAGTTGGCGAAACAATGTGACAAGGTGAGAGCTAAAGCCAGAAGAATGCTGGGCTGCATAGAGAGAGGAATATCGAGTAAGAAAAGGGAAGTAATTATTCCCTTGTACAGGTCCTTGGTGAGGCCTCACCTGGAGTACTGTGTTCAGTTCTGGAGACCGTATCTCTGAAGAGACAGAGACAAGATGGAGGCAGTCCAGAGAAGGGCGACCAAAAAGGTGGAAGGTCTTCATCGAATGACTTATGAGGAGAGATTGAAGAATCTAAATATGTACACCCTGGAGGAAAGGAGGAGCAGAGGTGATATGATACAGACTTTCAGATACTTGAAAGGTTTTAATGATCCAAAGACAACAACAAACCCTTTCCGTCCGAAAAAAATCAGCAGAACCAGGGGTCACGATTTGAAGCTCCAGGGAGGAAAACTCAGAACCAATGTCAGGAAGTATTTCTTCACGGAGAGGGTGGTGGATGCCTGGAATGCCCTTCCGGAGGAAGTGGTGAAGACCAGAACTGTGAAGGACTTCAAAGGGGCTTGGGATAAACACTGTGGATCCATAGTTTCTATAAACTAAACATCCTAAAAAAACTCAAACCCCTCCTCCACACTCCTCCACCACACCCCTCCTCCACACTCCTCCACCGCACAGTCATACAGACCACTATGCTCACGAAACTAGATTATTGTAACTCCCTGCTACTAGGACTCCCTGCCACCACCATCAAACCCCTTCAGATTCTACAAAATTCCATGGCTAGAATCATAACCAGCACGCGTAAAAGGGACCACATCACCCCCATCCTAAAGGACCTACATTGGCTGCCCATCTCCTTCCGCTCACAATACAAAACTCTTACCATCCTTCACAACTCCCTACATAAACACAATCACACCTGGCTCGATGAAATGCCTCATTACCGCTCTTCTGACCGCCCCACAAGAACAACCCATACAGGCACTCTCCACACCCTATCCCTCAAATCAGCACATTCAACTCATACCAGAGGGAGAGCTTTCTCCGTCGCTGGCCCCACCCTCTGGAACTCCCTCCCCACCCTCCTACGCCAAGAGACATCCCTCCACAATTTCAAGAAAGGAGTCAAGACATGGCTTTTCCGACAGGCCTACCCCGACACAAACCAAACTTAATATCTCCCCCCTCAGCTCCTCCTTGCTCAACCTTACACCCCCTGCTCCCCCCGCCTCTCAGCTCCTCCCTGCTCGGCCATCCACCCTCACTCCCCCCTCCGCCCGACCTATCCCCATCCCCTCCCCCCCCCCAGCCACCCTTCAATCCCTTTGCCAACCCGGCCCGCCACCAAATCCCCCAGTATTCCTCTTTCCCTCTACACCTCCAGTATACCCTTTAATGATCTATATCCTAGTGAATACCGTCGCCCAGTTAATACGGCCGGTTTTTCAACACTTCGGTAGTACTACTTAAGTTAATGGTACCTGTACATACTTCAACTGTACATAGTCTCCCTCTTCTCTATTTTATTTTTTGTTTTTTACTTCATCTATCTATTCCTTTTCCCCTTCCCCTCCTCATCCCCCCTTCCCACACCCATCCTACCCCCTACCCTTGCCCTGCCCCCCCTGCCTATCCTCCCCCACCTCTCCTTCCCCTATCCTCCCTTATTTTATTGCTCCTTTGGTTCATTGTATTTTTGTTTTTGTTTTTGTTATTAATGTTATATTGTTTTATTGTATTTCCCGCCTGAGTTCATTGTAAACCGGCATGATGTGCTTCACGAATGTCGGTAAATAAAAGTTAATAAATAAATAAATAAATAAATATATAAATAAAATCTAGAGGATGTGCTGGGCAGACTGGATGGGCCGTTTGGTCTTCTTCTGCCGTCATTTCTATGTTTCTGTGTTTCTATGTTACCTCAAGCGTGGTCCGTGACCTGCCTTGCTTGGTAGTGTAGGGCACGTGATGTGGCAGTACCACTGCAGATCTCCACGTCGGACTTCGTATCCTGTGACTCCGTCTGAGTCCTCCATTATCCAAGGCTCTTCTAGCCTACAACTCTGCATCCCTTTGTTGGATTATCCTGAGTCTTGTCTCACCTCAAGTCTTCATCTTGATGATCTCTCCTCTGACCACTGTCCACCCTGTTGCAGTTGCTGTTCCATGCGGCAGATCCAAAAGGGCTTGGAATTGTCGGAGGACCACTCATGAGACCAACATTGCGTTGTTTGGGTCTCTTTCTGGTGCATACAGGTGTGGCTGTGGTTGAGGTCATCTTTTCCATCTTCAGCCCATGCAGGGGCACCTCTCACCGCCTTGGTGCTTGCCAGAGCTCCTCTGCGGCTGTATCCGGGCCCAGGGGCACACGAAACTACCAGAGATGGGATTGCTTACCCGCGTTTCCACAACAAGACTAGTTTTATTACAGTCTTTGTCTGAGCTCAGTGATTTCCCATTGACTGAGTGCTGGAATGGTTATCTGTTAATAATCAAGTTTTGTTAGTTTGTCCACAGTTGGTTTTTGCAGAAAATACTGGTGGGCTGATGTCACTGCAGGGTATATATACTGTGATGTTAGCTTTGCTCTGTCTCCATTTGCTGGTAGAAGTGCATAACCCACTGGTTTTGGTTTTCACTTGTTCTTATTAAAGAAAAGAAAATTATCAGGTAAATAATAATTTCTCCTTTAACTTAACAGTACAAAAGTTGCTTTCTTTCTATAAGGGAATACAGTATTCACCATTTTAAAATGGCTTTATGCCTTCCTTACCACTTTGTAGTGATATGCCTGCTTCTGATCCACCAGGGGGCACTGTAATAAGCTTAATTCTGTGCAGGAAACATATGGAGGCCGATATTCAGAAGCCATTAAGACAGATAATTGAAAAGTTATTTGTCTAAATGGCAAAGTTGCAATATTAGAAGCTGTATATGGCTAAATTCCAGCTGCATAAATTGGGGACGGTCCAAGGATGAGTGGGAGGTGTTTTGGGGCAGGCTAGATTTAGCCGCTTAAGTTATGCAGCTAAATCCAACATGATTGCACCATAGGGCTGTCCTAAAGTTAGCCGGATATACTTATCTGGCTAACTTTAAGATAGCCAGGTATATTCAGCAGTGTAGCCACACCACTGAATATCTCCATTAAGTTAGCCGGATAGCTATATCTGGCTAACTTAACTATCAGCTCTGCAGCTGAATATCGGCCTGTGAGGATGGCCGATCAAAGCTTCTGGGATGGAACAGTAAACCAAGGTGACTCTAGCCTTTTCTAATATAATATTCACTTTTATTCATTTAATCAAAATGACATAACAGTGGTCTGTCTACCTTATCAGTATTCAGCTTTCATCCAGGGTTGTAGACTGTCTTCCTCTTCATCTGTCCCCTCTGGACAGTGTACATTCAATTCCTTCTGGTTTGGTCAGAATAGTTTTACAGGTGCTGCCTCTCCTGGAGATGTAGGGGCCTCTTGATGCCAGCTGGGCTCATAAATTTATCCTGTCCCAGTTGGTTCCACCCTCAGGACTCCCTGCCCAGCAGGGTCCCACCCACAGAGCTCTTTCCCTCTGTGGGATTTAAGGTGGACTAGGCATCCAGCCTGGTGCTGCATAGATTTAAAGGGGGAACTAGGGGCACTCTGTCACATGGCCCCATAATGACTAATGGTTCTGGTGGTACGTTGGCAGTAAGTGCACTCAGTCATACCTTGAGCTTCTTCTTTATCTAAACCCTGGGTACACCTTTAATGGCTCCCTCTCTGGTTTCCTACCATTTCAGCCAACCAGTTTATGCCCATAAAGTTTAAAACAATGAAGCTTGAAACCCTATAATTCTAAACCCTTTAACACCTGGTTTTCCTCAATCATTACACAACCACTAAAATATACTAGAACACAGCTGTTGCAACGGTCGACCATGCTCACCTCTTCCCACATCCGGTGTTGAGTTCCGGGCCGCCCTACGCTGAGGCCAGCACCACGTCTGTTCCCTGCGTGGCCTGCTCCGGAGATAGGAGGCCTTCCTTCGCAGCGGGAACACCGTCACCAGCTAGGCTCCACCCCCTGATGCTCCTTAGACGCGCGTGCCACAGCCGGCCCCTTATTTAAATATCCCAGCCTGGGAATCCAAGGCCAGCCCCTTCAATGACATCACCATTAAAGGGCTATTTAAACCCCTTGCTGTCTCCTGCTAATTGAGTTAGCAAGGACTCTCCTACCTAATTCCACATCTCCAGGATACCCTTCCTGTTTATTTCACTTTGCAGCTGACGCTCTTAGCTCTGTTCCTGCCTTGGACAACTCTGGAACCCACTTCTCGGGGGCCTTGTCACGTCCTGGAACTCTGCTCCATGGAGGTCCCTCTCCACAACTGCCTTCTGCTTCAGAGTGAGTACTCCTGCTCTCCAGCCTGCCTCTGTCTCTCTCTCACCATCTACAGAGTAGATTCACGGCATACCCCACTCTGCAGACCACTACCGAATCCACCTTCTTCATCAACAGTGCTCTTGAACCCAACACACAGATCCCGAGACGGGCCGATACAGAAAACTTTGCGGGTGAGCACCAGCTCTCCCGACGCGTGCCCAGGCCACTCTCCTGGGCACGCGATTCAGGAAGCCCAGGCAT
This sequence comes from Rhinatrema bivittatum, assembly GCF_901001135.1. NCBI lineage: Eukaryota > Metazoa > Chordata > Amphibia > Gymnophiona > Rhinatrematidae > Rhinatrema > Rhinatrema bivittatum. The sequence continues at coordinate 117,604,913 of NC_042622.1, read as the reverse complement.
GCAAATTAGGGCCTGCATAAAAAGGAGGCGCTAGGGACACTAGCACGTCCCTAGCGCCTCCTTTTTGACAGAAGCAGCAGCTGTCCGCGGGTTTGATAGCCGATGCTTAATTTTACCGGCGTCAGTTGTCAAACCCGCTGACAGCCATGGGTTCGGAAAATGGACGCCGGCAAAATTGAGTGGTTGTTTTCCAACCTGCGGGCAGATTTATTTTTTTTTAGATTTTGTATTTTTTTTTTATCTTTGGGGCCTCCGACTTAATATCGCTATGAGTTAGCAAGGACTCTCCTACCTAATTCCACGTCTCCAGGATACCCTTCCTGTTTATTTCACTTTGCAGCTGACGCTCTTAGCTCTGTTCCTGCCTTGGACAACTCTGGTACCCACTTCTCGGGGGCCTTGTCACGTCCTGATTAAGTCAGAGGGTGTACAGAAAGCAGTTTTTTCTGCTTTTCTGTACACTTTCTCGGTGCTGGTCGAAATTAACGCCTGCCAAAGGCAGGCGTTAATTTCTGAAAGTAAAATGTGCGGCTTGGCTGTACATTTTACTTTCTGTATCGCATGGGACTAACTAATAGGCTCATCAACATGCATTTGCATGTGCTATTACCCCTTACTGTATAAGGGGTAAAAAAAAGCGCGTCGAAAACGCATGTCCAAATAGGGGCTAACGGTGCACTCGGCCTGAGCGCACCTTACTACATCGGCCCATAAATTAGTTGCAGTTCTTCTTCAGCAGTACCTTTAACCCTTTATGCAGTTTCCCCTAGCAGATAATTAATTGTTTGTTTCTTTCAGTGGTGCCTATGACCTCTGCTACCCCAGCCACTGCGAGTACTCACTGACCCAAAGTGTTTGTGAAGTCAGACTGAGTTATTTCTCACCACTATGCCAGGGGTCCCAGAGGTGTAAATGTCTTCCTCACAGGATGAACCCGGGATCCCAGGGGCTAAGAAATAAGTCTGAGAGAATGAGTGATCCTGGAGTAAGAGAAAGCCCTGGAAACTGTGTAACCCTAGGATTTAGCACACAAGTGATCTGCATTCCTAAGTGTATAATTCTGATGAATCAGCCTTTTCAACTTTAAAAAAATGCAACTCTCGCATTCCTCCCCCTGGTTATCTGGTTCTTCTGCCCTTTCCCTCTTTGAACTGTTGGTATGCTGCTTTATGATTTGCTTACTTTACAAGGCTTTCAGAATTAGGCAGTGTCAGTCAGCCTCTGCAGTAAGCACTCATCAGGTGCACACCCGGAGAACTACTTCATCAGACTGGAGGAGGAAAATTGATCAAATGTTGGCATGCCTTGAAAGTTAGAACCCAAAAGGCTTTTATGACATTGGCAGTGTTTAAAGAACTACCTTCTGCTTAGGCAGCAATCGCACTGCAACTTACTTTCCACTTTCAAAACTTTTTGTTAAATATTGCTATCTAATGCAGTTGCTTAATAGTGATATTATTGATGGCATATCAACATTTATCACTTCCATATAAACTCCTTGAAATAGCAGTGTTCTGCATTTCATCCCTGCTGCTGATGCTTCCTTTCAGCAGCATATATGTCTCAGACTTGCAGGATCCATGACCTGGAATGTGGGCTCTCTTAATTCTGGGTAGAACTTCTTATTTTTTAGTAAACAGTACTTTATGGGTTCATTCTGGTTCTCTCTCTGCTTTTTCTTTTGTAAATCAAGGGGGTGGGGGGCCATTTCTAATGAAAAGATACTTTAAGGCAGTAGAAACCACAATTGTCAGTGATCCTGCCAACACACAGTACACAAGATCCACTGTATATAACAGTATCCTTTGGATTTCAGGGCCATGGGTTAGATTTCTCTGACCATGCTTACATGGATTATATACACACACACTTTTTAACATCCCCAGGTATTTGGTCATTTTTGCTGGCTCAAGAATTTTGTAGGTTTGTGGTCCATGTGAATAGTGTGAACTGAGTACCCCCAATTAACTATTATGTTAAATTCCTTACAGGGAAATAATAACCTCAAAAAAGATAGGACATAAAAATCAGTTTGCAAGATATGGTTTATTAATACATCTTAACATCTGGTGATGGACTGGAAACATGCAATGATATTGGAAGTCATATTGTGATTTTATTTATTTATTTTAAAATATTTATACCCCACGCCCTCCACAGTTCAGGGTGGGGTACAAGTTCACATACATAATAAAACACATAAAACAAGTACAATGACTGGAAAAACTGGGGAATATCGAGATGTAATAGCCTCCAGTGTCCAGCTCCCATAATTTCTCCCAAAATATTAAGTGAAATATGTCCTAGTCTTTGTCTTAAATCTGGTCTTTTCACTCTTCCTGCAGATAATTTAAAAACAAACAACCCCCTGCCAAAAAAAGAGAAAAAATACGCCATTTGGGTAGCTTGAGCTGAAATGAAAATGAAAATCTGACCTGTGTGTTTTTTTTCTGGATGTGTTTCTTGAGCTTTCTTCTCTTTAGAGCTCAGCTGGCTGAGAGGTTTATTACCACCTGCATGTGCATTAATCAGGTTTCCTATGCCAGGCATACCTGAGTCCCCACTTTAGTCAGGTAGTGCTATTTATTTGGAAAGGTTTTAACTTGTTGCTCTGATTGGAAGACCATTCCTTTCCTCATTTATTTGTTGTTGAAGAATTTACCTGTTCCTTTGGAGTAGTAGTAGTAAGTTCTGCGTGCTGGCTGGCTTCCAGTGCATGTTTCCACAGGACAGTGCCGCCCTCACCTCTGCCACCCCTTTTCTAAACCCCGTCTCTTCTGTGCGTATCTGCTGGGATTTGCATGTGCTGGGGATTTAAAATCCTCCCGTATATGAGTAAAAATTAGCATATATGCACATTAAGAAGTATGTACTCGCATAATTGCTATTTTATAAGCATCAAATTTATGGGTGTACTTTATGGTTGACGTGCACATATACATGTGACCCGGCTTTGCTTGTCACTATCATTTTCCTGAGTTTTCCATCATAGGCAGTGGGAAGAGAGTTTTGGGTTTTTTTAGAATCCTCACCTAGTCACCTTTTTAATGGAGTCTTCAATGGAGTATAAAATCCCCTGGAGCATGCTCAGTGATCTAGTGGGAAAGCGACTAGAAAGTGGGTTGGAGAGAAGTGAGTTGTAGTTCAAAATGGTCCTTACCTCATCCCTGGAGGCTTTGAGACTTGAAGGAAGGAGTGAGATGTGCTTATGAAGAGATTTTCTTAGAGAAGATTGATCAGTCTAGAGGGAATGATGTCCCCCAGGATCCTGCAAGGCTGTATCAAAGATCTTTTTGCCCAAACAACTAGAAACAGTGAAGACGAGAAGAATATGTTGACTCTTGGGAAGAAGCCACAAGGGACTTGAAGATGTTTGAGCGTTTTGGCTTACAAATTGAGATTTTTGAATTATTGGACTTTGAGGATTTTTGAGCTTGGGGATATTTTTTCATCTTTCGACCAGTGTATGCTGGAACTATACTCCAGTTACCCTACCCTACAATGGGAGGGGTTCCTTAACATGGATGGTGGTGCATAAGGGAGACCATAAAGAGATACTAAATGGACACAAGGACCATATTTTTTCCTACTCTGATTTTCTTGATGCTGTTTCTAATTTTTACTATTTTGGCCTGGATACTCATCTTTAAAATGAAGTAAACTATCTTTATTTTGAACACCAGTTTGACTATTTGATTTTTTTTTTCTACTCTACCCTTGTTGAATGGACAGTGAGTGGGCTGACTGCTACTGGATATTTTTGTTAATAATCTCTGCTTTGGTTTTATTCTGGGTTCTCCTACACCTGGTGAGAATCAGTCAGCTGGAGTGTGGACCAAGGGATCTATACCAGAGGCCCAGGAAGTTAGCTCCCCCGCCCATTCATGAACCCTACATAAGAACATAAGAACATGCCATACTGGGTCAGACCAAGGGTCCATCAAGCCTAGCATCCTGTTTCCAACAGTGGCCAATCCAGGCCAAAAGAATCTGGCAAGTACCCAAAAACTAAGTCTATTCCATGTTACCATTGCTAGTAATAGCAGTGGCTATTTTCTAAGTCAGCTTAATTAATAGCAGGTATTGGACTTCTCCTCCAAGAACTTATCCAATCCTTTTTTAAACATAGCTATACTAACTGCACTAACCACATCCTCTGGCAACAAATTCCAGAGTTTAATTGTGCGTTCAGTAAAAAAGAACTTTCTCCGAATAGTTTTAAATGTGCCACATGCTAACTTCATGGAGTGCCCCCTAGTCTTTCTATTATCCGAAAGAGTAAATAACCGATTCACATCTACCCGTTCTAGACCTCTCATGATTTCATGATTTTAAACACCTCTATCATATCCCCCCTCAGCCGTCTCTTCTCCAAGCTGAAAAGTCCTAACCTCTTTAGTCTTTCCTCATAGGGGAGCTGTTCCATTCCCCTTATCATTTTGGTAGCCCTTCTCTGTACCTTCTCCATCGCAATTATATCTTTTTTGAGATGCGGCGACCAGAATTGTACACAGTATTCAAGGTGCAGTCTCACCATGGAGCGATACAGAGGCATTATGACATTTTCTGTTTTATTCACCATTCCCTTCCTAATAATTCCCAACATTCTGTTTGCTTTTTTGACTGCCGCAGCACACTGAACAGACGATTTCAATGTGTTATCCACTATGACGCCTAGATCTCTTTCTTGGGTTGTACCACCTAATATGGAACCTAACATTGTGTAACTATAGCATGGGTTATTTTTCCCTATATACATCACCTTGTACTTATCCACATTAAATTTCATCTGCCATTTTGATGCCCAATTTTCCAGTCTCACAAGGTAACTAGATGTACCCTAGATGATGGACCCTAGATGATCCAAAAATGAAAAATTCTGCCACTAATGACTCATGTGATAGATTTGATAGGTGTCATGGATGACCATCATATTTGTCTTGTCACTGGCTATATTGATAAAGCCTATAATGACATTAAGACCTGGTATTTGTGGTGCAACAGGCAAAATTAATGTAGCGTTTACACACTCAATCCAGATTAATCATTGGTCATTCCACAACTCTATCTTTGTGTAGGCACACAAACTGCTTATTGCTATGGTGAACGTGAGATAGTGCACCGATGAACATTGAATGTGCACTTATCTGAATCCTGAAGTTGGTCCTCCAACTCTGCAGGGTTTCAGAGTGGGTTACACTCCTTCTTCAGGGAGCTTCAGGAAAACTCTAATGAGTTGCTTCAGCTAAATATAGCCCATACCTTGTTAAAGAAAAACAGAGTCTATAAATGCTTCAAAATGATAGCAGTGAAACTATGGCTGAACGTCGGAAAGACACTTACTAACTCTTTAAGAGGTGGTCAATGGAACGCGTTGGAGTCATCAAATGCTTGATTGTTACTGTGAAACAACAACAGCGAAAGTGCACTTTGCAAGGGATGTAATTTGCTTTAAACATCAGTTTGTTTCTGTAAGAGAAATTCTGAGGCAGAACGCCTGCCTGGAACCCTCATTTAAGTCCTTTTCTTCTGCCTTGCCAATATGCCCTCTGCACCTTGGGGTGCTTCTTTCTTATTGCCTTCAATTTAAGAGATGCCGTTCAGGTCCGCTTTTCGATCGTTCTCCCTTCAAGATGGCGCTGGTGGTGACGTAGATGCCCTTTTAAGGACAGCCCCGGGGCTATCCATCATGCGAGAGGTATTCAATATGGCGTCTGATGACGTCTATATCCTTTTTTGGATAGTCTTCATCTCAAGATGGCGCCGACAGTGACGTATATGCCCATTTAAGGATACATTCACCAATTTGGCGGCCTTTTTTCATCCTTAAAGGTCAGCGTCTTTACTCTTTCCTCGCTGCCGATAGATGACTCACGGCCAAGCGATTGACTTTATACCTGCATCGTGAAAGTCAGTAACAGTGTGGGGGTCAGGTATTTATTTCGGTACAAAATTGATTTTGATTGTTTCATCATTGCATACTTCATTCTGTTTTACTTATAGAGCCACATTGAGATGCCGTCGGCGCAGCTACATAAATAGCAATTTCTGCACTAGTAAGTGTTCCTCTGTTCTTCTATGCCATCACTTAAATCTGAGTGGGATGTTATATGCACTTACTCTCTTTTACTCACCATTTACTAACCATTTTGCCAATACCACTTCAAGGCTTGTCGACGGATACAAACTGCAAGATAAGTACATCTCTCGGGTACAACTTCCAACATTGGGGCCACCCGTTTTTGAAGTACTCATAGACTTTAAGTGCATATGGGCAGCTTCTGACAGGGAAGCGCCCTCCACCGGGCAGCTTCTGACAGGGAAGCGCCCTCTACAAACAGCCCATAGAGACCAATGATTAAAAGAAAACCTTGTGCCATCAAAAGCTTGTACTAGCTTAGCCTCCGGGCATTTACATATGAGGTCTCGTTGGGCTTTGCAACCCACTCCCCATGTGTCTCAGGATTTGCATACTGTAGTTTTTACTACTGACTTCCTGTTTTTTGTGGATTCTTTATTCTGTGTATTGGAACGAGGTTTCAGCATGAAATTACTTACATGTTTAGGACGGTATATGTTCCTCTATTGATACCTTTCACCGTGTCAAAGACGGTCTGTCTACTGCCAGAACGCTGTTTTTAAGGAGATTCCAACAATCGAACCGGGACTAGGGGAAGTGATGTATTGATTACAAATAAGGTCAATTCCAAAAATGGATTCTGACGTCGAAGTCCGGCGGCCAACTTTGATTAGACCTTATTAGGAAATTGACGTCAGTGGGAATGCCTGTCGGCCATTTTTCATCTGGGTTTGTGAAATCCCTTTATCGCGATTAGTCAGCACTGTCTTTAAAAGACTTTTGAAAGTCAAATATCGATCTTCGGAAAATCCTTAATCGTCAGTATATGAAAACATTATATCAGGGCTATACAACCTCGAAATATATGTATGCTAATTTATATGGAAACTATATATTTGTATTAAAAACCATTCTGACAGTTACAAAAAATTACAAAAATTGTCTCCGGGATGGGGTCAAGAGCTCATCGTGGGTTACTTATACCTATCACCTATAGCTAGTATGTTAACCTTTAGTTGTTCAATATGCATGAAATTGTTCAAAATACCTGACTGAACAGGACTGCAAAATCTCTAGTGCAAGAGATTTACCTGGCAAGATGTGAGAAATGGAACCCTCTGTTTTTTCTCCTGGGCATAAAATGGAAGAAAGCTTTCAAGAGAACTCTGAAGCCACTGCTTCCTATTACCTCTGTATCTTATTGAAATACTTCAGCATTATCCAGGTTTCAACTCATTTTACTTGGTGAATAACATTAAAAAATATGCTTAATACTAATATTGAAAATTATTGCTGTTTTAGTAATCTTCCTTGATATTTGATGACCTAACTGACTTAGCAGTTCTAATGACTAATGTGTAGCATAATAGGTTAAAGTATATTGATTTCTTTCCTTTTTGCTGTGACGGGACATTTGCTCAGCAAAAATGAACTTAGCTTTCCGCTGTGGTTGTGTTTAAATACAGGATGTGAAGATAATCAAAGTAGCTTCTTTAATTCCTAAAACCATTATGCAGGTACTTGCAGTGAGGTTATAAAAAGCACATGTGCAATTGCATTAACAAATCTTGAAAACATAAACAAATATTTGATATCTACTGCCATGCTGGATTCTAACATAAAAAGCTGAATTTAGGGGTAGATTTTAAAACGTGCACATGCGCGTCCATGTGCATGTGGTTTCTGGCACGTGCACATTGACGTGCGGATTTTATAACATCCACGCGGGCGGTGTGCGCAGGGGGGAGATCTTAGTAAATTACGCTCAGCGACAAAATTGGGCCTTCCCCATCCCCTCCCAGACTGTTCCAATTAATGAGCAGACTGCGAGGGAACTTCCCTTACCCCCCCTACCTAAACTCCCTCCCTCTTCCCCTAAACTCTTCCTATCTATATATATATTTTTTGCTTTTGAACTTACTTCAGGGCCATCAGGAAAGCTGTCCCGGCCCGCACCCTGCCCCTGGTCCCCCCCTTTGGAGAGGCTTGGCACAGTGCGCACATGGCCCGGCCATGCGAGTAAACCCCTGGTTTTACGCGCGCAGGCCTTTTAAAATCCGGGCTTTAGTGAGTGGGGAAGTCTTCCATAAACCAAATTATAATTACTAAGAGGCCCATATTCAAAAGGATTTGTCTGGCAAAATTCAGCACTTAACCTGGGGATTAAATATCTTCCCTTGCTGACCAGATAACTGGGTACAAACTGGGTACAACTGGAACAAAGTCAGCATAGCTTTACCCAAGGCAATTCTTGCCTCACAAATCTGCTTCATTTTTTTGAAGTGATTAATAAACATGTGGATAAAGGTGAACCAGTGGATGTGGTGTATTTGGAATTTCAGAAGGCATTTAAGAAAGTTCCTCATGAGAGGCTTCTAAGAAAAGTAAAAAGTCATGGAATAGGTGGTGATGTCCTTTCATGGATTATAGACTGGTTAAAAGACAGGAAACAGAGAGTAGGATTAAATGGTCAATTTTCTCAGTGGAAAAGAGTATACAGTGGAGTGTCTCAGATTTATAAATGATCTGGAATGGAATATGATGAGTGAGGTTATCAGATTTGCAGTTGATATAAAATTATTCAGAGTGGTTAAATCACAAGCAGATTGTGATAAATTGCAGGAGGACCTTATAAGACTGGAAAATTGGGCATCCAACTGGCAAATGAATTTTAATGTGGATAAGTGCAAGGTGATGCATATAGGGAAAAATAACCCATGCTGTAGTTACACGATATTAGGTTCCATATTAGGAGCTACCGCCCAGGAAAGAGATCTAGGCATCATAGTGGATAATATTTTGAAATCATTGGTTCAGTGTGCTGTGGCTGTCAAAAAAGCAAACAACATTTTAGGAATTATTAGGGAGGGAATGGTGAATAAAACAGAGGATGTCATAATGCCTCTGTATCATTCCATGGTGAGACCGCACCTTGATTATTGTGTACAATTCTGGTCGCCACATCTCAAGAAAGATATAGTTGCGATGGAGAAGGTACAGAGAAGGGTGACCAAAATGATAAAGGGGATGGAACTGCTCCCCTATGAGGAAAGACTAAAGAGGTTAGGGCTGTTCTGCTTGGAGAAGAGATGGCTGAGGGGGGGATATGATAGAGGTCTTTAAAATCATGGGAGGTCTAAAACGGGTAAATGTGAATCGGTTATTTACTCTTATAGATAATAGAAGGACTACGGGGCACTCCATGAAGTTATCATGTAGCACATTTAAAACTAATTGGAAAAATTCTTTTTCACTCAACGCAGAATTAAACTATGGAATTTGTTGCCAGGGGATGTGGTTAGTGCAATTACTGTAGCTGGGTTTAAAAATGGTTTGGATAAGTTCTTGGAGGAAAAGTCCATTACCTGCTATTAATCAAGATGTCTTAGAGAATAGCCACTGCTATTACTAGCATCAGTAGCGTAGGATATACTTAGTTTTTGGGTACTTGCCAGGTACTTGTAGCCTGGATTGGCCACTAATGGAAACAGGATGCTGGGGTTGATGGACCCTTGGTCTGACGCAGTATGGCAATTTCTTATGTTCTTAAGTCATTACCTGGCTAAAAATAATCTGGATAAAAAGATGGCATGGGGACGTTCTGGGGCAGGACTTCTGTTTAGCCAGTTGTTTGGTAAGGACCACTGCTAACGTTTTTGCTGCACTGTGCGAACAATTTCTTTGCTGCCCCCTCCCCTCCATTCATTTACTCTCTTTCCTGGGCCCACAAAAAAAAAAAAGCCTAACTCCCTTCAGCGATATAAACTGTAAAAACTGACATCCTCCTCCAGCTTTTGGGTCTCACTCTCTTCCCCAGAAATCCATGGCTAGTTCAAGGGTATTAAGTGTCCTAGGCGAACCTTATAGCTTAGCACAATGCATCCCCTCCCCCCCCCCCCCCCCCCAGCCCACTCCATACATATAGTTATGAATTTCTAACATTTTACATGAAAAATATCAAAGTACAGTATTCTAAGGTAAGAATATAACTTACATTATATCATATTTACATGCACTACTGTGATGCCAATCAGAAATCCCTGCAAAAAAACCCCCACTTGGAACTCATACGGTATTAGGCATGTTGTAATGTGTATGGGCTTGACCCTACAAAAGCCCTAAAACTTAATATGCTTCCTATTAGGAGAATATCTCACCTCAGTCACACATGCAGAGCATAAACAGACCCTCGCCAAATACAGAATAGAGCAACCATAAATTAGAAATACAAAAATGCAGACAAAACCTGAACTGGAAACAACAAGAAGCCAGAATCTCTATGTAGTGCAACAATAAAAAACCAGAACATCACCATTCCTCAGACATCAAACAAAATAAAGAAATATGATAAATACATAATCATAATAGTAAAAACATACTAATAATAATATTTCAGAAACAGCTGACAAATAAAAGATCGAATAATTTAAAACTCATTATATAATTTCATTTTTAAATGTCTCAAATATCAATAAAATATTTCAAAACAGCAGACATCAAATAATGCTCAAAAAATAAAACTAAAAGGATTTAAAAAAATTATGCTCTCCATATCTGGGAACTTTGGATTGCCCGATTTCTAGTCACCCTGAGATTTTGTGTACTCCACTCCCACTAATCCACAACAATCTCTCCTCTCTTTCTTACACACACGATCCAGGCAAGCTCTCATTCTCTTTTTTCTCGCACATACACAATCCAGGCAGGCTCCTATTCTCTCATACACACACATATACACAACCCATGCAGCTCCCATTCACACACACACACCCAGGCAAGCTCCCATTCACCCATCACTTACCCAAATCCCAGGCAGACTCCCATTCACACACAAACACACACACACACACACATCCCAGGCAGGCTTCCATACACACATATGCATCCATTTGATCTTTTCTTGCAACCTTTCCTGCAACTGATTGTCCATCATAAAATAAAAAGTGTTTTGATTTTTGCCATGTTTCTGCAGAACAACGTCAGTCTCAAAAATGGGACCAAACAAACCCCCAAGAAACTCGGCTTGTGCTTTTTTCCCAGGCAGGCAGGGTCTACGGAGCCTCTTTATTCTTTCTCTGCTGCATTGAAATGTATCTCCTTCATTGGGGAGAGCAGCTATTCTGCAGATCCTCCTGTGTGCCAGTCTCGTAATATTTAGCACTAGTTGTGCTAGCATTTCCTCTGTGTTCATCTCGTGCATCGTTAGATGAGCATAGAGGAAGTGCTAACACAATGAGTGCTGATTAGTGTGGGGCTGGCACATGAGGAACTGCAGGACGGGATTTCTCTTCTCTGGGAGCAGCAGTGCGAGACTCCTGTTTTTTTCTGCTGCCAGTGGGATGGGGCCACTGGTGGCCACACAGTGTTTCTGTGTCTTTTGCTGATAGTGGGATTGGCTCTACCGGTGGCCACATGGGTCCCTGTTCCCTACTCTGCCGCCTGAGTGTGCCACCCTGTGCAATTGCATGGTTTGTACACCCAGTAGTGCCAGGCCTGAGTTTGATAGTGATGGAGAGCAGGTCTTAAGTTATCCAGGTAAGTTCCAGCATGAAACTAGGCTAGAAAGATGATAATTCACTTGTTCAAAAATAGATCTACCAAAACAAAAAGCTCCATAATCTCCAACCTCTGCTACTAACTAGTCACAAAGCTAAAAGATTGAGAACCCAGCCCTTCAACTTACTGGGGATTTCCTCTTTTCTCAGAAAGCAGGTTCAAAAATTTAAACATCTTCAGTCTTTCAAAAACTCTAATACTCTTCTACTTTCAGAATATCCATTCTCCTTGAGTACAATCTACCAGGGAAGCAGACAGACTCCTCTGGATCAATCCTCTTAGAGAGAGGCAATGACCCCAATTACATGCTCAGAGGGAAATTTATATCCCTCATTCACACCCACAAAAAGGATCCCAAAGATGCAAAATCCTTGTGTAGTAGCTTGGACAGATGACTTGGGAAACAGCCAGTGGGATAAAGGAGGCAGAGACTGGCTGTTTCTTTATGTGCAATTTTATTTACAGTGAAAAGCAAAACAGAAGATAATGCAGCTCACCTTGCAATTCCAGTAGCACTCAAACATTAAACATAGGAGGTCTTCACATATACCAGCTCTCCTGCCTGCCTCCCCAGGGCTTCTCTAACCCTTCTGGGCCCTGACTCTTTAGAGTATGGTGAGGGGAGGCTACCTTCACCCAGAATCCCTTGCTGGGCTGATCCTTAAAGAGGACTGGGCCAGATAGCTGTGGTCGGTCCTTTAAGGTGCTTTGAGGGGGTTTCCTGTACACTCCCTCACACCTTGGATGCTGAAACAGGGCAAAAATAGTAGTGTATTCTATAATACCAAACAAAAGCTCCCAGTGTAGACATAAATTTGTGACTAAGAATTGCTGAATCTGTTTAATATCTAGGATGATCACAGATGGCCAAGTGCTCATTGGACTCAAGCCATGCTGAGTTTTGAACATCATCAGCAAAATCTCAAATTCAGTTGTTTGACAACAATTAATCTAATCTGCACAATAACTGAAGCATAATTTGTTATGATGTGTTCAGAGAATCTTGTGGAAGTTGATACTCAGCATCTGGAATTCCAACCATCTGTAAATGCAGGGTTCATCTGTAAATTCTTTGTGGTACTAGTAAAAACATTAAAAAAAATAAGTGTTGCAGCAGTCACTTGAATAGTTCAAATGGATTAAAAATCTGATATGTTTGAGAAGGAATATCCCAAAATCATACCCTATTGAACAAGTCAGTTAGCCTTCCAATTATGTCCACCATGATGATGATATCTCAAATCTTTTCTTTTTGCCTGCTTCTTTGAGAAGAAATGAAATAGGCAGAATAAGTTTTTTTATATTAAATTTTTACTTATTTATGGCACATACCTTTGCTAAGCAAGTCTGGTGATTTAAAATTCTCAGAGCAAAAGTGCAACAGCACTCTAAGACAAAATTCTATACTGTTGTCTTTTCAGAATGATAAGCCTAGATTAGACCACCAGTGCAGTTTAGTACTATAATTAGGGCACAGAGCCCATAAACTATTGTAATCCAAGTTTCAGTACCATCTTTGTCACTCATTAAGGGGCAAATCTTTAAACATACGCGAGGGCGCAGATTTGTTTGCGCAACCCGGCACGAACAAATCTACACCTGATTTTATAAAATGTGCTCGCTGCCACGCGCATGATTTATTTATTTATTTATTTAACAGTTTTATATACCGACCTTCATAGTAAATAACCATATCGGATCGGTTTACAATTAACAAGAATAAAAAACTGGGGTAACTATTCAAGTAAACGAAAGATAAACAGTAAGTAGGAATGAGTCAAAGTTACAATCAACAGGGAAGAGAACTTGGAAGCTTGCAACAAGCTGGAAAGAAGATAAGGCAGGAAATAAATATGAAGTGATGATATAAAATCCAGGGTAGGCGTGCGCATGGGGTGAACAATTGTTCAACCTGCGCGCGCCAAGCCGAGCAGCCTGCCTCTGTTCCCTCCGAGGCCGCTTCAAAATTGGTGCGACTTTGAACGGAACTTTTTTTTTGGTCTCCCCCACCTTTCCCTCCCTTCCCCTATCTAACCCACCCCCCAGCCCTAACTAAATCCCCCCTACCTTATTTCATGGAGTTACGCCTGCCTCAGGCGGCGCATGCAAGTTACGCCTGCCTCAGGCAGGCGTAACTTGCATGCGCCGCCTCTGCCCTGCCCCCGGCCTGCTGCCACGCCCCCGGCCCGCCCCTTACTTGAAGCCCCGGGACATACGCGCGTCCCGGGGCTTGCGCGCGCCGCCAAGCCTATGCAAGATAGGCTCGATGCGTGCAGGGGGAGCTTGGGGCAGGTTTTCGGGGGTTACACACATAACCCTTTGAAAATCTGCCCCTAACTGTGTAGCTATGAGCAGCTTACAGCTTTTGTCCTAGTAATGTGTGGTTCAGTCTTCTTTATTGTTTCTCCTTATCATGTAAGTGATGATGTTGTATTTATTTAGTTATTTATTTATAAATATTTGTTAATTTCTTTACAAATTTCAATAAATCTCCCAAAGTGATGTATAATATTAAAACATCAAGGTGCAATACATTTTATTCACAAATAACCATATTCAATGCTTGACTCAAAAGAGCCTGCAGTAATGTAACCACTACCTCAACCTTTGTGTGTGTGTGTGGGGGGGGGGGGGGCACCTTTGGGCCCTGCAGGGATGGAAAAATTGGTCTGTAGTCCTGGATCAGGATTCATCCAGTGGGGAATAGCAAAAGTTATAAGGCCCAAGGAAAATCGCACACCAATGAAAGAAAATGATTCACACCATTGTTGTGTTCCCAAAAGAAAAAGCATAAATGTATTTAGAGGCCAAGAATAAAAGCCCATAAAAAGCAGAAAAATTAGCAAATAGTGCAAAATGCACAAAACAGGAAAGTCAACTTCCTAGATCACTACAGTTTCAATGTAATTATTCACTCTCTTTCTATGAAATTCCAGTCACTATTTAGCAGAATTTTACAACAATCCACCTCAGGACCTCATCCTTAGAAAATTAGAGAATGGCGGAAATGCCCATCTGCTGAATCCCTAGGAAATATAAATCTTTCCTTACAAAATACCGTACACTATTACTATGCTAAACAGATTCATGGGGTTATATTTAATTGTAAACTGCTCTTTGAGGTTGTTAAACATTTAATTAAAACCCAACATCTTCCATCTGAAGAAACTACAACTTTACAAAGGCCGCTTGCAATGAATTTGTCACCGCATTCTTAGACAAAATCAAGATGAAAACACAATTCCTTATCTGTTCTCCAAGAAAAATACCTGAAGATTCAAATGGCATGGTTAAGTGGTCCACATTCGACAGAGTATCGAAATTTAAATTAGTCAAATCATTACTAAAATTAATCCTGCCATTCACCCACGCGACACAATTCTAGCCAGTTCCTTGAAACAAGCAAACGGGGTTATCACGCAGACAATCACAACATTAATTAACCTGTCTCTCTCAGAAGGAACTGTTCCAAATGGGTTAAACAAGCTGTGATAAAGCCGATCCTAAAAAATAAGGACTGGTAGAAACTGACGATTGGGACAACTATTGTCCTATATCCAAACTTGTCTTTTTCTTGCAAAAGTTCTTGAGAAAGCAATGTTATTCCAGCTTGTAAATCACCTGGAAGATCAAAATATTTCTCTCCCCAAATCAATTGGATTTAGGAAACATCACTCAACTGATGTTGAACTCCCTGGCTATGGCCCAGCCCGCGGCCAGGTTCACTCACCCCTGATGCCGGGCCTCCGGTGTTGTATTCGTGGACCCTTGAGCCGGCTGGGACAGATGATGACGCACCGTGAGAAGGCCCACAGTGGATGTCAAAGCCGGGAGGCGGCACCAGGCAGGAGACCAGAGGGATCTTCATTGGAAGCCTGAGGTCCCCCCCAGGAGGAGCCCGTGAGGACCTGGGCTGCTTGGACTTACGTGCGTTCTCTTGTGGGCAAGTGTCTGAAGAGGATTTCAGAGTATTGAAGAGAGGAGAAACTGGATCCAGGAGGCCAACTGGAACCTCACCACTGGAAGCCCGCGGTCCCCCCGGGAGGAGCCCGTGAGGACCCGAGCCGCTTGGACTTAGGCAAGACTCTCTAGACGGTACAGGACAGGATACTGGAGAAGGAGCTGGAGTCAGAAGCCAGTGGACAAGCCAAAGTCAGAAGCCAAAGCCGAAGACAGGAACCAGGAACAGCAACTAGCAACTCTGGAAGAGAGAACCTCATTGCAAGGCAAGGAGTGGAGCCAGTTGTTTAAGTATCCTGTGAGCATCTGATTGTCACCTCAGGGCAGTACTTATTTTCCCGCGATGGCCAATTTAAATGATGAGCCCCTGCGCATGCGTGCGCACGTGCCTAAGGTGGGCAGGGCCAGCCATAGAGCATCTTCCTCGAGGAGGGAGCACTGCGGCAGGAGCCAGGCAGGCCCGTACAGGGTGAAAAGACGTCGCAGTGGCCCGGACCATCCTCGAGGTAGGTGAAGGGACTGGGGCACGGCCCGGGACTGCAACAGTACCCACCTCCTACGCCCCCTTCCCGGGGGCTTGGGCTTCGCAGGGTGGTCCAAGTGGAACTGGCGAAGAAGGGTCTTGTTGAGGATGTTAGAGGCCGGCTCCAATGTATTCTCGTTGGGACCATACCCCTCCCAGGAGAGGAGGTACTCCCATCTGCGATGGAGGAACCGCACATCCAACACGTCCTTTACCTGATAGATGACGTCTTGTTCAGCTGCGGAGTTGGTTGGTTCAGGGGGCTTGTCATGGAAAACAGACAGGATCAAAGGCTTGAGGAGGGATACATGGAAGACGTTGTGGATCCTCAGGGTGGAAGGAAGGCATAGATGATAGAAAACCGTACCCACTCTTTCTGCTACGGCGAACGGGCCGATATACCTGGGAGCCAGGCGCATAGAGGGAGTCCACAACTGGATGTTCTTGGTGCTCAACCACACCTTATCCCCAGGGAGAAAGACAGGAGCAGGGCGTCGTTACCTGTCAGCATATTTCTTCGCCGTAGCGGCAGTCTGTCGAAGCTTCTCCTGAGTGGATCTCCAAAGATCACGTAACTATCATGCTGTAAGTTGCACTGCAGGGGACGGAACCGTCAGAGGCAAGGGCAAGGGAGGTCTAAGGTGTTTCCCATAGACCAACTGGAAGGGAGACATGTTGGTAGCAGAATGCTTATGGCAGTTGTAGGAGAATTCTGCCCACGGCAATAAAGCCATCCAGTCGTCTTGAAGATCTCCTACAAAAGCATGGAGGAAGGCCTTTAAGGTCTGATTTGTGCGCTCAGCTTGGCCATTGCCTTGGGGGTGAAAGGCCGTCGTCAAGTCTAGTTGGATCCCGAATTTCCTACAGAGAGCTCTCCAATATTTAGCCGTGAACTGCGGGCCTCGGTCTGAGGCAATATGAAGAGGGAGCCCGTGGAAGCGGAAGATGTGTTGAGTGAAGAGACTTGTGAGTTCTGGTGCTGTTGGTAACTTAGAGAGGGGCACTAAGTGAGCCATCTTCGAGAATCTATCGACCGTGACCCATATCACAGTCTTCCCTTCTGAGGGAGGTAAATCCACAATGAAGTCTGTGGACAGATGGGTCCATGGCTTGGTGGGAATGGGTAATGGTTTGCAGAATCCCCCAGGGGCGACCAGTCAAAGGTTTCTGTCGCGCGCAGGTAGGGCAGGAACTGACGTAAAGACGGACATCCTTCTTGACCTGAGGCCACCAGTAGTATTAAGTCAACAAGTCCAAGGTCCGAGTGACTCCCGAATGACCCGCAGTCAATGAGTCGTGAGCCCACGACAAAACCTTCTTGCACAGGTGGGCAGGTACCACCGTCTTGCCCGTAGGAACCATCTCTGAAGCAGCAAGAAGGACCTTGGCCGGATCGAGGCTATATTGAGGTGGATTAGGGTGATCCTCCATCTCCGCAGTGCGAGAGAGGGAATCCGCCCGGATGTTTTTGGATGCTGGTCTATATCAGAGGAGAAAGTTGAACCGGCTAAAGAATAGGGACCATCGAGCTTGTCGGGGGTTGAGGCGTTGGGCTCGACAAAGGAATTCCAAATTCTTGTGGTCAGTATAAACAATCATGGGGTGTTGGGCCCCCTCCAGCCACTGTCGCCATTCCTCAAATGCCAGTTTGATGGATAGAAGCTCCTTGTCCCCTATACCGTAATTACTTTCAGCAGGCGAAAGTAAGAACAAGGCAAGGATTTGCCATTGGTGGATATTTGGCTCAGGACGGCTCCCACCGCAAGGTCGGACGCGTCTACCTCCACAATAAATTTAAGCTGGGGATCAGGGTGGTGGAGACAGACGTCTTGAAGAAAGGCTCTCTTCAGTTCCTGGAAGGCCTTTAGCGCCGCCAGGGACCAGTTCTTAGCATCAGCCCCCTTCCTGGTAAGGGCAGTAAGCAGGGCCACCATCCAGGAGTAATGGGGTATGAACTGGCGGTAAAAGTTGGCGAACCCAAGGAAGCGTTGGAGCGCCTTAACCCCCACTGGTTGAGGCCAATCCTTGATGGCCACTACATTCTCTGGGTCCATGTGGAAGCCCGTGGAGGAGATGATATATCCGAGGAAGGGCAAAGACCAACTACAACTGGCACTTCTCCATCTTGGCAAAGAGACGATTGTCTCGAAGCTTTTGTAGCACTCGTTAAACGTGTATGCGGTGCGTGGCCAGGTCATTAGAGTATATGCTCTTGCTCTTGCTTGGTTCAAATCCTATCTCTCTAACAGAAAGTTCTCTGTGAAAATTGGAAACAACCTATCTGCCTCATACCCCCTACAACAAGGAGTCCCGCAAGGCTCATCACTCTCATCTACCCTATTCAACATTTACCTCACTCCCCTCTGCCACCTCCTCACTGACCTTAAACTCAAATTCTACCTTTATGCTGATGATGTACAGATCATCATTCCCATTCACAACTCCATATCTGATGCCCTCGAGCACTGGGAAAAGTGCCTTGCAGCCATCAACGCCCTCCTCACCAACCTTCAGCTTGCTCTCAACACCAACAAAACGGAACTCCTTCACATCTCCTCGCACCCCCCTGACCTCCTACCTAACAACCCTAAACTTAACCTCTTCACAGCTCAACCCTCCGTTAGAGACCTCGGAGTCCTTCTTGATCCCAACCTAAGTATGAAACCTCACATCAACTCCATCCTCAAAACTGGCTTCTTCAAGCTAAATGTACTAAAGAAACTCAGACCCCTGCTCTACGCCCATGACCTCCGCACAGTGATCCAAGCTACCCTCACCTCCAAACTAGATTACTGTAATGCCCTCCTCTTAGGGCTCCCATTGTCTTCTATCAAACCCCTTCAACTTCTGCAAAATGCTACTGCAAGACTCATTACAAACACACGCAAACATGACCATATTACCCCCATCCTCAAGGATTTACATTGGCTCCCCATAATGTCCCGTATACACTACAAAACTCTGACCATAATTCACAAGTCCATTTACACCCACAACTCCAACTGGCTCGACCTCCCTTTCACTGCCCCCCTGTCAACCCGAGCCACCAGATCTACCAACAAAGGCACCCTACATGTTCAATCCTTGAAACTGGCACATCTCTCCTCCACCCGAGACCGTGCCATCTCTATTGCCGGGCCCATTCTCTGGAATACACTACCTGTCCACATGCGACTTGAACCCTGTGCATTTAAATTCAAAAAGAAATTAAAAACTCTCCTGTTCAACCATGCTTACACAGAATAACTCCTTCCACTCCCCCTCGCAGTCCCCTTTCAGTTGACCTCCTTATATTAAGGAGACTTTCATTGTAAATTGTTTTGGTTATTACCTCCTTGTTCTCCTATCCTTTCTACTGCCTTTCTGTTCTTCCCCCCGCCCAGTTACATTCCCCTGTTGCAATGTATTTTCCAATCTTTTCAGTTACTATGTGAACCGGTATGATGTCCCCACAAATACCGGTATATAAAAGTTTCTAAATAAATAAAATAAATATCAGTACATCATCAAGATATACTATGACGGAGGTGTGCAACATATCCCTTAACACCTCGTTCATTAGGTTTTGGAAAACCGCAGGGGTGTTGCAGAGGCCAAAGGGCATGAACAGGTATTCATAATGCCCATCTCTCGTGTTGAACACGGTCTTCCACTCGTCGCCCTGTCGTATCCTTACCAGGTTGTACGCTCCCCAGAGATCCAGCTTGGTGAAGACCTTGACTCCTTGTAGTTGGTCTAGTAGTTCGGGAATCAATGGCAAGGGATATCTATCACGTCGTGTAATGGCGTTGAGGCCACGGTAGTCTATACAGGGTCGGAGTGACCTGTCCTTCTTCGCAACAAAGAAGAATCCGGCTCCGTCAGGGGAAGTAGAGGGCCAAATGAAGCCCCTGTCTAAATTCTCCTGGATGTAAGTTGACATGGCTCAGGTTTCTGGGAGCGACAAGTTTATGGCACAATCAAAGGGCCAATGTTTGGGGAGAAGACATCCTGGTAATCCAGGTATTGTGGCGGAACTGCCACAGACATGGTCAGAAGTGGCACGCTGGGCTGAGGAATGTTCGCCAGGCAGGAGTCGAAACAGGACGGACTCCAAGATGCGATCTGGAGAGTATCCCAGTGGATGACTGGGGGAGTGCTTCTGAAGCCAGGGCAAGCCCAAGATGATAGGGTGAATGGATCTCTCCAGTATGAGAAACGAGATCTCTTCAGTGTGTAGGAGACCAGTGTGTAGAATCAAGGGCTTGGTGCAGATAGAAATGCTCCCAGGAAAGGGGAGTATCGTGGATCGAAGATACTCGGAGTGGAGGAAGTCGGGGTTGGACCTCAAGCTGTAACTGCCGGACAAGATCCGCGAGGATGAAATTCCCTCCTGCTCCAGAGTCTACCAAAGCCAGCGTATCAAAAGTACCTCCTGGGTAGACAATGGTAACTGGTACGGTGCATGGGGAGGCAGAACTTGTATTACCTAGGGTCAGCTCCCCGATAATCCCTAGGTTCTGGCGTTTCCCGGCCACTCACCACATTGAGCTAGGAAGTGCCCCTTGTTACCGCAGTATAGGCACAGGCCCTGGGCACGACGGTGCCTCCTCTCTTCTTGTGAGATCGGGCCACGCCCCTGCTGCATGGGATCTGCTCCTTGGGTGTTGGTGGAAGCAGAGGACGAGGGCAGCAGCCGAGGAAACATCGAACCCGAATTACTGGTTCTAAGGCCAGGCTTCCCTTCCTGGGACCATTGTTGGATTTGGCGGTCGACCCTGCTAGGTCGATCAAACTGTCGAGATCCTCCAGGAGGTCCCTTGCTGCTAACTCGTCCTTGAGACATGAGGACATTCCTTCCAGGAATATGCCATGGAGACTGTCGTCCCTCCAGTCCAGTTCAGTGGCTAGTGTGTGGAACTTGACCGCAAACTCTGCAAGGGAACGGGAACCTTGGTGCAATTGGAGTAGCTCGGCAACTGCTGTGGACTTGCGGGCAGGCTTGTCAAAAATGTGTCGAAATGCCGACATAAACTGTTGCAGGTTTCCAAGGATGGGGTTATTCCGTTCCCATAATGGGGAGGCCCAGGCCAGGGGCTTCCCATCTAGCAAGGACACAATGTAACTGGTCTTCACCAGGTCTGTCGGAAACTGAGAAGGCAGTAGAGTGAACCGTATATAGCACTGGTTGAGCAACCCGCGGCACTGCTTTGCTTCCCCTGAGTATCTGGGTGGCACTGGCAGTTGGGTAGAGGTCACAGGACCAGAACTAGGCATGGAAACCATTGCTGGAGGTGCTGCCAAAGATGTGGCGTCCAAACGGTTAGCCAGCCTCTCTACTGTCACCGTCAGGACATCTAGGCAGTGCTGCTGCTGTTACAGCTGTTGGGCGATTCCGGGAATAGCCTGAAGGTCGGCCAGGTCCGCTGGGTCCATGGCCTTGCAAACTGTTGTATTCATGGACCCTTGAGCCGGCTGGAACAGATGATGTCGCACCGTGGGAAGGCCCACAGTGGATGTCGAAGCCGGGAGGCGGCATCGCGCAGGAGACCAGAGGGATCTTCACCACTGGAAGCCCGAGGGAGCCCGTGAGGACCCAGGCCACTTGGACTTACGTGCAGTCTCCTGTGGGCAGGTGTCTGAAGAGGAGCTCCAGAGTATTGAAGAGAGGAGAAGCTGGAGCCAGGAGGCCAACCGTAAGTTCACCAGTGGAAGCCCACGGTCCCCCCGGGAGGAGCCCGTGGACCCGAGTCGCTTGGACTTAGGCAAGACCCCCTGGATGGTACAAGACAGGATACCAGAGAAGGAGCCGAAGTCAGAAGTCAGTGGTCGAGCCGGAGTCAGAAGCCAGTGGATGAACTGAAGTCAGAAGCCGAAGTCAGAAGCCGAAGACAGCAACCAGGAACAGCAACTAGCAACTCTGGAAGAGAGAACCTCGTTGCAAGGGTTTAAATACCCTGTGAGTCTCTGACGTCACCTCAAGGCAGTGCTTTACTTTCCCGCTCTGACCCCTTTAAATGTTGAGCCCCTGCACACGCACGCCTAGGGGGCGGGGCCAGCCACGGAGCATCGGCGACATCTCCCTTGAGGAGGGAGCGCCGCGGCAGGAGCCAGGCAGGCCCTTACGGGGCAAAAAGACATCGCAGCGGCCCGGACCGTCCCTGAGGTAGGTGGAGGGACCGGGGCACGGCCCGGGACCACAACATCCAGAGCTGGCCCGACTTTCTTGGTGGTGGTGGGTAGCCGCCTCCTTGCCCACGCTCCTCCCGTGCTCCCTGGAACCTCCGGTTCCACGGTGGGTTCCTCCGGGGCTGACCTGGCCTCCCTTCTTGCCGCGCGGGGAGATGCCACCACCTCCTCTTCTTTGGTCTGTTGGCCTTAGGTGTGCATGTGTGTGTCTCCCCAGGATTTAAAGGGGCCACGGTGGGAAAGTCTCTGCATGCCCTAGATGATGATGTCAAACTGGCTCCAGTATTTAAGGCAGGCTCTGACATTCAGAGCCTGCCTTGGCAACAGGACTCCATGCTGTTCTGCTGTGTGCTTCGTTGCTGTTCCAGTTCCTTCTCCAGTACCTGATCCTGTTCCAGTTCCTGCTCCAGTACCTGCTTCTGCTCCAGTACCTGTTCCTGTTCCAGATTCTGCTCCAATACCTGCTCCTGTTCCAGTTCCTGGTCCTGCCTTACTTTGGACAAACCTCTTTGTCTTGACCCCGACTTGAACCTGACTACAAATCTTGCTGCCTGCCACTGACCCTCAGTCTGAACTCAACTCTGAACCTTGCCACTGGCCTCTGACCATTCTGCCTGACCCTGACTATGCACTTAGCTGCCTGCCCTCAACTGCCTGCCTGGACCTGACCTCGGAAGTAATCTCGACTCCTGCCGGGACCCTTCATCACCGCTGCATTCCAGCATTCTGCTCTCTGGCCTAATCTCTTGAGATCATCCACACAGAGGTCCATCTAAGTCCAGCTGGCCCCAGTGCCCAAGGTATTGGTGAAGCTACAGTTGGCCTCTGCTTCCCGCTTGGCCTCACCTCCCGAAGGTGGGGACCTGTGGGGGATTCCCCCATAAGTGGCACCAACACCACCTCGGGCCAAGTCAAACTGGGCAACCATATATCTGATAATTTCCAGTGTGATACAGGTGTCCCTCAAGGCTCAGCCCTCTCAGCAACTCTATTCAATATTTACTGCTCCCACTGTGTAAATTACTGACGAATCTAGGAATAACTTTCTTCTTGTATGCTGATGACATACAGTTTTACATCCGACTCTCCAGATCATTTGAAAATACAGCTTCGATACTCTTTACGTATATGAAAGCAATACAACTAGAACTTTCACTACTTATACTAACATTAAACCCTAAAAAAATTGAAATCATCTGGCTGAGTAGAAACACATCAATAGCTAAACCACCTGCCCTAGACCTGGGTAATTTTCAAATTATTCCCTCAAATCAAATATGGTATTTAGGAATACAGCTAGATGAAAACCTTACAATGAAAATGCACATCAGTAAATTAATCAAGACATTGCGAATACTACATCCGTTGGAACCATTATTAAGTTTTGCGGACTTCCGTATTGCATTGCAAACTCTAATCTTCTCAAATCTAGACTACTGTAACTCCTTACCACTAGGTCTTCCAGCATGTCACTTATAACCACTACAGCTATTACAAAATGTTGCAGCAAGACTCTTATTAGGTTCTAGGAAATATGAGCACATTACACCCTCACTGATGTCACTGCATTGGTTACCAGTACAATCCAGAATCTACTATAAAGTATTAACGTTAATATTCAACATCATTCATACCAATAAAATTGACTTGTTAGGAGTGACACTGCAACCATAAAATCCATAGAGAACACTAAGATCGCAAAATAAAGGACTATTGACTATTCCCACAATACAGAGTATACATCTGAAGCAAATAAGAGATTGTGTGTTTTCCATAGTGGGTCCAAAGCTCTGGAATTCTCTGCCTGAGACGTTACATATTTACGAGACAGAAAGAGATTTAAATGTGAGCTTAAAAACATAGCTATTCAAAAACATATATAAATTAACTTAAAAACATCAGAATACACAGAACCACAAAGACAAGAATGACAAAAGATAATAAATGAATCATGGAGAATAAATCAAACGAGAGTATGTAAGATTCTCAAAACAACCCACTGATAAGATGTGAAAACTATAATTTCATTTTAATTTTCTGTATTCTTTGCCTTAAGTACTAGATCAATTATTAAAATAAACTAGAAAATTTCACTTGATAGATATTAATGCCTGTCCATGAATACCACCTCTGTAACCAATCATTGTTTGTTGAGTAGTAACTATTTATTTATTTATTTTATTTATTTATTTATTTATTGTTTTTGTTATACCGAGTTTCATGACAGGCATCACATCAACCCGGTTTACAATTAACAGAGTGTGTAAAGCATAACATAACTTAAAACAATGTTCTCAGTAAGAACCTTGAACTTTAAATACAGTGAATAAATACAGTGAATCAAATAAAGGATGTGAGAAAGTTACAAAAAATCAGGGAAATCAACTTGGAACTGGAAAAGGGGAGAGATTGTACAGAGCAATATTTACATTTTGGCATATTAATGTAATAGAGTAGCAAAGTGATTAAATAAGAATATGTGAGTAACTGTGGCGGTACATCACTATGAGACGGTACATAAATAACCGGATGCATAAATACGATAATGGTATGATAAAAGCTCAGAAGGTATTGATGAGTGTCAATTTAAGGTTGGTTGATTTGTATTAGGTCCAGTTATAGAATAAGAGTTTGTGCTATTTAATGGAGGTTTTATTCAATACTTGGAAATGCTTTTTTGAAAAGCCAGGTTTTTAGTCTTTTCCTAAATGTTAGAGAGCATGGCTCCTGTCTCAAATCAGGTGGGATAGAGTTCCAGAGAGTTGGACCTGCTGAAGAGAAGGCTCTAAGACTCAATGATTTATGTTGGTAGGTTTTGGCCTTTGGAATTTGGAGTGACTCTTTGTAGTATTCCCTGATGGGTCTGGCGGAAGTGTATTTTTTAAGAGGTATTTGTAGGTCGAGGTGCGTGTTTTGGTTGATAGTTTTGTATATGATGTTGATGGTTTTGTACATGATTCTATAGTGGATCGGTAGCCAGTGGAGGTTTTTGAGGATAGGTGAGATGTGGTCCATTTTCCTGGAGTTTGTAAGGACTCTGGCTGCAGAGTTCTGAACCATTTGTAGCGGTTTGGTATAGGAAGCTGGGAGGCCTAGTAGTAATGAGTTGCAATAATCTAATTTGGAAAAGATTATTGCTTGTAGTATTGTTCTAAAGTCCTGGGCGTGGAAAAGTGGTTTGATTCTTTTCAGAATATGTAATTTGTAGAAGCAGTCCTTGGTGGTTTGGTTAATGAATGGTTTGAGGTTGAGTCGATTGTCCAGGATGACTCCTAAATCTCTTACGTGGGCTGTTTGAAGGAGTGTGGGTGGTTTTGGGAGTGTATTATTGTTTTCCGGTGATATGAGCAGGAATTCTGTTTTAGAAGCATTAAGTACAAGGTTTAGACTGGTGAGGAGGAGTTTAATTTCTGATAAGCAACTGTCCCAATATTCCATTGTTTTTGATATAGATTCTTCTATGGGGATGACGATCTGTACGTCGTCAGCGAAAAGGAAGTGTTTCAGGCTTAGTTTTGTAAGAAGTTGACATAGTGGTAGGAGGTAGACATTGAATAGTGTGGGTGAAAGTGATGAACCCTGCGGCACCCCTCTATTGGAATGGTGGTATTGGGATTCTTTATTGTGAATTTTGACTCTATATCCTCTATTTTCTAGAAATGTTTTGAACCAGTTAAGTGTGGCACCTGTTAAACCAATGTTTGCCAGCTGTTTTAGAAGGAGGGCGTGGTTGACGGTGTCGAAGGCCGCCGAAAAGTCAAGAAGAATTAGTAAATATGCTTGGCCTTTATCAATTCCAGAAAGGAGGAAGTCCGTGAGTGAGAGTAATAGCGTTTCAGTGCTTGCGGCTTTGCGAAAACCATATTGGTTAGGGGACAGAATACTGTGGTCCTCTAGGTAGTTGGATAGTTGGGTGTTTACCAATTTTTCCATGATTTTCGCTATGAATGGGAGGTTGGAAATAGGGCGGAAGTTGTTGGGATCACATGCATTTAGATTTGGTTTTTTTAACAGTGGCTTGATTGAGGCAGTTTTTAGGTCTTCCGGGTAAATACCATGTGATAGAGAGCAGTTTATGATATCTGCTAAGGTTTTTGCTATGTGACTATGAATGTCACTTTGTAAACTGTTGTGATCTATACATGGAACGACGGTATTTAAAATGTCTAAATAAATAAATCCTTCCTCAGGTCCCAAAGATAGGCTGGGAAACCTCTCTTCTTCTTTTACCTCTTCTTACTGGCAGCAGACTTCTCCAGAAAAAGGAATGATACCAGGTGGTCTGTTCCCACCAGATGGTCTGTGCACAGTCCTAGAGAGATTTGACAGGTCTCTCTAACAGATCCACAAAGCCCGAAAGACAAACACTACACTGGAGATGCCCTCCCTGAGTTCCACAAAAGATGTCTTACTCTGAAAACACTTTCTCATAGAATCCCAAAAAGCTCCTCACAGTGCCTCATGGGAGCAGCATATATACCACCAAAAATAAAATATAGCGTAAAAAGTAGTATGTCCATATGCCCTCTGCACTTGCAGGAGAGTTATGCTTGACAGTAAGAAATAACCTTCATCTAGCCATCATGCACCATAAAAGACACTCAAAAAATGCTTGAAGAATTGCCATGTACTAAAAGTATAGCTAGTTTGGTATAAATGAGAAAAGATAATTGCTATGGAAGATTTTGTTAAGTGGTGAAGCAGTAAAATCAACAAGTAGTTGCTGAAGGAGAGACTTTTTTTTTTTTTTTACAACCTTATAAGTGTGGACTTAACATTGGTATATTTTAAACTGTGCTACTCGTATTTCGTGGTGTTCACAAAAAAATGTAATAAAAACCGTTTAAACATAAACTGTGAATGCGTGAAATTATACAACTATCCCCCAGAGAAGCCATATCAGTGGTGAAATTAGGGCTCCTTGATGGGGAATATCAATAGGTGTTTGAAACTGGACGTTAGTCACTACAAGTTTTTGCATTCTTGGATTTGTATGATTTTTAAATGTTGCATTTTTTGAGTGTTTTTTATGGTGTCTGATAATTAGATGAAGGTTATTTCTTACTATCAAGTGTGACCTTCTTGCAAATGCAGAGGATATATGAACACACCGTTTTTTCATGCTATGGGGTAGATTTTCAAAGGGTTATGCGCGTAACCCGCGAAAACCTATCCCTGCGCACGCCGATCCTATTTTGCATAGGCTCGGTGGCGTGCGCAAGCCCCGGGACGCGCGTATGTCCCGGGACTTCAAAAAATGGGCGGTCCGGGGGCGGGACTGTGGGCAAGGCCGCGGCCTGGGGTCGTGTCCGGGGGCGGGACTGTGGGCAAGGCCGCGGCCTGGGGTTGTGTCCGGGGGCAGGACTGTGGGCAAGGCCGCGGCCTGGGGTTGTGTCCGGGGGCGGGACTGTGGGCAAGGCCGCGGCCTGGGGTTGTGTCCGGGGGTGTGGCGGCAGTCTGGGGGCAGTCTGGGGGCATGGCCGAGTGCCCTGACACAGCGGCTTGTGTCGGGGCCGGCAGGCGTAACTCTATGAAACAAGGTGGGGGGGGGGGCGGATTTAGGTAGGACTGGGGGGTGGGTTAGATAGGGGAAGGGAGGGAAAGGTGGAGGGAACGGGGAAAGCCATCGATCCTCCCCTAGGGCTCGGCGCTCGCAAGGGGGAGCACACTAGTGGTGTGCCAGCCACTTTTCGGAGCAGCCTTGGAGGGAACGGGGAAAGCCATCGATCCTCCCCTAGGGCTCGGCGCACACAAGGGGGAGCACACTAGTGGTGTGCCAGCCACTTTTCGGAGCAGCCTTGGAGGGAAAGGGGAAAGCCATCGGGCCTCCCCTAGGGCTCGGTGTGCACAAGTGTGCACCCCCTTGCACGTGCCGACCCCAGATTTTATAACATGCACACGGTAACGCACGTACCAAGTAGCGCGCACAAATGTACCCTGCGCACGTAAAATTTAAAATTGGCCCCTATATTTTTATTTATTTATTTTTTCAAATTAAAAATTGCGAGTTCTACAGACACTACATGTATTTAATAATTAGAATTATCAAAGGAAAATATAAATATACTATCATAGCAATTTTCAAAATCCCATATACCTGCATTAAGTGCACTTAAAGTGGGGAAAACATACTGACAATTACATAGCTTAAATTTTAGCAATTTTCAAACTGCTGTTATTTTGTATTGTGTTATCTTTGTATTTTATTTTATTCTTGCAATTTTAATTTAGTTGAAAAGGAAACAGTAGAACTAGGGGTCATAAAATGAAACTCCAGGGTGGACAATTTAGAGCTAACATCAGGAAATATTTTTTCACAGACGGGGTGGAGGATGCTTGGAATGCCTTTTCGGAAGAGATGGAGAGGACGAAAATGTTAAACAAATTCAAAAAGGCATGGGATAAACACTGTGGATCCTTAAAGGCTAGAGATTGGAAATGAAGAAAAGGGTACATGAGTGTAATCTGCATGGATCGGAAGTTAGTACTCTTAACTGAAGGCATGGGGATTACTATCCTTAACCAATTAACCTTGATGCTTTTGACTCAACTGCAACATTGTTCTCTGCTTCAACAGTGGAGGGGAGGAAAAGGGAAATTGGATTCAGGTGATGGCCAACACTGGACATATACTTTTATGGTCTGAGGTACTGATACACAGAAAATAGGAAAAAAGCACATGACTGCTTCTACAGCCAACTCCAAAAGAAAAGCATGTATAAGCAGCATTGTCTGAATTTCCAAGAAAGATACTTATCCCATAAATATTTTGCTGCAGAAATTGTTATTAATTGGTATTACAGTTGCTTGGTTATGATTGTAAATATTACTATCCTTATCCTTAACATAAGGCTTGGTGGTAACCAGCATGGAGCAGCACTGTTTACAGAGCGGCAGTTACTACCATAAGAAACTAAAGCTCGAATTTTAAAAAGGCTACGGGTGTAAATTTCGTGGTTTACACACGTGGCCGGGCCTTGCACGCACTGCGCATTTTACAACGGGCCTGGCCACGTGCGTAAACCCCGGTACGTGCAGAAGTGCCAGGCCTCTCCAAAGGGGTGGGCCGGAGGCATGGTCTGGGCAGGGACAGTGCTATTAGTCCACGCCGGCAGCTGGACGGCGTGCGGAGTAAAAAGAAACCCCCAATAGTTAGCTAGGGGGTAGGGGTCAGGGAGGAGAAGGGAAAACGTAGGAAGGTTAGATAGGGGTATAGGGAAGTTCCCTCCCAGTCTGCTCCTTAATTAGAGCAGACTGGGAGGGAACTGGGGAAGCCCTACTCGCATCGCTGCACATTGCTTTGTAAAATTCCCCCCCTGCACACGAGTCGCAGGCCACCCGCACATGCGCACCGCCATCGGATTTGATAACATGCAAGTGCCGACACGTGCATGTTATAAAATTGGTGCATCCATGTGCGTGCGCCGGGAATTGCGTGCACATGGATGCGCGCACACTTGTCTTAAAATCGACTCCTTACTGGGCAGACTGGATGGCCATTTAGTCTTTTTCTGCTGTGATTACTATGTTACTATGTCATGTTACTATGTTTTTAAGAGGAGGGGTGAGGAGGGATAATTATGGAGAATTGTTATATGTCTTATTTAATTTTAATGTATAACTGATGTACAGTTTTTGTTGAACCTCGCCCATGATGCATAGGTGATTAGGTGGGAAATAAAAGATTTATAAATAAATGAAACATATTCAGCAGGCACTGGGACCCAGAAAATTACAAACGTAGATTGCAAATTTACTGCACTAGTGGTGTGCCAGCCACTTTCAACTGGAAGCTGGTAGCTCACTAAGGGCCTGTTTACTAAGGCTTTTCTCCCATTCTCTGTCTATGGGAAAAATGCTTGGTAAATTACCCTCTGAATTTGGCAAGTGTTGGGATCGCAGTGGTTTAAGACACACTGGGAGACCAAAGAAAATGCAGACTTTAAGGGCAATAGAGCTAAAAAATAGGAGTAACAAGCAGTGTTAGAGTGTGGTCCTGACAGGTTAGTCCAGCAAAAAGCAGAGACAAGCTCACAAGCTATGAAAGTAATATAACAGAACATAGTTTGAAGAGTGAATTTATAGCTAGCTGAAAGCCAGGGCAGGACATAGAGGGTGGACTGTGCAGAGCTAGGACATTTCATCAGTGTAAGTCCTTATCAGGGAAGGAGGGAGCAGGGGTGTCTGGGAGCATCTGGTGACAGAGCATGCGTTGCCTGAGGAAGGCTGCCACATGCATGTAGATCACTGGAAGTAGCAAGTGCAGGTCACCTTTGAGCGTAGAGCCGGGGCTGACTGCCAAGCTTGCCACCCATATAAGGCCACCCCTGCTAAAGGCAGAGCTGGTTGGTGTGTCATCTTACTCAATATTTTAACCATGAGCAAAGAATAAAGGCAGGGCAGTTCTTCCATTAGGCGAACTAGGCAATTCCCTAGAGCAGCACATTTAGGGGGAACAGCACCAAGGGGCTTTGCTATGCTTGAGCACACAGGGCTCTGCTTGGAGGACTCGAGTGATCAGTGCCCCAAGTCTGTCTCGGCAGAGAGCAGTCCTCTTCTTCCTGTTTCGGGTAAACATCCATATTTATGTCTTGTAATATGTTGAACACATGTCTTGCCAACATCAATGACTTCCTCACCAACATCCACCTCGCTCTAAACTCCTCCAAAACAGAGCTGCTCCTTATCTCTCCTCACCTCCCTCCCAAACCACCGATCTCCAACGATCCAGCTTTCAACGTCATAACACCCCAACCGACAGTAAGAGACCTTGGGGTTATCATAGATCAACAACTCAATCTCAAAAAACAGATCAACTCCATCCTCAAAGAAGGTTTCTTCAAGCTTCACATCCTGAAGAAACTCAGACCCCTCCTCCACTATCATGACTTCCGCACCGTCGTCCAAGCCACCCTTTCCTCAAAGCTGGACTACTGTAATGCCCTCTTCCTTGGCCTACCCTCCTCCACCACCAAGCCCTTACAAATGCTCCAGAATGCCATCGCCAGGGTCATCACCAACTCAAGGAAAGCTGATCACATTACCCCAATACTCAAAGAACTCCACTGGCTCCCCATCGCATCCCGAATTCTCTTCAAAATTCTAACCATAGTGCACAAGTACATCCACTCGCACAATTCCAATTGGTTGGATGAACCCTTTCGTCCTATACGCACTGAACGACCCACTCGCACTGTCAACAAAGGCACCCTCTCCATTCCCCCTTTGAAAAAAGCCCACCTCTCCTCTACTAGGGACCGTGCACTATCCATTGCAGGCCCTAAACAATGGAACACCCTCCCTACCACTCTCAGGCTAGAGCCATGTTACGCCAAGTTCAGAAAAAAACTTAAAACATGGCTCTTCCGACAAGCCTACCCTGATTAAGTACACCGACTTCTGCAAGTATCTTGCCTACGCCTTGTATATTCCTGTAAATAGTCCGTTGCAGTTTTTATTTATTGCTTTAATTCCTCCACCTCCTGCTCTTTGTATACTCCTCCTTGTTCGCCCTCCCTGTTCATTGTAATTTCTACCTTTAAAGTTACATTGTAAACCGGTATGATGTATGCATACTAATACCGGTATATAAAAGTTTTTAAATAAATAAATAAATGTTGGTCTGTTTGGGGGCTGCGGCAGACTACAGAACCTTGCACATAGAGGGGATTTGGTTTCTCTGAAATCCAAGTACATCAGATCTGAGGCAATGGTGACATATGTTGATTGCTTCCACAGTGTAAAAATCCTACAGATGTCTAATCCAGCCAGTTACTCTGGGGTCCTCTCTTCCAGGAATCAGTCTTCTCACATAGTGGCAATTACCTGCCAACCAGAGGCTGGGTTTATTTTTGGCCTGACTAGAATCAAATGGTAGTTTCCTCTGCAAAGAAGATGCAAGAAAACTGATATCTGCAAAAATCTATAACCCTCAGGGAAATCCCATATTTGGCTGGTGGATGTGTTAGGTTTGCATAAAAGGTAAATCGTTTTATCTGCATAAGTGCTAGGTATTCTTGCTTACAAGGATCTGCAATGCTGAATTATATTTCTACTTACAGTAAATGCAGAACATTCAACAACATCAATCTGTATAATATTAAGCCAATTGTAAAATGTAATTTTAATACCATTTATATAGTAAAAGAAAGTAGAAACCCAAATGAACTGCCAAGAACCAGAAGGCAAGAAAACAGGAATTTAAATTCCAGAGATCTCAAGTCACCTAAATTCTTTCTGGCCTCTTCAGGATAAATATCAGGGAAAAAACATGAGTAATTATTATTATTCAGTCTGAGAGATGCCTGAATAGTGTATATAACTTTGGATACAATCATCAAATAAAGATGTTCCTTTCCTTCTTATTTTGCTTTTTGCAGATCAGGTTTCTATTTCTCTTCAAACCTGCAGACATAACAGACCTGATTCTGGTTGTGATATGTGTTTGAGGCATTTTACCATTCTATGAGCAGGGAATATCCCTTTTGTGCTGTTTTTACAGTGCCATGTACATTGAGTAGCACTATAGAAATGTGTAGTAGTTGTTGCGCCCCTGCCCGCGTATCCCGCGGACAGGGCTTTACCTTGGCTGCTCCCCGCGGCTTGGAGCCGCCACTGCCTTGCCTTCATGGCAGGGAGGATGCCAGGGTCTTGCCCCTCTTCGTGCAGCTGGAGCCACTGCCAGATGCCGCTGGTCCTGCGAGGCCATCGGCGAGACTCGGCCTTGCGGCTGGGTGCTGCCCTCAGGCCCTGCCCTTCGACCCGGCAGGAGTGCCGCTGACTTTACCTGCCTCTGGGCCCTCCTCCCTGTGGCCTGTACCGCCACCAGGCCTTCCACCATGGCAGAGAGGCAGCTGTCCAAGGTCCTGCAGTCTGCCTCTGGCCTTCCCTTAGGCGCGCGGCCATGCCTCCTTCTTTTAAAAGGCCAGCGGCAGGAAGCAGCTGTGGCCCCACCGATGTTCAGTCTCCGCCTACTTCCTGGTTCAGCCCTATTTAAGGGCCTTGCTCCATTCCTCCAGCATCTTCGCATCTACCTGGATGCCCCTGAGGAGTTTTCTTCAGCTCAGATGTCTGTTTCTTATTTCTTCATATGTTCCAGGTCTCTTCGTCTAGATGTTCCTTGTTCCAAGTTCCGAGATGTCCATGGGTCCATGTCCTGATGTCTGATCCAAGTCCTGATGTCCGTGAGTTCAAGTCTTGATGTCCGATCCAAGTCCTGATGTCTGTAAGTCCAAGTCCTGATGTCTGAGCCAAGTCCTATTGTCCAAGTTCCAAGTTCCTTGATGTTCCAAGTTCTGTGATGCTCCCACTCCTGATGTGTCTAGTCCTGATGCTCCAGGTCCTGAACAACCCGTGCCTCTGGAGGTTCCTTGATTTTAATCTGAGTTTCCAAGTTCCAAGTTTTCTCTTCGCCTGAATCCAGTTCCGACTCCAGAGGATCTGAGGGGTTACTTCACTCCTGTGCTATGAGACTTTCTGAGCCTGTCCCTCTCCCCTCGTGGTCTGTGACCAGCCATCCGGCTATGTAGGGTGCATAGGGGACAGCGTGGTCTGCAACCAGCCCCACGAGCTGTGTAGGGTGCTTGAGGGTCTTGCTCGCCCCCCTCTGTGTCTACATCCCAACTCTCCACATCTCAAGTCTCCATGTCTCAAGTCTCCATGTCTCCAAGTCTCCACATCTCCGTCCCAAGTCTCCAAGTTTCCACGTCCCAAGTCTCCATGTCTCCGTCTCAATTCTTCAAGTCTCCACGTCTCAAGTCCCCAAGTCTTCATGTCTCAAGTCTCTTTGTTTCCACATCTCCAAGTCTCCACGTCTCCGTCCCAAGTCTCCAAGTTTCCACGTCCCAAGTCTCCATGTCTCCTTCCCAAGTCTCCACGTCTCTGTCCTAAATCTCCAAGTCTCCCAAGCTCCATGCTGGAGTCTCCAGATTCCCCAAGTTCCAAGCTCTTCCTTGACTCTTTGTGCTCTAAGCTCTCTTTGGACTTTCCCATGTTCCACACTCCTAGTCCTCACCCGAGGCTTACATTAAAGCCCTGTGTTCCTGCTTTGTCCAGCTATGTTCCTGTTCCACCCATTCCTACACACACACCTCACCAGGGGTGTGGCTCATGTCTTGTCTCAAGCCATTCCATGGCCCAAGGGCTCCTGCTCTCCTATGAGCTAGTGACGCACACCGAGCCCACACCATCGGCTCCAGAAGGCTGCGCTCGCAACAGTAGTAGTAGTAGCAGCAGCAGCAGTAGTACTACTTAGCACTTCTATAGCTCTACAAGAAAGTACACAACATTATACAGATACAAATTAGAGACTGTCCTTGCTCCTTGGAGCTTACAGTCTACTCAACACACATAAACAAAACAAGTTTCCAGTGGAGTGGACTTACTAAGTAGTTTGGCACAAATTTAAAAGAGGCAGGGTGGTGTCTGAAGTGTGGCAAATGTTATTGTGGCTTTTTGCCTTTACTTCCTGATGACAGCTTGGCATGACCATGCTCAATGTTTCTACTCTGATGATGTCACGAGACTAGTCCTGCACATTCTGGAAAGGATAGTGAAACTGATAATGTATTACACAGAGCTGAATGGTGCTGGTCTAAAAACCTGCAAATAGGGGTGTTGTGGGAACGCTGGAGGTGGTCCCATTTCTGGGAAATTGTGTACCCTTCGGCCATGATATGACCACAGAGGAGCTCCGGGAAGCGCCGAGGCAGGTGAGGAGTGTCCAAGCACAGGCTGAAGATGTAGGACCCTGGCTTCTGCCAAATCTGATTGCATCAAAGAGACCCAGCAAAGCAGTGTTGGTCTCTGGGGTAGCCCTCTGGCCACTCGATAGCCCTTTCGAACCTGCCGTACGGAACAGCAAATGCGACAGGACAGACAGAGGCTGAAGGGTGAAGACATCAGACTCAGGATACTTGAAGAGGTGAGACAGGACTCACGGTTGCTTGAAGAAGAGGTCTGAGACAGGACTCAGATTGGTTGAAGAAGGACTTCGAAAGAGTTACAAGGATACTTGAAGAGAAGGACTCTGACAGAGTCACAAATCAAGAGTTCTGAATTGGTACTGCCACACCACGCACCCTACACAGCCAGTTAAGGCAGGACACGGACCACGCTGGTGGTTCCCAACTCAGGTTACTTGGAGGTTCCACTACAAAGACTCCAACGAGGCCTGCACCGAGGCGCACCCTCCACAGTCAATCAAGGCCAGGTGCAGATCATGCTGATACGGAACAGGATTAAGCAGAGTTCATTCGTATGGGCAGAAGAAAGCGCAAGGGACTCCGAAGGCCTGGGTAGGATTCAGGGTAAGGAGGAGAAGAAGCTTGGAAATGGGACTTGGAGCCAAGAATCCAGAGACGGGACTCTGAGCAAGAACACTGAGGTAGGACTTAGTGCAAGGGACATTAAAATTCGGGATCTTCTGGAGGTTGCGCTGTTGAGGAAATGGACATCTGGATACATGAAGATCAGGGTGTGAAGACACCAGAAGACTATGACATCAGGACTTCAGGGAATCTGAAGGACGAAACATCAGGAACATCAGGATCTGGACGACAAGAAACAGGATCCGACGAGAGACCTTGACGAAGTCGAAGACATGGAATTCCAACATGGAACAGAGTGCCAACGAGAAGCTGGATGCAGAGAAGTCCTAAGGAGGACTGGCTCCTTGTGAAGGCAACGAAGCAATGAAGATGGGCCCTCTTTATAGGGCTGAAGAGGAGACTCCCACGATGACATCACAGGAGGACTACTCCCACGCTTGCCCTTTAAGAATGGATGAGAGGCATGGTCCCGTGCCTAAGGAGGAGGAGTGCAGGACCTTGGAGAACGGCATCCCTGCCGCAGTGGTGCAGGAGGAGAGCTAGGCCGCAAACCCCGGCCTAGCGACATTGGAGGCAGCTCCCTGCCACAGGAGATGGACCAAAGGCGGCCCCCTGTTGCCGGACAGCGGCCTGGTCTTAAATGGGACATTTTTTTAAAGCAACCTTTAGAGGATTAATTATAAACCTTAGCACTGGCAAGAATAATCTAAGGAAGGAAGGACTCCACAATTTGGAAACAGAAATCAAACACATAAAGAACCAAGATATCAACAGGAAAGATAATACTTTATTGCTGCAACTTCAGAAGCTAAATAACAATATAATACCATTTGTTATATTTACTTACAGAAAGCCAAATATTATTTGTAGAATAATAAAAGTGGTCACTTATAAGCACAGGGGCAGATTTTCAGAGCCCTGCTCGCCTAAATCCGCCCAAATCCGGGCGGATTTAGGCGAGCAGGGCCCTGCGCGCCTGTGAGCCTATTTTACATAGGCCTACCGGCGCGCACAGAGCCCCGGGACTCGCGTAAGTCCCGGGGTTTTCAGAGGGGGGCGTGTCAGGGGCGGGACCGAGCGCAGCGGCATTTTCGGGGCGTGTCGGCAGCGTTTTGGGGGCGGGTACAGGGGTGTGGCTACGGCCCGGGGCGGTCCGGGGGCATGGCCGCGCCCTCCGTACCCTCCCCCAGGTCGCGTCCCTGCCCCCAGGTCGCGTCCCGGCGCGCAAGAGGCCCGCTGGCGCGCGGGGATTTACGCCTCCCAGAGGGAGGCGTAAATCCCCCGACAAAGGTAAGGGGGGGGCTTAGACAGGGCCGAGTGGGTGGGTTAGGTAGGGGAAGGGAGGGGAAGGTGAGGGGAGGGCAAAAGGAAGTTCCCTCCGAGGCCGCTCCGATTTCGGAGCGGCCTTGGAGGGAACGGGGGTAGGCTGCGCGGCTCGGCGCGCGCCGGCTATACAAAATCAATAGCCTTGCGTGCGCCGATCCAGGTTTTTAGCAGATACGCGCGGCTCCGCGCGTATCTACTAAAATCCAGCTTACTTTTGCTTGCGCCTGATGCGCCAGCAAAAGTAGGCCAATTCGCGCTATTTGAAAATCTACCCCACAATGTTTAAAAACAAGAAAGAATTCAAGTTGAACAGTCATCATATGTCGCTAGTTTATATATGTAGTGAGATCCCCTGAGAAGTCTGTTTTTCAGATTTCCACAATGAATATGTGTGAGATATATTTGCATATAGCAGAAGCAGTGCATGCATATATACCTCATAAATATTCATTATGAATATCTTGAAAGGACTGGGTCGATGAGCCCTAGGGTAGAGGGTTTATTCCCTTACATGGCAAATTTCGCTTGGAGCAACTCACCTACAATGGGAGAACCTTCACTATTCAAATTAAAACCACTGAATTCTAGAGAGATTACAGCATACAGTTTCTAAGCAGTAAGTAAGAACCTGGAGTAAATTCTTTTTTAATGAGAATATTTAATACCAATGAATGATATTCACGAGTTATGGAGATAATGAAGACATTTTCACCTGGCATACAGGACTGCAGTGTTATACTGTACACCTGGGACAGCTGTTAAAAACAACTGAATAATTGCTTGAAGCATTGTCACTGTATCTCATTAGCCTGCAGATTTTATTAGGAAGAAGGAATATATAATACTGAAAAAAATGGTGAATTTTTTTTTCCATGTGGGAAGAGAAATTGTGCAATTAAATCAGACTATGAGAGACAAAAGGCTTGTTATGAGACAGTTTAAATTCTTATATGAAATAAGAATTTGATGTACATTAGTTTAGAGGATTATCACCCTTTGACCAAGAAGCAAGAGGTCTGTACTCCATTACCACATTCTTATGCTTGCCTTGATTGTCAGTTTACTAATGCATGAACAGTGGGTTTTTTTTTATTGACATTAAATACTCTATATTTAATAGTTGAAAAATTAAGAGACCTTGCAGACTTCTTACATATAAAGATGAACTATTCTGTGGTCCAGTACTTGTTAGAGGAAGAGCCTTGGAACCGAACATGGATGCACATAGTTGTCAGCAAGCCATCAAATACCTCCGTTTTAGATCTGCGAGTAAAGATCTGATGATTTGGAATAGTTCACATCTGGTATGACCAATAGACTGAATAATGAAGCTTTCACAAGTCAGCAATGAAATATAGACTGTAACAGCAGATAAAAATTGCAAAGCCCATTTAGTCTGCTCGTTTTCCCTTCCTAATACAATACCATAGACCTCTACTTGATCTCTGAATTTACTCATGAAAACTATGACACAATTTTAGCTGCAAAAACATGTTTTATTTACGTGCTTTGAAACTACATGACAACCTTCTTTTGATGAAATCAGTGGGAGACTGGATTACCACCACCCTGCATTCTTGACAAGAGTCCATTTCAGTTGAGAACCTCTACAGCAGATACATCTAACAGAAAGGCAAGAGTAATTAGACCCAGAATACACCCCTCTAACAAGACATCTATTGCTTTCATGAAATGTAAACATTTCCATGCCTCCTTTCTGTATCTCTATCTGCACAGTCCTGATGCAAGCCAATAAGAAAGTATCACCAGCAGTTTGTCTGCTGATTATTATCTCTGTGTATTAGTGAATTACCCTGGTGACTAGATTATGTTATTTCAGGTCAATTGCTTACACACACAGGGAAATTGATTCACTCTTACTGTAAAATGCTTTCATTCCCATTTCTAATAATAATCTAAAAAACATTCTTATAAATAATTTGTTGCCATCTGTTCCAAGGATGAATGTAAACTGGTTGTGTTTTAACCAAGTTATATATTGATGTCCTCAGATAACATGAAATATTCCAGTGACAGCATTTTGGAATTAGGATTTTTAGGTTTACATTTATTTATTCTGCTGAAGACTTTGTCAATAAAAGAAAATGTTATCATGTACTGTAACTTCATGTAATCAGTTTGGTATATATGCAAAATGAGATTACTGCTTAACACAAACAAGAAGTTAACATCTCCCAAGAAAAAAAGACAATGGGATTCCTTGCAATCATGTTTCGAAGAGACATTTGTACATCATGAAAGTTGCTAACAATCTTACACATCAGGACATATTTTCAAGGCTTATGTTGTAAGTACCCTGAGGTGCATCTGTTCTTCCCATGGGAGAGGCAGAATGCAGTCAACACTACTTCTGCATTCCGCAACC
Organism: Rhinatrema bivittatum; assembly: GCF_901001135.1. Classification (NCBI taxonomy): domain Eukaryota; kingdom Metazoa; phylum Chordata; class Amphibia; order Gymnophiona; family Rhinatrematidae; genus Rhinatrema; species Rhinatrema bivittatum. Next base: position 117,565,587 of record NC_042622.1, on the reverse strand, counting down.
ACTAATTGATGTCTGACTCAGTGACTTCTAGCAAGGTCACAGGGCTGGAAGCTCGAACAGCAAAATTATTTGTCTACAATTTAAAGAGAAAAAAAAGAGAGAGAGAGAAAGATGAAACATTGTATGCTTGCAAATGGAATGGTAATATTGTACAGCTGCTATTTGAGTTTTCCAGCCTTGTGATGTGATATCACCGCTAAGGTGGTGCAAAATCAAAACAATGGTTGGTGGTGAACTCATAACACATTACTGCCACCATGGGATTGCACAGTCAATAATGTTTGTTTTTACTGCATTTTTAAATATTTACATGATATTTTTCTGAGGTAATTAAACCTTACAGACACATCTGAAGAGCTTTTCTCTGATTTTCTGATAATATTAGTTAAATTTACTTGAATTAAAATTTTCCACCACCTTCCATTCGACTCCTAAGGTCAAAATGCATTATGTCCAAAGTTGACATCATCATTATGCAAGTAATTATCGTATTGTTCCATATTTATCAGCTTAGTGAACAACCCAGTAAATTGAGCAGATTTGATTGTGAAGTATTTGAACTGGAGCACATGAATAAATCAAAGGTCTCAGGTTTGTGGCATAATCTATCACTGGAGCAAAAGTGTAATAACACACTGCCAACAGTAATTATGTATAATTCCATGTATTTTGTTTTTGTTCACTCACTTAAAGTATTATGTTTTATTTACCAGGGTTGTATTCTTTACTGACCCCTCCAGAGGTCCCTCCTTATTCTCTTCCAGTATAATATGACACCAGTGGCTTCTGACAATAAATGGCATACTGGGTCAGACCAAGGGCCCCTCAAGCCTAGCATCCTGTCTCTGAGAATGGCCAATCCAGGTCACAAGAACCCGGTAGGATCTAAAACAATAGATCCTAATCTTCCTTACTCATAACCTGTTGCTTCCATCGGTCTTTGACAGCTTTGCCCCGCCTACCTCTCTCTACTTGCGGCTACTCCTGCTCACCTTGGACTGATGGCCGCCGCGGCGCCTGTTTGCCGACCTCTCCGGTGTCCCCGGACCAGCTTTGGTGCTGCCTCCCGACATTCTCCTTCAAGGTACCTCTAGGAGGCGTGCATGCATGCCGCCCTCATCTTTATTTCCATGTTGGCGTGAACCTAAGGGGCATCCCTCTGTTCTGACATCACGACTGCAGGGTATATCTGCCTACTACATTTGCTAGCTTGTTGAGTTAGCAACGGAACTCTTCTGGAACTCTTACGGATGGGATTCACTCTCCGTTCCTAAGCTACTCTGCCACTCCAGCTCTACTGGAACTCTTACTACCCTTCGGGGTCACTAATGGGGTACCTGCTCCTCGGGGGCCTCTCTGCTTCTTTCAGGTGCTATCAGGAAACTAGTACTCGCTCCTTGAGGGCCCATGTTCCCTGTGTCACTGCCTGCAACTTCTACCTTCTACTTAGAAGAACTAACTACAGTCATCATCTGTGAGTACAAGAAACATCTCTCTCTACAGTACCACTTCGCTGGAATCAGGTACTCACTTCTCGAGGGCCTGCCCTCTGCTCTGGTACCAGACCTCTCGTCTAGTGGAATCTCTGCTACTGCTGGTGAGTACAACGCTACCAAGTCTCTCTGCTCTAATGGATCAGGTACTCACGCCTCGAGGGCCTGCTCTCCCTGTCTAGGAGCTCTCCTGTTCTACTTGGGACTCTGAATGCTAATTCTACTGTGTGCTCATAACTCTGTCTCTTTCCACTACAGCACTGCTTACAGAGGATCCGTTTCCAGCGTTCTGTGAGAGACGTGCCCAGCCAGGCTCTACAACCACTACTCACTACTGCCACTCTGGTGGTTCCATATACTGTTTAATAAAAGATTCAAATCTGTGTTTGTCTGTCCGGAGTTTAGCCTGATACTGTGGTCCTTCAAGGGACTGCCCCCCATGGGCGTGGTCAGCTGCCACAGTGTCCAAGGATCCACCCAAACACTAATAACCATAACATAACCAGAGATAAGCTGGGCTTTCCCAAGTTTTCATGGTTAATAATGGTTTATGGACTTTTCCTCTAGGAACTTTTCCAAATCCTTTTTTGAGCCCATCTACACTAACTTCTTTCTTCTTATCCTCTGGCAGCAAATTTCACAGTTTAATTGTGTGCTGAGTGAAAAAAGTACTGACTGATTTGTTTTAAGAGTGCTACTTATTAGAGATGTGAATCGGAACCGGAATCGGTTCAGATTCTGGTTCGGATTCACATGTGGGTTTTTTTTTCATTGGGCCTGATTGCGGTTTTGTTTATCGGCTGCGCCCGAGCCGATAAACAAAAAACCCACCCCGACCCTTTAAAACTAATCCCTTTGCTTCCCCCCCCAAAAAACATTTTACAGGTACCTGATGGTCCAGTGGGGGTCCCGAGAGCGATCTCCCGCTCTCGGGCCGTCGGCTGCCACTAATAAAAATGGCGCCAATGGACTTTGTCCTTACCATGTGACAGGGTATCCATGCCATTGGCCGGCCCCAGTCACATGGAGGGAGCACTGGATGGCCGGCACCATCTTTAAAAATGGCGCGGGCCATCCAGTGCTCCTTCCATGTGACATGGGCCGGCCAATGGCATGGATACCCTGTCACATGGTAAGGGCAAAGGGCCATCGGCGCCATTTTGATTAGTGGCAGCCGACGGCCCGGGAGCGGGAGATCACTCCCGGGACCCCCACTGGACCACCAGGTACCTGTAAAAATCTAACAGATTTGTAAGATAAGAATTCCCTTTGCTAAATTAATGTTGGCTCCGTCCTATTAGTCTGTGACTATTCAGATGGTCCGTAATTTTTCTTTTCAGAATAGTTTCTACCATTTTGCCCAGTACGGATGTCAGATTCACTGGTCTATAGTTTCCCAGATCACCTCTGGAGTCCTTTTTAAAAATAGGTATTACATTGGCCTCTTCCAATTCTCAGGTAAAATAGCCAGTTTAAATGAGAAGTTAGGGATAACTAGTAATAAGTCTACAATTTTATTTTTGATTTTTTTCAGAACGCTGGGGTGTATACCGTAGTAAGCAGTGATTTAGTTTCAAATGAAATTGAAAAATGAAACAAATAAGGGATAATTTGTTTCTTTCTGGGGACCCGAAATGAATTAAGAGGGTCCCCCAAATTAACTGAATCATATTAATTTCATTCATTTGAAATAGAATGATTTCTATAAGCCATTATAATCAATGGACTCATAGAACTCATAGGAAAGCAACAGGTGTATTTGCACAGTTAGAAATTGGTACAGTGTAGAGCAGGCAGTCAACAGAAAAAGGGATGATGAGCATGTTGTCAAGGAGATGAGAGTAATGGCATATCACAGTGAAGCAGTTTGCCAGTCTAACCTATCGCTGGGGACCGGGTACAGTGATGTTGATCTTGAAGACTGAGCATGACAGAAACTTGCTCTGCATTGCTTCTCAAGACAGTGTGTGAAAGCATAGCTCTGAGTTCTCTCTGAGGTCTTGCTAAAGTTTTTGGCTTTGGCATATTTTATAGTCTCACTATGCCAGCAACAGCCAGTCACATGAGAAGAAAGCAATATCTGTGTCTTGTTGCATATTTGTGTTGCTTTACTTGCAGTTGCTGTTCTGTTGTTCCTTTTTGGTGATTGAAGCCTTAGGTACACTTGAGATTATTAATTAATTAATTAATTTATCAAGTTTTATATACCGTCGTTTGGTTTCGCCATCACGGCTGTGCGCGCATGTTATAAAATCGGGCGTACATTTGTGCGCGCCGGGTAGCACGCACAAATGTAGGCTGCACGCGTAACTTTTAAAATCTGCCCCAAGGTATGACACTCACTGCAGCAGCTTCTCTGTGTTCTCCACACAACAGCATGATACTGGCACAGTCTGAGCATGACAGTACCACTGGAAAATATTAAATCATTCTAATCTTCACATCCCCAGGGACATAAAAACAGTTATGTCAGGGATAGGGAAAGGCAGAGCAGATGAAGTAGATGTAAATGTGTCCAAAATTGGCCAGGTTGGTACTGACACTGGCAGTACCAGCAAGAACCCAAAATGTAGCGCTCCACCTAAACTGAAGAGGAATTTCTTATGGACTACCAGGGCAGCAGGAGTCAGCTCTATGCCAAGGAAGCTATCATAAGGAGATGATGATGTGCCACTGCAGAGTGCAAATGACAGTGGGTGTATTTCTCTCCAATCTGTTTTCAACAAAAGGGAAAAGGTGGTGGCAGATGATGCAGTGAAAGCCATATTTTCTTCACTGATTCAGGTGAAGAGCCATTATTTGGCTTGTCTGAAGTAGAAGATATTGAAAGTATACTGGAAAAGGACATTTTGGGAGACATATTCAGTAGTGTGCTAGCATCATCATCATCCAGGTTCATTGATGGGGGAGATAAAACAGAATGAGGATAGGGCTGAAGAGCAGGCAGTACAGGTAGAGAGTGCAACTGATGCCCCTGGAATTGTTCCTTAACAGTCCACCCTTTACCTCAGCGCCAGTGCCAGCATCCTCCTCTAACGATGTAGAGAAGGGATCGTGGAAGTCATCCATGATCTGGGGACATTTCCAAATAAGGGACAGCCCACACTTTGCAAAGTGCAAGTACTGTGCAAAGAACATAAGTCATGGGGCACTTAACTAACACTGGCATACATTATCACCTACAGAAATGGTAGTAGTAGCAGCTCAGGAAACCCTTCTTCCAATCAGGGAAAAGTGGCAGAAAAGAGGAAAAGTGTTCCCCAAGCTAATCACATGCCCTCAACCCCTTCCAGCAGTCAAGTGACAGGCCAGCAGCCCCCTGCCAAGCATCAGAAGTGACAACCTATGATGGAAGAAATGGGGTGGGTTTCAATAGCAATGTCCCAGAGCAGGAGACAAGCAGCAGCTAAAGTTATAACAAGGAGCATTGCTGAAATGATTGCCCTTGATAGCCAGCCCCTGAAACCAGTAGAGAATGAGGGCTTTTTGTATCCTTATGCTACAAAGTTGGTATTCCCACATTATAAAGACCCCTTTAGGGCAACCTTTCAGTATGGTGGTCATCCCCAGCCTGTACAAACAGTGTCATAATCGCATCCAGATGCTGCTGGCTAATGTGGAGGGGAGTAGCATGCATCTCAGCACTGAAATCTGGCCCTCCATGAATGCTACACGCTCCTATCTCTCTGACTCCACACTGGTGAGATCTAAACATCACGGACGCCGATCCAATATAGCAGAAATGCAAACAAAGTAGAAGTGAATCTGTGTCAAGGGAAGAAATGTTTATTGATCATGTGACGGAGTGCCCGACTAGGGCTGAGTTTCACCCATAAACAGGGGCTGCTTCAGGTGCTACATTTATTTTAAAATTAATAAATAAACCAAAATCAGAAGGTAATAAATACATAAAATAAAGTCATAAAAAAAATCACATGTATATAGATAAATAATAAGTAAATAATTTGGACAGCACATACAAATAAGAAATACACACATAAACATGTATCATATTTATAGAGGGAAAGGATTAGTGTTAAAATTGAGACATGTGTGACAAACATTTGTAGTGTAGACACCAAAAGCACACATAAACTTTACTTGGTCAAAGTTATCATATAGGAATTTTTTATTTGAACACGGTGACTCCTTTCAGTAAAACACAGTATTCAACAGCAGTCCCCGACACGGACCCGTGTTTTGCCAGTCCGGCTGCTTCGGGGGATTTTTTAACAACAATCTGTGTCATAAGAGATCTTATATGGAGCACCTGAATACCATATAAGATCTCTTATGACACAGATTGTTGTTAAAATATCCCCCCGAAGCAGCCGGACTGGCAAAACACGGGTCCGTGTCGGGGACTGCTGTTGAATACTGTGTTTTACTGAAAGGAGTCACCGTGTTCAAATAAAAAATTCCTATATGATAACTTTGACCAAGTAAAGTTTATGTGCGCTTTTGGTGTCTACAATTTCCTGTGCAGAGTGCACTTGTGCTCCTGTGCTTTCTTAAACATTTGTAGTGTAACATTTACCTATATTTTTCAAAACTGTCTGCAGAAATTGTAATTATAGCCAGTAGTTCTCATTGAGGGAAGTAGCTCACTATCAGGCTGATTCAGTAAAGTCCGAGGGAGAGCGGACGAACACCTGCTCTCCTGGTGCGCGCACAGGCCACTCGCCTGTGCGTGCGATTTTCTATTTAAATGAGGCCTGGCAGTAGAAACGGGCAAAAGGAGGCACTAGGGACACTAGCGCGTCCCTAGCGCCTCCTTTTAGCCCGGAGTGGCGGCTGTCAGCGGGTTTGACAGCCGACTCTCAATTTTGCCGGCGTCGGTTCTCGAGCCCGCTGACAGCCATGGGCTTGGAAATTGGACGGCGGCAAAATTGAGCATCCGGTTTTCGACCCGACAGCTGCCGGCCCATTAAAAATTTTTTTTAACTTTTTTACCCTTCGGGACCTCCGACTTAATATCGCCATGATATTAAGTCGGAGGGTGCACAGAAAAGCAATTTTTACTGCTTTTCTGTGCACTTTCCCGGTGCTGGCAGAAACTAGCGCCTACCTTTGGGTAGGCGCTAATTTCTTAAAGTAAAATGTGTGGCTTGGCTGCACATTTTACTTTCTGTATCATGCGGGAATACCTAATAGGGTCATCAACATGCATTTGCATGTTGAGGGCGCTATTAGGTTCTGCGGGTTGGACGCGCGTTTTCCACCCCTTACTAAATAAGGGGAAAGGGAAAATGCATGTCCAAGGGCAGGTTAACAGTGCGCTCCGTTGGAGCATTTGTAGTGTAGCAACCGTTGGAGCGCACTGTACTGTATCGGCCTGAATGTAATCATAGCCAGTAGTTCTCATTTAGGGACGTTAGAACAGAATTGAAGTTGTGCCTATTTGGGTCATAAAGATAGTAGATATTGAATCAAAACATATGGCAAATAACCGGAGGCGTATCATCATTTTTAGCCAGAGTTTGTATTTAAAAAAAATATATACATTATCGTAAACATAAGGTGCTATATTCGCAGCCGGATGCAGTGCTTCAATCTAAAAAAAATGTTTTATATTAAGGATTTGTTTAAGTTGTATACTTTCTTTTATTTAAGCATATTTCAAAAAAGTCTACATTTCCATCCCTGCATTTCATGCGATGACTAAAAATCTTTATCTGGCATGAAATGCCTACTCCTCCCATTTTCAGCTCGGTGATAGTTCACGCTGATTCAGACCGCGGTCTGCCACACTTTTTAAAAAAGGGGATTACTAATTGCTAACTTTGTTTTCATAGTTTAAAAACTAAAGAAATACTCATATATATTTAATACTCACTTTGATTTGTGCATCAGCAGTACAACAGCCAGCAGTTTAGCAAACCGGATGTTTGTAGGATTAAAATTTCCGCCAAAAAAAATGCTAATTATATACTCTCTCCAGGCTTTTAAGTTTATAATTATAAAACTATTTTTGTTTAAAAGGCAACGATTGATCTATTACCAACACTAATATTTGCATGTAAATAATTTAAAAGATAAAAAGTAATAAAAAAAAAGTCATATTGGTTATAAAAAAAAAAAAAAATTCGGAACAAAAAGAATCGAGTTGAAGGTCTGCCATAGATGGCAAAATAGAATTTTTGGTATGACAATGAGCAGGTTCTAGTTGTAAGAAATGTATCAATTTTATAGCAGTAGCTTATTTACTAGTAACAATGTATCGCTTTTGTCTGCAAACACTTATTGTAACAATTTGCAGCACTGGTTGCTTTATTTAGTCACAACATGCTAGATTTAAGTCTTCCAAAAAGGTGCTACCTATTTGTTAAAAAAGTCACAATAAAAATTGCACTTACTAGAATGTTAAAAATTAATAAATAAAAATTAATATAAACAAAATTAAATTAATGTATGGGTGAAATTCCTGAATGTGATTGATGGCTACAACAGTACATCACTCTTTCAGTGTGAATGTGGGCTACAGGAAGACCGAGAAACCCCTTTCTTGGTTTAGACCATGTGGCACCATGGTGTTAAATTAATAAATGTACTTCTGCTACAATCTCAACAGAATATTATCTAGGTTGCCACCCCTCCATTTCATTTTGGGTTTATGGATCACACATAAGCTATATTCATCAAACTTGTGGTGGGCTGCAATTGAGTTTACTACTAGTGGTTTACCCTCCTTTTTACGAATCACAGTACTTTTATGTTCGATTATTCTTTTGCTTAGGGCTCTAATAGTTTTACCAATATTCATCTTACTGCATGGGCAAACTGCTGCATAAATGACACCTTTGCTTTTGCAATTAGTGAAATCGTTCAGCTTATATATCTTATTGGTGGTTCTGATATTAATGCTATTAGTTTTCATGTTGACATTACAAACTGTACAATGTCCACAAGGTCTGTGTCCTGCAGGCCTGATATCTTGATTGGTTGAAAATGGTAAATCTGAAGGTGATAGTATATCCTTGAGATTTCTACCTCTTCTGTGGGCAATTAAAAAATCTTTATCCTTAAACATAAAGGTAAGGATTATCCCTAAAGATAAAGGTAAGGATTATAGAATGTACCAGTGTTTTCTTAAAATCTTAGGCCCGGATTTTAAAAGCCCAGCGCGCGTAAATCCTCTGGATTTACGCGCGCTGGGCCTAATTTAAAAAGGCCCATCCATGCAATTAAAAGGGGCGGGGTGGGTCAGTGGCTCCCGGCACAGTGGCCATTTGCCTCTGTGCCGGGGGATTGCGCGCCGGCAGCCTGCCGATGCGCGCAACCTGTACCTGCCCCAAGGCAGGCGCAGAAGGTAAGATAAAGTTCGGGGGGTGGGGAGGGGGGGGTTAGGATAGGGCTAGGGGGTGGGAAGGTTAGGGGAAGGGGTAGGAAGTTTAGATTAGGGGGTTGGAAAGTTCCCTCCCAGGCCGCTCCGAAATCGGGGATGGAACGGGGGGAAGGCCGCTGGCGTTGGCACGCACAAGTTGCACTAATGTGTACCCCTTGCGCTCGCTGACCCCTATTTTATAACATGCACGCACATGGACGCCTGCACATACCATTTAAAATCTACCTCTTTGTGATGTCTTTAGACATATGAGTGTACATAATCAGGCATATAATTTTCGAATTCTTTGGCTTAATTTTGGGTGCCAATAGTTCTACTCATTTTTGTTGTTTAGCATGTAGTAGCCCACTATCGATATATGTATCAGGTTAGTTTCTATCTCTAAAATGTTTCCTCAGTTCAGAGCCCTTACTTGAAAAGTGTGTTCATCAGTACGGAGTCTACGTATCCGTAAAAACTGAGAATAAGGAAGACTACTAATGAGGGACCTGCTGTGACAACTGTTAAACTCTAAAAGTTTATTAATGTCTGTGGGTTTGCGATAGATGTCAGTTTCAAACACTCCATCTTTTAGTGTTATCAAAATATCAAGAAATGGAATAGCTTTTTTATCTGAAGTCAGACTGAATCTCAGATTGTCATCTAGACTGTTCAGCCATTTGTGGAATGAATCTAATTCCTCATTTTTACCCTTCCAAATCATAAGGACATCATCTATATATCCTTTTCCATAATAGGATGTTATCTGCATAAGCATGGTTACTGAGAAATGTTTCTTCAAATTTTGCCATATATAGATTTGCAATGGAGGGGGCCATGGTTGTACCCATGGTCACACCTTTAATCTGCATAAATATCTTTTTATTGACAGAAAAATAATTTTTAGTAAGTGCAATAACAACAAGGTCCATAATAAGTTGAATGGGGATTCTTGTGTGTGTGTTTCTTTTTAATACATTTTTTCAATAATACTACTATACAGACTAGAGAAGGGAAGAAAAACAAGATAGTATACAGCAGTATCATGTTTAAAACTTCTTATACTAAGCTGTGCAATATGGGGCGGATTTTCAGAGCCCTGCTCGCGTAAATCCGCCCAAAACCGGGCGGATTTACGCGAGCAGGGCCCTGCGCGCCGGGAAGCCTATTTTACATAGGCCTCCCGGCGCGCGCAGAGCCCCGGGACTCGCGTACGTCCCGGGGTTCTCGGAGGGGGGCGTGTCGGGGGGGCGGGGCCGGAGCGCGCGGCGTTGCGGGGGCGTGTCGGCAGCGTTTTGGGGGCGGGTACGGGGCGTGGCTACGGCCCGGGGGCGTGGCCGCGCCCTCCGTACCCGCCCCCAGGTCGCGGCCCGGCGCGCAGCAGGCCCGCTGGCGCGCGGGGATTTACGTCTCCCTCCGGGAGGCGTAAATCCCCCGACAAAGGTAAGGGGGGGGGTGTAGACAGGGCCGGGTGGGTGGGTTAGGTAGGGGAAGGGAGGGTAAGGTGAGGGGAGGGCAAAGGAAAGTTCCCTCCGAGGCCGCTCCGATTTCGGAGCGGCCTTGGAGGGAACGGGGGGAGGCAGCGCGGCTCGGCGCGCGCAGGCTATACAAAATCGATAGCCTTGCGCACGCCGATCCAGGATTTTAGTGGATACGCGCGGCTCCGCGCGTATCTACTAAAATCCAGCGTACTTTTGCTTGAGTCTGATGCGCAAGCAAAAGTAGGCTGATCGCGCTTCTTTTAAAATCTACCCCTATATATTGATCCACATTTATTAGTTCATTGGTGATTGCTTTGTTCCACTATCATTCCCAACTAAGTATGACAAAATTCTTCTTGTCTACTTAACTGACTCTCATTTTTACAGATGTCTCTCTCCATACACCTAATATTAATACCAAAAAATGAACCTCAACGTAAAATAAAATGTATCAATAATCAAGAAGGAATTTTACTCTAAGCTCTGCAACACAATTTGCTTACCCAAAAAAGGCATAAAGCTAATTATGAATGACCATCATAATAATGTCAGAAGACTGCATGCATTGTTTAAATGACCAATATCTAAAATGACATGAGCAATATAATCATCGATCATTCAGCTGGACATTCATGTGACTAAAGTTCTCCCATTTTTTGTCTTTTTTAATATGCAAGTAAAACAACAAATAAGTTAAAAAATAACTTTAACATTTATCTGAGAAGACAACAGACGTCCACTAGTAGTTGTTACTGTAACGAAGTGGATCCTTGGATCGAGGGGGAGTTGACACAACCTGCAGGGAGTAGCCGAATTGTGTGGGATCCTTCATGGAAATGCTATGACTGCATGTAAATAAATGAGTGGAATCGGGAACTAAGACACAATTCGGTAAATAAATTTGTTTTGAGGCCCCTGAGGAAGGAATTCGAAACACGAGCCATATCGGGCCATGTAATGTGCAACTATTGAAACAATAAGTGTCTTTTATTCTTCATTAGTAATAAATAACTGTGATTCTAAGATATGTGGCATAAAGAAAGAGTTGTGAGCCCTATGATTACATCGATAAGTGGGTGTTGAGTCACTTAGGTGAATAATAAAAATGGTATTCCATCAGAATAAGTGACTGGTTAAGAAAAATAATCACCTATCTTTAATATATGAGGTCTCCTTTACTCTTATAAAAATTAAGTTTCCAAGGTGCGTGGTTTTTGAAGTATTGGATACCCTTAGGGCAAGCATAGGAGACCTGCTGCCTCCTGCCTCTCTGCTAGACTCCTAAAACCAATATCAGTAAAAAAGATCTAGCTCAAAGAAATAAGAGTAATATATGAGTTGAGCTCTGGAGAAACCTTATATGGTGCCTTGGAAGGCTACATGCTCTTAAGCACAGCTTTAGAAGTGCTTTTGAGGGCTACATGCTCTAGTGCACAGCTTTAGAGTGCATGCTCTTAAGCGCAGCTCTAAGAGACGATGTAATTTTAATCATTGGTAACCCAGAGACAGTGATTCTTCATATGAAGCTATCTTATGTTCAGGTTAAAGTTCACTTTAAGGCAAAGACTGGTAATAAAAATTTTTGTTACCAATCTGTAGTTCACAATGAATTGATACCAGGCACATTTGTGAAATATCTTATGCTGTCTGTATGCTATCGATCCAACATCTCAATATTTCAGAAAAGAATCCTTCTTCAGGGAGACATGATGTGCATGACGCCGGCAACTTGTGACTAGTGTGAACTTGATTTCAAGTGAATGGGTCAATGGAGCATTGAAAACGTGACTTCGTAGATGGCGTGCGATGAAAATCTGCTGCGTGTATCAAGTCTGTCATTACCGATATTGATATTTATTAGTATCTAGCCATTATTGGATAATTAAGACTCCTAAAACGAGCATGGGGAGGTCTTGCTGGCACATGCCTAATTGCCATGCCCCAAATAAAAATAAAGTAGCAAACCCAATAGTTGGATAAATATAGATACAATTGTAACACCCCCTTGACCGCTTACCTTGCAGGGTGTTCCTGGGTCTGGGACTGACCTCGCAGGATCCCCCCTAGGGCAGACTCCCTTGGCCTTCACATTCTTGGTGCCTGGTGCCTCCACCAGGGGAAGAATGTGTTGGGTGGGATTTCCCTCCCTTCACTCCAGGAAATCAAATGGGACTGTGACCCAGGCTGGCAGTATGTACAAATATACACAGGTTTGTTAGACTATACAAGTATATACATTTCTACATGACTATGTACATTGCTAACAGGATGTCAAACAGTAGGGATGTGAATCGTTTTAGGACGATTAAAATTATCGTCCGATAATTTTAATATCGTCTTAAACCGTTATGGAACACAATACAATAGAGATTCTAACGATTTATCGTTATAAATCGTTAGAATCATGAGCCGGCACACTAAAACCCCCTAAAACCCACCCCCGACCCTTTAAATTAAATCCCCCACCCTCCCGAACCCCCCCCAAATGACTTAAATAACCTGCGGGTCCAGCGGCGGTCCGGAACGGCAGCGGTCCGGAACGGGCTCCTGCTCCTGAATCTTGTTGTCTTCAGCCGGCGCCATTTTCCAAAATGGCGCCGAAAAATGGTGGCGGCCATAGACGAACACGATTGGACGGCAGGAGGTCCTTCCGGACCCCCGCTGGACTTTTGGCAAGTCTCGTGGGGGTCAGGAGGCCCCCCACAAGCTGGCCAAAAGTTCCTGGAGGTCCAGCGGGGGTCAGGGAGCGATTTCCCGCCGCGAATCGTTTTCGTACGGAAAATGGCGCCGGCAGGAGATCGACTGCAGGAGGTTGTTCAGCGAGGCGCCGGAACCCTCGCTGAACGACCTCCTGCAGTCGATCTCCTGCCGGCGCCATTTTCCGTATGAAAACAATTCGCGGCGGGAAATCGCTCCCTGACCCCCGCTGGACCTCCAGGAACTTTTGGCCAGCTTGTGGGGGGCCTCCTGACCCCCACGAGACTTGCCAAAAGTCCAGCGGGGGTCCGGAAGGACCTCCTGCCGTCCAATCATGTTCGTCTATGGCCGCCGCCATTTTTCGGCGCCATTTTGGAAAATGGCGCCGGCTGAAGACAACAAGATTCAGGAGCAGGAGCCCGTTCCGGACCGCTGCCGTTCCGGACCGCCGCTGGACCCGCAGGTTATTTAAGTCATTTGGGGGGGGGGGGTTCGGGAGGGTGGGGGATTTAATTTAAAGGGTCGGGGGTGGGTTTTAGGGGGTTTTAATGTGCCGGTTTTGCGATTTTTCGATTTTTCACGATTTTTCACGATTTTTCACGATATTTTACCCCCCCAAACGGCAACAATACGATTCCCTCCCCCTCCCAGCCGAAATCGATCGTTAAGACGATCGAAGACACGATTCACATCCCTATCAAACAGCACACTAATCTACTCATGGTTAGTAGGCCACGCAACTATATACATTTCTACAAGATAGAAGAACATTTAATATTTGGCAATTTGGGGTTGTTGGCCTCCACAGTATACCATCATATGGAATAGAAGGGACCCATTACATTCTCACTTAAGCAAGTAGTAGTATTATTATCCTCCCCCCCCCCCTTTTTTTTTTCTTTTCAAGTCTTACCCATGTGAAAAGATGCAACTGGGTTGGTGGGCAGTGTTGGCTTGGGGGTCCCAAAATGTACAATGCCTTACCTGATTCTTTAAGGGCAGAGCCAGATTTGAAATGTTTTGGAAAGTCCCTTAAGACAGTTCTTTTTACTGAGGTATTTACCATGTTGCAAACGTATTTGAGAAATTAGAGCTTAAAGGCGGACTATTGGTGATTTACATTTATTCTGCTATTGATTGGTAATTGTGTTTTATGTTGATATTGTTACATGTTTGCTTATATTTTACATATGGTACTTGTAACTCACCCAGAATTTGAGATAGAGTTAGTAATAATTTTAAACTTAAATTTAAACGCAACTGGTTTACAATTACCTGTGGTCATGGGGGTGCATCAGCTCATGGAAGAATTTTGTTGGCTAAATGCCTTATGGTTCTTTATAATCCTCATAAGAATGGCCGCATTTACTCCAATTTGTAGTGTGATGAGGGAGAGCCTTGCCAAGTAGCTGAGAACTCCTGACTGCTAGTAATGTCATTCTTATTATGAAGATTAAACATGAAGAACCTTATTCAAAAGAATTTTTACCTGTTCTGTGCCAGGAAATATAGGTTATTCATACACCCCACCCCCACATCAAATATCATGAAACAAAATTGAGTCATTGAAGACATTTCCAATTGTGACTCTTTGTCAGAAAATCAACAAGAGAAAATTGCAAGACTCCATGGTCTTAAAGAGGTCCTCACGTACCAACACATAAAAAATTACCTTCCGTGATTCCCTCTGACAACTGCTGTTGCTACTTCACTGTTTCCTTTCCTTTTGTTTTCTTCTCTGCTGCCTGCTTCCAGATGTCCTGAAATGAGTTGTGCCTGCATGTCGTTGATTCTAAATGAAAATCCTGCGTAATTTGCACAAAATCAATATTCATCAGCATGGATTTGAGAGAGCACAAGGGGATGTTCTTAGGATACATGTTCAAGTTCAAGTAGTGACAGAGAATGCTGAATAGGGGAAGCTCTGCCTGGAATGAAGATGAAATAAAATTGAAGTGCAAGAATGGAAATGCTGATAGGTAAACCCGGGCAGCCAGATTACAGTTTGTCATTTGGGCATAAGTACATATGGAATAGAAAAAGCCTTCTTGTGAACCTAGAGGGTCACTGGAAGCTCAGGGCACTTTACCCTTTACCTTATTAATTAAGCCAGTCCTACCTGGATGGCTTAACTCAGACAGCAATGCATTGACAACAGATTATTCCAGATTTTATCTCTCTTAGTAAAATCACAGCAGTAAAGTTTATCTACTGGTGAATAGTACTTAAATAACACCTTTAAAGTATCAATATTATCAAGTATTGAGAAATGTGCAGAAACTATATAGATGCTGCAGTGTTGTGGAATGATATCATACTATCCCTATGTAGAGTCATCTCCACACATTAAATAGACTCCTTTTATCTGCAAATAATTAATATTTTTTTCTATTTGTTTATTCATCAGCATTCATCCACCAGCATGAATAAGGAAGATGTTTTTATACATGGAAGGATTAATGTACGGTAATTCCTTTATGAAGTTTGCAAGTCACAACTGACTGGATGATTTTCTGGACCTCTGTGTTTGAAGCTTTCATGTCTGTCCTTCATCCCTACCTCCAGTGCTCATTTTCTTAAAAAAAAAAATAAAAAAATTGTGGGTCAGGCCATTGGTGGTCTCCACCTTCTTCTTTGACTGCAGTGTGGAAAAGGAAAGAATTTGTTGCATTTCAGAATGTTCCAGGTCAGTAAGCTGGTGTCACCTAGCAGAACATCAGCACTGCCTAGTTCCCCACAATATTATTTATTGAAGAGATTTTTGGACTGCTGTCTGCAAGTAAAAATCGAAGATGCTTGCTAGTTGCCAGTTTAAGCTAATCTTGTTTTAAATATAGACTTAATGAAGCACACATTCATTCTTTAGTTGGGAAGATAAAGGCTAAATCTTAATAAAACCTGGGATGGTTCAACCCAATTTATTTATATCATATGTTTTGATTTTTTGCACACCTTTTCATAAAATTCCCAAAACAAGTAACAATGTACAAAAATAATACAATACATAAAAGCATAATAAACTGTGCCAGTGCATAAACATAGAAAAAAAATTCAGGCAAGCCAATTATGTGAATAAAAGTACTAACAAAAAATCTGACAAGTTACAGCAAATAGACATAAAAACATAGCAAACCGTCTATACTAAGGCATACCAGGCCATACCATAACTCTCAAAATACTAAAATAAAAGCAATAGTTACAAACAGCATAAAACCTATTATAAGCGATTAAAGACCAAAATTAAAAAGCATAAAATCATGATATTATGAATTATATTTTCAGTGGTTGATTTTATTAGAGAGGCCATTCAGCTCAGTCTCAGCGGCCGTAATTAACATGGTATGGAGCCTGGCCCAGCCACCATTCAACCATGACTCCAGAGCAGGGTAAGAGCAGAGGAGTTATGCAGTCTTCTTGGAGGATTAGTTTCAGACAGGAATGAGGGACATTTCAGACAGGAATGGGTCCTAAATTTGATTGTCACATCTTGAAAAGCTGCTGGCTGGCAGGGATTTTCCTCTTTGCATGGCCATCAGGATTAGGAAAGTGCACTTATTATATGAGTGGTGTTTTTTTTTTTTTTTTTTTTTTTTTTAATAAATGAAATGGAGATGTTTTGGGGAGTCTTCCATTTGAGGATTGGTTGTGGAATTTTCTGGTGACCAAGTAGTAACTGGATGTGTGTACATTCTCGGTGGAGCACATTTTTCTGATCTCCCGCTGGTGGTGGGTGTGGGTAGGGGTATGTGAATTTTTCTGGGTTTGCGGAGGTGAGCTAAGAATTGTCAAGCATATGGCAGCCTGCTGGGGTTAGATGGAGAGGTGCGGTGTGGTAGTGAGCGTGAGGTTCATTGCAGGCCTTGCATTAGGAGTGGGCATAGGCCCGAGGTGTAATTGCAGCAGCATCTTGGGCCTGTGGGAGGTGGGATGACTGTTGTGCTGGGTGAGAGTGCAGTTTGTTGTGCGGGCTTATGTGGTGCAGAGGCAGGAACGTCTCAGCAAACAGCGGGATTGGTCCTGTGTGTATCTTGGGGGGTGGGCAGTCTGGTGTGCCTCCTGTGGGGCTTTTGGGGATATGTACAGGCACCTGAATGTTAGCTAGTATGGTTGGACATGAGCTGCTTCAATGGGGGATGGAGAGATATTGAGACTGGACTGGGGATGATATAGAATTTCAGGAGAGTTAAGGTCCCAGTTTGGGGAGGAAGAGTTACATGTGTTTAGGATTAGAGCGTTGGAATTGCTCGGGGGAGGAGGATAGTGGTGAGCTGGTGTGGCTTTGGGTTTTGGAGCTCCACATGATGCTCATGGGCCAGTACTTGTGCTGATGCCATTACTTTCTGCTGACATTTCTGCCCGCACTGTTCCAGCTTCTTTGTTTAGAGCAGCTGGTGGGTTGCTCTGTGTGTGTTGGGGCTTCACTTTGGGTCATGGTGAGTGGCGTCAGGGTGTGTGGTGCTTTTTCGTTGGGGCTTTGGAATTTTTGGGTGTGCTTCAGGATAGTGCCTCTTTGAGTTTGGTTGGTGATTGGTGGATTGGACACTCTGCCTCTGGTTTATGATTTACGGTGAGAGAGGTGGACCCGGCTGGGGAGCGTATGGACTGGGGAATATGTCTGCCAGGTGCATTGCTGCTGTTCTGATGGATTCCAGAGGGTTTTGTTTCTCTTGTAGGGCTCGGTGGTGCTGTGTCGGCTCTGAGTGCGGGGCTTTTGGGAGGAGAGAGGTGGGTATTAATGGTGTGGGTCCAGCATATTCCTACTTTCATATTTCATTGCCATTTGGCATGTGCATCCCAATGTGTTGGGGCATGGGAGGGGACGCCAGCAATTTTTTAAATATGGTTTGGTGTTTCCACAAGGGGGGGAGGGTGGTGAACCCAGCCCGGTTTGTCTCTGTTTTTATACAGGTTTTCTTTCTTTTCTCCCTTGAGAGTATTGGAAGTGGGAAGTGGATTTTACTGTACCAGGAGTTATCCTGGGGGGGAAATGGTTGGAAGCGATGGGCGCAGGAGGGGGATGCAATACATGGGATGTTGGATTCTTGTTGGGTGAAGGCAATTTGGTTTGGTGTTTCCAGGTGTGGGTTATTGGATTCGGGGCTCACAGGTGCCTCACCGGGAGGGGGGGGGGGGGGATTAGTCACTGGAGGTATTGGTGTTATCTGTGTGGATGAATAGGCTAGGTGGTCTGTTTTATGTCAACCTGTGCCCCCAGGTCCCTCTGAATGCTTTCCGTATGGATATTATGATCTATTGCAGAGCCAGGAATGGGGACATGTTATCAGTGCTGTCTTTCTGGAATGTCTTGTCTTTTCAAACTGGTTTTCTGTATACCTGCTGGGCGAGGTTGTGTTGGGGGAGGGGGTTTAGTGGGCAGGATGTGGTAACTGGGTTGTGGATAAGGGTGCAGTCATCCCCATTGGCTCTGGGCGTGGCAAGTTACATGGCTGTTGCTGGTTTTTAATGGACCATTTGCTTTGTATTCCTTTTGTTGTGTCTATTGTTCTTCGGGTTGCCCCCATTTGCTTTCTTTTTTGGGGTATTATTTCAGGGGGCATTCCATGAAGTTAGCAAGTAGCACATTTAAGATTAATCGGAGAAAATTTTTTTTCACTCAACGCACAATAAAGCTCTGGAATTTGTTGCCAGAGGATGTGGTTAATGCAGTTAGTGTAGCTGGGTTCAAAAAAGGTTTGGATAAGTTCTTGGAGGAGAAGTCCATTAACAGCTATTAATCAATTTTACTTAGGGAATAGCCACTGCTAGTAATTGCATCAGTAGCATGGGATCTTCTTAGTGTTTGGGTAATTCCCAGGTTCTTGTGGCCTGGTTTTGGCCTCTGTTGGAAACAGGATGCTAGGCTTGATGGACCCTTGGTCTGACCCAGCATGGCAATTTCTTATGTTCTTATGTTCTTGTGCTAGTTGGGAATGTATGTCCTTCTGCATGATATCTCCCACTTCAGTGTAATATGGGTGTGGTGGAGGATTTCTGTGGCCATTTTATTTGGTAGTTGTTGGAATCTTGTATTGCACCTTTTGAGAATGCAGGTCCCTGGTGTCACTATTCTGGGCCTGGCTGTAGAGGGCAGGTCTGGGATGCAGTGTCTGCTACCTGGGGTTGTGACACTGTCCTTATGCTGGGGTTTTGTTTTTGGGGTCGTGCTTGGGTGGCCCTTGCTGGTTCTATTTGGGGGGGGGGGGGGGGGGGGGGGGGGGCGTGGCAAGGTGATTTCTTTGGTGACTGGAGGATGGGGGTTTTGGGAAGTTAGTCACTATCACTCCGTACTGTGAGCTTAGGGATTTTCCTTATGGGCTGTTGATAGGACATGGATCGGTGACTTGTGGGCTTGTGGCATGCAGGTAATTGTCAGGGTTCTGGTTTTGCTTTGCCTGTGTTATGAAGTGATACTGGTTGTTTCCTGCTGGTTCTCTGTACAAATGCTATGTAGAATTGTGCTGGATAGAGAGGGCTACTGGGTCAGGAGGGTTATCTGGGGTGGGGGTGCGGTCTTCCCGCTGGTTTGGGGGGGGTGGTAGGTTGTATGGCTGTTGCTGATTCATTCAGACTATTGCTTTGCATTCCTTTTTCATGTCAGTTTAACGTGGTTTTGATGGCCCTCATTGTTTGCTTAGGAGGTGTTAGCGTAGTGTGGTTTTGAGGTACTCTTTCAGGGGGCCTGTCTTGGGCTGTTTAGCATACACATTTTTCCATTCTATCTCCCACTTCGGTATGGGGTGGGTGTGGTACGATACTCACACAGCCATGTTCTTCGGCCATTGCTAGTGTTCTGGCTTGTACCCTCTGTTTGGTGTGGATTACTAATGCTTGGTGATTTGGGCCTGGCAGTGGAGGGTAGGCCCGAGCTGTGTGATGCCTGCTGCCTGGGGTTGTGTCGTTATCCTCTTCCTGGGGATTTGTTTTGGGGATCAAGCGGGTAGTCCTTGCTGGTTCTATGGGATGGCGGGTTCATTTCATTTGATTTTTTTTTCTATTGTATTTCATTTTTTTCAAATAGCACAAACTATTTGCAAATAGCTCAGGCTAAAAATGATTTAGTGCAAGGTATTTGCAAACAGCACATGCTATTTCACAAAACAAAATGGAAAAAAGAATGAAATTTTGTGGGCACAAGGGATGTATTTGATGTTGTTTCCAAAACTAAACAAGACAACATGAGAAATATTATTGATATTTTTTTACATTGTTTCAAACGAATGCACATCCCTAGTGGTAACCATTAGAACAGCCTCCACATCCCAACTGTACTAATCCTCCCTATTCAATGAAAGTCATTGTTGTTCACTTTTGATATTATTGTGTTAGCATCACAAGTTCCTAGTTTTGTGACAGAACTTATCTTCATTCATTGTGCAGTTCTGAGGTTTACCCAGCAGTTTTGCCCGAACTGGGTACTTTGGGCCATTATGGGTTCTGACACTAATTTGAAGACTTCCCTATACCATTTCACTACTTTCCCTCAATCTTATTCTGCATGGGTTACCTCTGGGTAATTCAGTTTTCATGCACATCGAATCTATGGCTTCTCTTTTGAGAAGCATTAAAAATGGTTGTGGCTTTTGTGATATGGCCTCATTGATTGAATGGCAATCCCATGACAATTGTTTTCAGCCACCCCAGATCTGAGAAGGAATAGACCTGCTAACATAGAGGTATAAGAATTAGGTTTCCTTTGCCAAAATCCACTGAGCCATCAGGTTCTCCAAAGTGCAGATTCTGATTTGATGTTTTAATTTAAAACCACATTTTTTCTATTTGGAAAAAAGAAATGACATTTGCAAATATAAAATAGTGTTTCTAGTAGCAACATGCAGAGTCAGTTGAGTGATACTGGAGCTACATTCAAGAGATGCTTATTTATTTATGAACCGTTTGTTCAGTGGGAAAATAATGTCTTGAGATGATCTTATTTGTGAGAAGGGTCACCAGGGAGAGCAGCTTTAGCCATGCAATTAGCATACAAATGGATTCCGGGCATTAAAACTAAATGTATACAATTAGCCACCTTATTAATAAATAAAAATGTTAACACTTAATAAGCTTTAGGAAAAAGAATGTGATGATCTTTAGAATATTCAATCTCAACAGTTGGGATAGCTGTGAAAAGTGTAATCTGAGAGGTCTAATGAATGCAGTATTGTTTCATAGTGAGGGCTTTTTTTTGCAAAGGACAATAGTAAAATTTCATTCATATTTACATTTATAGACTTATATGCGACTACATGCCCTAAAGCAGTTTACAGCATTTAAAATACAATAAAAAATGCAATACAATATCATCTTTAAAATAAAATATAAAGCAAAGAAAACCTAGACCATAACCTAACTCCAACACAATTCACATGTGAATGTAGGTGTGAATCTGTAGAGTCGTTAGGCACTAATAACCAGAGATTATTATAATAAGTATGTAAGAACATAAAGTTTGCCACAATGGGCTAATAGTAAAGGTCCATCAAACCCAGTATCTTGTTTCCAACAGTGGCCAATCCAGATCACAGGATCCCAAAAGGTCAATAGATTCCATGCTGCTTATCCCAGGGATATGAAGCAAATTTCCCCAAGTCCAGCTTAATAATGGTTTATAGACTTTTATTCCAGGAACTTGTCCAAACCTTTTTTAAACAGAGCTACCCTAATGGGTTGATTTTCAAAGGCTACACACGCAAATACCGGTGGTTACGTGCGTGGCTGGGCCATGTGAATGATGCGTGCATTTTCTAAAGAGCCCAGCCATGTGCATAACCACCAATATGCGCACAAGTGCTGGGCCTCTCAGAAGGGGTGGGCTGGGGAGTGGGATCTGGGTGGGGAGGGGCAGGGCTGGGGGGGGGGAGCGAGCCAGGATAGCGCCATTTGACACTGTCCCAAGGAAGCGTGCACCAGTAGCTGGCAGGTACGCAGAATCTACTGCTGCTACAGAGGAGCAGCAAGGTAAAAAAAAAATAAAAAATTTCTATTTATTTATTTATTTGTTTGTTTGTTTGTTTGTTTGTTTGTTGAGTTTTATATACCGTCATTCGGTAAAGCCATCATAACGGTTCACACAATTTAAATTGTAACTCTTTTAACAATTGTGCAAAAGTATTACAATGTGCATATTTAACAGAGGTTAAACATTTCAAGTCCAGAAAGTATCATTAATTGGATTAGGTAGGGGGAAGAGGTAGGAAGGGTAGGGTTAAGCATAGGAAAGTGCCCTCCCCTTCCGCTCCTTAATTGGAGCTGACTGGGAGGGAACTGGGGTAGGCCCGATTGTGTCGCTGTGCGTGGGCTTTTAAAATTTCCCCACCCTGCACGCGAAGGCCATCCGCCCGCACATGTGTGCATAGATATCATATTTTATAACGTGGGCGCCAATGCACGCGTATTATAAAATATTTGCATCTATGTGTGCCCACCGGGAACTGCGCACACATGGACGCACGTGCGCGGGTCGTAAAATCAACCCCCTAACAGCTTTCACCACATCCTTCAAAAATGAATTCTAGAGTTTAACTATGTGTTGAGTAAAAATATATTTAAGACAAATAAAAGAAAATATATCACCTAATAACTTCATTGAATGTTCTCTAGTCTTTGTACTTTTTGAAAGTGTAAACAATTGATTCACATTTACCAATTCCACTCCACTAATTTTACAGACCTGTATTATATCTCCCCTCAGCTGCTTCATCTCCAAGCTGAAGATTCAAAAACTCTTTAGCCTTTCCTCATAGGGGAATCATCCCATCCCCTTTATCATTTTGTCCACCCTTCATTGTACCTTTTCTAATTATGCATACATCTCTTTTGAGATGCAGTGACCAGAATTGCACACAATAGTCAAGGTGTGGACGCACCATGGTGCAATACAAAAGCATTATGATATTCTTATTCTCTGTTTTATTCTTTATTCCTTTCCTAATAATTCCTAGCATTCTATTTGCATTCTCGGCCATTGCCGCACACTGAGTAGAGGATTTCAGTCTATTATCCTTTGCCTGGGAAGTGACTCCCAATGTAGAACCTTGCATTGTATTGCTATAATTGGGGTTGCTTTTCCCTACATGCATGACTTAGCAGTTGTCCACATTAAATGTCATTTGCCATTTGGATGCCCAGTCTCCCAGTCTTGCAAGGTCGTCTTGCATTTTCTCACAATACTCTTGTGATTTAACAACTTTGAAAAATTTTGTATCTTCAGCAAATTTGATCACCTCACTCATCATTCCCATCTGTAGGTCATATATAAATATGTTAAAAAGCAGTGGTCCCAGAATAGAGCCCTGGGGCATTCTACTATTCATCTTTCTCCACTGAGAAAATTAACCAGTTAGCCCTACTTCCTATTTTCTATCTTTAATTTTATTTTTTTAATAATAATTTGAGTTATTTTAACAAAACATACACCATGTATACCTAGAACTGTACATTACAAAGAATCAGTGCAATACACAATTATCCATGGACAGTAAAGTGAATTGGACTAAGAACAAAAGTACAAGACCCCAATGCCCTCCCGCTCTCGCTCCCCACCTTCATAAGCTGTGGAAGCTGAGGAGGAAACCTAATGACAAACAAGGTTGCATGCATATAAGAATAGCAATTATAATTGTATGCTTGTGACATAGGTATAAACTCACTTTTAATTCTTTAAACCACTGTAGAAGAAAGACATACAATTAGTCCTTAATCTTGGTTTTCACGTCTGTGGGTAAAGATTTCAGAAAGGGGGACCATGTTCGGTGAAACAAGACTTGTTTCCGGGAAGTATTCCATGCAGACTTTATTTCCAATAGTTATAGCTGTAACATAGCAGATGTCCCTAAAGTTAAACTTGGTGAAGATGTTTTTAACCAGTGACATAAGATCAAACGTAAAGCTATTAAGCAACCTTTAATAGCAGTGAATTAGCAACCTCATTTGACCTTTGAGGGTCAAGATTTCTCAATAAACAAAAATCTACAGACCATATTGGAGTTGAAATAGTAAGAGAAGTGAAACATTTTTTTAAGAGAGTCCAGAAGTACTGAATATCTGAAAATTCCCATAGGCAGTGCACTAATGAGGCATTAGGCTGTGAGCATTTAATACATTTATCAGATGTAGAAATACCAGCCAAATAGGCCTTCTGCAGCCAAAAGATAATCTTATGTAAAATTTGAAAATGTACTTCACATAGCACCACACAAACAACTGTCCTGTGCACAAGTCTATCGCAGTCATAGATATCATCTTCAGACCGTGAACAAGACAGTTCACAAAACCAGGTAGCCACCAAAGAGGAATATAGCAAATATTGGGTAGAGGTATATAAAAACTTGTAATAAAGAGAAATTGAGGTACGTGTTTTCGAATTTAAATGCAGTAATCTTTGAAAAGGCCCATTAGTTAATACCATACCTCTGTCGGGTCTTAAAGAGTGTAAATAACTACGCAGCTGCAAATAAAATAATTTGACGATGTAAATTGTAAATGCTGGCTGCAAAAAGAAAATGACTGAATCTGGTCCAGATTCAAATCAATAAACGGTAGGTAGTAAATTATGAATACCCTGTCTGTCAAGCACTTCAAACTTTTTATTCTGCGAGCCAGGTAGGAACTTAGGGTTGCACAGCAGTGGGATACAGTATGAGATATGCCATGGCAACTGTAGATGTTGTCTGACATAACGCCAGCAATGTCTCATAGGCCTGATCAATAAAGAGCCAGCGATATGGGATGGCAGGGAGTCGATGTGAGCATGTATAATATAGGCTAAGCCAAATGGTTTCACAAGAGCCCTTTCTAATAATGTTTCAGAAGCATCTTGGGAAAGCCCCAGCCAGTCTTTCAAGATCTGCAATAAACAAGCAACATTGTAGAACCTGACATTGGAAAAATCCATACCACCATCTTCTCTGGGAGTAATCAACTTGGAAAATGGTAGCCTGGCATGCTTAGAATTCCAAAAGAATTGGGCAAATAACCACTGGAGTAACTATATATCTTTATGTAACTGAAAAAAAGGAACACTGAGAGGAGAGGATCACCTTGCTGGTAGTTGAAAGGAATCAGTAAGTTTTTGCTTGGGACATTGTTTTTTTTTTAAGTATTGGGGCAAAGTTAACTATTTGGGAATATTATTTAGTGTGTTTGTGCCTTTAATAGTCAGAAAGGCAGTGAATAAACAAGTTAGACTGTTTGTATTTTTAAATAGTCAATAAGGTAGCTAGTAAGCAGTAGGTAGTGTGTTTATTTTTAAAAGTCTGCAGAACTGAGTGTGCTGCAGACTTTTAAAGAACTGAGTGTTTGTATTTAATACAAACTGAGTGTTTGTACTGGAAAAAAACACCAAAAACTACACAAAAAGTAGCCAGAAGCTAGAAATAAGCTAGGAGCAGTGTATACCTAAGTAAAAGTGTTGAATAGTTCAGCTCAGTTATTCACCTTGGAAAGGTGTTGAGGTAGTGTGATTGGGTTTGAATAGGGACCAACATTTGTTAATCAAGAGAGCAGTGAGTCACTCTGGCTGACTAACTGAAGTTAGACTGTTTGGATTTCCCACCTCTAGCTCATCCCTTAATTTATAGGCAGGTGCCACTTTCACAAAAAAAAACAACCAAAAAAAACATCAACAAAAACTTTATTGAGAAAGCGATTAGACCCCGGTAGGCCACTATCAGACACATAGTGAATTCACTAATACATTTAAAGGACATTAGACACATTCCTACTCCCATAGAAACCTAAAACTTACTAGGTACTGATCAAAATTGAGATGAAGGCAGCAGTCCAGCAGCAAGAGGGGGCTTCCCATTCTTTTGCATAGGGTGTCACATGTATGATTTTTTACCCACCGGTGAGAAATTGTACATGTGCATGCGATGCAAAGAGCTCCTGGCTCTCAGAGAATGAGTCCGATCTCTGGAGGCTAGAGTGGCAGACCTGGAGGAGCTGAGGCAGACAGAGAGGTATATAGATGAGACCTTTAGGGACATAGTAGTCAAGTCCCAACTTCAGACTGGCAGCCCTGGTGCTGCCTTGGAGGAAGAAGGTCTCATAATGGGAGAGCACCAACCAGGTGCAGCAGGAAAGGATCCTGTAGCAAGGATCTGCTCTCCAGGTGATGCATTGTCCTTTCGCACTGAGGATATCTCCCCAAGGCCTACTGCCCAGGAGGGAAGGGTTAGGTCGGCCGTCATAGTTGGTGATTCGATTATTAGGAATGTAGATAGCTGGGTGGCTGGTGGGCGTGAGGATCGCCTGGTAACATGCCTACCTGGTGCGAAGGTGGCGGACCTCACGCGTCACCTAGATAGTATTTTAGACAGTGCTGGGGAGGAGCCGGCTGTCGTGGTACATGTGGGCACCAATGACATAGGAAAATGTGGGAGGGAGGTTCTGGAAGCCAAATTTAGGCTCTTAGGTAGAAAGCTTAAATCCAGAACCTCCAGGGTACATTCTCTGAAATGCTCCCTGTTCCACGCACAGGTCACCAGAGGCAGGCAGAGCTCCGGAGTCTCAATGCGTGGATGAGACGATGGTGCAAGGAAGAGGGATTCAGTTTTGTTAGGAACTAGGGAACCTTTTGGGGAAGGGGGAGTCTCTTCCGAAGGGATGGGCTCCACCTTAACCAGGGTGGAACCAGACTGCTGGCGCTAACCTTTAAAAAGGAGATAGAGCAGCTTTTAAACTAGAACAAAGGGGAAAGCCGACAGTCACTGTGCAGCGCATGGTTCGGAGAGAGGTATCTTCAAAGGATACTAATGATGCATTAGAATTAGGGCATCCCGACAGTGAGGTTCCAATAATTAGAAAAATAGTCCAAGTGCCTGTAACTAAAAACTCACCTGAGCTAAAAAATTCTAACTTATCCCTATCAATTAAAAAGCAGAATGAAAATACAAACAAAAAACAAACTTTGAAATGTTTGTATGCTTATGCCAGAAGTCTAAGAAGTAAGATGGAAGAATTAGAATGTATAGCAGTGAATGATGACATAGACTTAATTGGCATCTCAGAGACATGGTGGAAAGAGGATAACCAATAGGACAGTGCTATACGAGGGTACAAATTATATCGCAATGACAGAAAGGAGAACCCGGGAGGAGGTGTGGCGCTTTATGTCCGGGATGGCATAGAGTCCAACAGAATAAACATCCTGCATGAGACTAAATACAAAATTGAATCTTTATGGGTAGAAATCCCTTGTGTGTCAGGGAAGACTATAGTGATAGGGGTATACTACCGTCCACCTGGTCAAGATGGTGAGACTGACAGTGAAATGCTAAGAGAAATTAGGGAAGCTAACCAAATTGGTAGTGCAGTAATAATGGGAGACTTCAATTACCTCACTATAAGACGTTATGAAATCCCAGTCTTTTCTTCAATGTGCAATATTTCAATGTACAATGTTTCATGTATATTACTTTGTATAGAGGACCATCATAACACCCGTAGGCATACAAGCAATTTTCGCTTTATGTATTGCCACACCGGGTCATATTTAATCATAGGTCCAAGTCCTTTATTATTAAATATTAGGGATGTGAATCGTGTGACCGATCGTTTTAACGACCGGGTTCGGCTGGGGGGGGGAATCTGATCGTTACGAGATGTGAATTGGAATCAGTTCCGATTCCAATTCACATCACTAATTTTTTTTAGTAAGGCCCGCGCCGATAAAAAAAACCCCACCCCGACCCTTTAAAATTACCCCCTTAGCCTCCCCCACTATCCTGACCCCCCCAAAACATTTTACACATACCTGGTGGTCCAGGGGGGCCATGGGGAGCGATCTCCCGTTCCCACGCTATCAGCTGCTCTAAAAAAAATGGCGCCGATGGCCCTTTGCCCTTACCATGTGACAGGGCAAAGGTAGCACCGCGCCATTTTGAATATTGGCAATACGGCCCGCGTGCAGGAGATCATTCCCGGACCCCCGCTGGACCCCCAGGGACTTTTGGCCAGCTTGGGAGGGCCTCCTGACCCCCACAAGACTTGCCAAAAGTCCAGCAGGGGTCCGGGAGCGACCTCCTGAACTTCGGCCGTATTGCCAGTATTCAAAATGGCGCCGGCGCTACCTTTGCCCTCACTATGTCACAGGGGCCGACTATGTCACAGCCTGTTTCTTCAGGTGATACTAAATGTGGCAAGATATTTTTCAGCCTGTTAGCTAAAACTTTAGCATATACCTTTACATTTTGGTTAAGTAGAGATATTGGTCAATAAGACCCTGGATCTGTTAGATCCCTCTGGGTTTAGATAAAATAATGATGGCCGCCACCTTCATAGTGTCTGGAGTCACATCATGGTTAATCATATAGTTAAAAAGAACACCCACTGTGCATGACACCAGGTCTTGTAGAGTCTTACAATATAAAGAAGTTAGACCATCAGGCCCTGGAGATTTGTGAAGTTTTAGATCTGCAATTACCTGATGGACTTCTCATGCTGCAGTTGGTTGGTTTAATTGCTCCAGTTCCATAGTAGTGAGATTAGATAGTGATAAATCAGTAAAAAATGAACCTTGGTCCTCACTATACAATGTTGCAGTTGGGTACTGCTGTGGAATAGTGGACCCTTGGGCCAACCTACCACGAGAGGCGGGGTAGGCCGGGAGGCGGAGCCAAGGCTCAAAGTGTTCACCAGGTAATTGCCCGGAAACCAGGAACCCCCCCAGGAGGAGCCCGTAGGGTCCTGGCTCCTTGGGACTTAGGTACTAGAGAGAGAGTCCAGTAACAGAGAACCAGGAAGTCCAATGGTAATTGAGTCTAGCACAAGATCTTCACCCGGGTACCCAGAAACCCCCAGGAGGGGCCCGTAGGGTTCTGGCACCTTGGGACTTGGGTACTAGAGAGAGAGAGAGAGTCCAGCTACAGAGAACCAGGAAGTCCAAAGATGATTGAGTCTCTAAGTGAGCAGATGTGAGTAGGAGCAAGTAGAAACCTGGAGCGGGGTCCGCAGCCAGCAGGTGAAGGCAAGGCTGAAGGCTGAAGCAGGAACAGAGACGAGCTGGGATCAAAGGCAGGCGGCAACAGAGCGTGGTCAGGGACGAACCGGGGTCGAGGCAGGCAGCAGGCAGAGCGTAGTCAGGGACGAACCGGGTCGAGGCAGGCAGCAGGCAGAGCGTAGTCAGGGACGAACCGGGGTCGAGGCAGGCAGCAGGCAGAGCGTAGTCAGGAACTCCAAGGTCAGCGGCAGGAACTCAGCAAGACAAAGCGCAACTCAGAACTACAAGACTGTAGTGAACCTCGTTGCAAGGCGATGATGGAACGTCCGGACGCCGGTTATATCTGTCTCAGAGCGTGACGTCATCAGCGCAGGCGGGGCTTGACTTCCGGGTTCTGGGCGCTCAAAGTGGCCGTAATCGCGCGCGCGAGGCCGCGGTGAGAGAGACAGGCAAATGGCGGATGCCACATGGAACTGAGCGCGTCCTTGGGTCCTGGAGACCGCGGAGTGCGGCGTCCCCAGACGCGGAGGTAGGCGCTGGTCACGGGGAAGAGAGGGGAAGAGGTGCAGACCGCAACATACAAGGCTTTGTAGAAATTTTTAAAAACAATCCCTCTGTCTGATGTGGAGGTGGCAAAAGACCCTTCGGAACGTTTGATGTGGCTAATAAATTTAAATTAATGCCTGGTTTTTGACAAATTAGCTAGTAAATGTCCCAGTTTATTTCCATGAAGGAACAGTTTGTATAAAAACATGTTACCAATTGCTTTCTGATGTAAAAAAATAATTTAGAACAGCTTTAGTACTTCTAAATCTAACTTTCCAATCCTCAGAATTATCTGTTCCACTGGGATTTATAATAAGTCAACTTCTTTTCAAGAATTAAAATTTGTTTATTTTTCTGATGGCATTTATTGATAATGAATTTGAGAATATCACTTCTCAAAATGGCTTTTGCCATCTCCCAAAAAAGGACTGATTATATTTATGCTGGCCATTAAATTCCTCATACTGTTGCCACCTCTCCACAAGGAATGTTTTAAAATCCGGTTCATTAGATAGCCATTCTGGCATTCTCCACTGAAATAATGAAACAGACCCCAATGAGTTTCCTGTGGAACAAAAAACTGGACAGTGATCAGAAATTACTAAATGTCCTATTTCTGCTTTTTCTACGTTCATTAAATAAGGACTCAGATAATAAGAGATAATCAATCTGGGATTTCGCAGGGTGAGTCCTCGCATAATGAGTATAATCCCACTCCATGGGATGAAGTACTCGCCAATCGCCATACATCTAAAAGATGCAATATTTTACAAAGGAATTGGATTCCCTTCCCTTTCCCTAAGCCATTCAATGAAGAGGCTGAAAATTTATCCAAAGAAGGATCATGGACACAATTAAAATCTCCCCCCAGAATCAATGGTACAGGTCCAAAACCAGATATCTGGGTTACTAAATCTGTGAAAAAGGAATGATTATATTTATTTGGAGCATATACAGATGCTAAGATTATAGACTTCTCAAATAAAGGCCCCTTGACTAGAATGGCATGACCTTCCTTGTCCATTCACTGTGTATCGAGCTGATAAGAAACTGATTTATGGATTAATATGGCAACTCCATTCCATTTATAGGTACCTGAGGAAAAATAAACTTGATTAAAGCCTCTTTTGTTTTTCAACTTAATATGCTCACTCTCTAGCATATGAGTCTCCTGTAAAAACAGAACGTCCCCAGAAGACAATGACAATGGGAAAGCACTTTTTCTCTTTTAATGGCAGAACCCAGCCCTGCAACATTCCAGGTCATGTAATTTACCTTAGGACTCATTGTGATGGCACCCCTCCCTGCCTATCCTCCATACAAAAAGGGAAAGATTAGAGCTCCCAAGACCAAAGAACCATCTCTTCCCATTGTATACGCATGAAATGCTACAAAGCTCCAGTAGCTCCCAAATTGTATTCCAAAACACAAACAAGATATGTAACCCACAAAGGAAATAAAAATTGAATCAATAAAAGGAGAAATTCTCTCTCCAGTTGTATAAAACAAGAGTAACAATTGCAAAAATTAAATTACACCTTGCCCATCTAACGTAGATATCCTTCCATGGCTTTTTAAAAGCTACTCTCCACCCAGAAATTTCCAAAACCCTACCCCTCCAATTATCCAATCTTACCCTCTCTTTCAACATGTTGCTCCCCATATTGAGAGCTGGAGACATAAGAATGTGGTAAGGTGTCAACCCCTTCACTGTAAAACAATTGTATAAGACTGTTAAGGAAACATGAAATAGCTTGATAATCACTTCCGTATGTGTAACCAAAAAAAAAAAAAAATAAAACTCGCCAACAAACCTATTAGTCCTGAGTCACCAGCGTTGGGTAGGAAAACAGTCCTTCAAAGCTAAAACTGTTAGCCGTTTAAAAACAAAATAACATGACCAAAGTGCACCACATTTTGGTAAAGTAAAATTTACAACATCGCTCCAAAAGCAAAACCAGTTCAGTTGAGAGATTAATAGAAGCCATAATGAGTACGAAATCCAGAGCACAGAAACTGTGATATAGGAAAGTTCAACTTGAAAATAACATCTTCTGCTAGTCCATTAGGCCTTGCAGGACATCCTGCAATATCAGCTTTGAAGTAATAATAGCGATATTAGGCCTGATCACTCACCCTCTGTCATTAGTATTTCAGCTACTAACGAGAGTACCAAAAAGTCAATTCTTCACATTGTCAATTATCAAACAACGTGGTGAATGTTAATGACCTTCATAATAGGCTTCATCGTATAGTATAGAAATTCAACTTTAAAACTCAGCCTTATGTTTAATCATCGGTCACTATATTTTTATAGTGTGAGCCAGTGTCCCATTCATGTGATTAAGCAACAATTTTAGTGTCCAATTTTTTATATTTGATATATTAAATTGTGAAAATGTTGAAGAGCTTCATTTAGTTTCAAATACACTTTTTTTCACTTATCTCAGAGCAAATTACTGACCTAAAATCTTCGCTCGCCGAACTGAGCATGTGTATTGAATCTCTAGAATATTGCATGTCCACAGTGGAGGTTGAGGCCTTGACTGCAGAATGGTACCTTTATAAATTGGAATAGTTGGTGAGGGCCCAGGAGAAGAAGCTCGATGAGCTAGAAAATCAGTCTTGTTGGAATAACCTTCATTTTGTAGGTTTTCCAGAATCCATTGCCGACAGTGATCTGTCCGATCTTCTCACTCGATGGTTGCCAGACACATTGGGAATCCCAGATCAACTTAGCTCCCAGATCAACTTAGCTCCCTAAAGAGCCCAGTCTTCACAAAATCAGTGACCGCAGATCGTAATAGCCAGAATCCTTAACTTTGCAGGTAAATAGTAAATTGGCAAGAGTCACACAAGATGCCAAACCTAAAATATAAAGACTTACCCATTAGAGTCTTTCAGGACTTCTTTGCACGGGTGGTGGTGAAAAGGAAGGAATTTGGCCTGCTGTGTGCATAGCTCACTGCAAAGCAGGTGCATTTTGCTCTTCAGTTTCCTGTGAAGCTGCGCATGTGGAGGAATGGTCAAACGCAGATCTTTGAGAAACTACCTGTTGCACAGAAATATGCTACTGAAATACTAATAGCAATCACTCTCCTAACCAAGTTGACCTCAAAGATATACAATATTGGACCATTGGTAAATCTATGACTACTAACTTGAGAGTACCAAAAAGTCCTTCCTTCACATTGTCAATTATCAAACAACATGTGGTGAATGTTAATGACCTTCATAATAGGCTTCATCGTATTTCAATTTATGAATGTTCTGTTCTGCAGTCAAGGCCTCAACCTCCACTGTGGACATGCAATATTCTAGAGATTCAATACGAGGGCTCAGTTAGGTGAGCAAGGATTTTAGGTCAGTAATTTGATCTGAGATTTTATCTAGTTTAGTCAAAATCACCACAATTACTGCTGTCCTTAAAGCACTGTCCACCGTTTCCTCTAACAGACCTGCAGAATTCAACGCGGCGGCCAATTTGTTGTCTCTGATCTTGATTTTTTAATCTTTTTTGCCAACTGGAGATTTGCTCCTGTAGCGGTCGATATTCATAAGCAATAGCTGAATGGGTAGCTAGCCTTTGGGAAATAATTCAGATGTCTCTTTAATAGCAAGACATTCAGGGGTTGACACCTGGAGCTGGGCTAGACGCATTCGTCCCAGATCACCACATCACATGTCTCCTTCTATCTTTAGTTTTAACCAGTTCTTAATTTACAATAGAACATTGTCTCCTGACCCATGGCTTTTTAATTTCCTCAAGAGTCTCTCATGAGAAACTTTGACAAACTCTTTTTTGGATATCTAGATATACTAAATCAGCTCGCTAACCTTTATCCACATGTTATTCATGCCTTTAAACAAATGCAGCAAATTGGTGCGGCAAGATTTTCCTTGGCTAAATCTATATTAACTTTGTCCCATTAAACTATGTATATATGTTCAATAATTTTGTTCTTTAGAATAGTTTCAACCATTTTTCCTGGCACTGATGTGAAGCTCACCGGTGTGTAGTTTCCCAGATCATCCTGGAACTCTTTTTAAAAACTGACATTACTTTGGTTACCCTTCAGTCTTCAGGTACCATATGTAGCTCATTTTAATGATGGTTTACAGATTACTAACTTTAGGTCTCATTTTTTCAGTTCTTTCAGTATTCTGGGATGTATACCACCTGGTCCAGGTGATTTGCTACTCTTCTTCTCTTCAGTCAGTGTGAAAATAAATCACTAGCAGTACTATAATCTCCACTCTGTCTCATATCATAATAAAAGAGAAAAATAAAAAATAGCAACAGTGCCTCTGTCTTTCTGGCATAGTGAATGAGACCACTACAGAACAGTGAAGATAGAGAAGAAGCCCTTTACTGGTGCCAAATCCAAAGCTTTCTAAGCTTTTTTAAAATTCTTGAGAGCTTCTATAAACATGTCTTTCTCTGGCAATAGCTAAAGAGGGGAAATACAGACTGTTTCTTGCACATGCTCAGACTTTACAGTGGGACTGGATCAGCGTCATTTGATCCAGTTATAAGCTATTTAAAAAGATGCTGTACCATGATTTATTCTCTCTGTCATTTCCTTGCCAACCTTTCCGACTCAGCTCTAACAGCACTGTGTGGTCAGACAGCCAAACATGGTTGGTTCCTATAGTTGCCAGTTTTTTTGCTCAGCAGTTTTTAGCCATAGATTTGAATGTGCCAAGGACTTGAATGGAAAACATAAATGAATGAAACAAATATTTTTCTTTCATTCGTGGGACAACCTCCATTCATTTTAGAGGGCCACAAATGGAACAAGTATGGACTAATTTGTTGATTTACCCATTTGTTTCAAACAAGTGCATATCCCTATCAGCATTAGAGATGTGATTCTTTAAAAAAGGTGCAGGCCATCCATTGTCCCTACCATGTGACAGGGGCTGACCAAAGGCACATGGTAAGGGCAAAGGGCCATCAGCACCATTTTGATTAGTGGCAGCCAACAGCCCGAGAGGGGGAGATCGCTCCTGGGACCCTGCTGAACCACCAGGGATTTTCGTACGTCTTGGGGGGGGGGGGGGGTCTGGCAAGTCTTGGGGGGTCGGGATGGTGGGAGGGGGATTGCAATTAATTAAATTTGAAGGGTTGGGGTGGGTTTGGTTTTTTTTTTTAATGTGCCCTTTCTCGCTCCCCCGAAATAATAAGAAAACCACACGAAATTTCGTGGGTTTCCTTATTGTTTAGTCACCCCCCTGAAACGCGACAAAGTAGGAAATATCTATATTTCCTATTTCGTCGCAAATGAATGCACATCCCTAATCAGCATCCCCAGTCCTATCTGGTTTGAGTAACAGGATCATGGTCTAGGAATCAAACCCAGGTCTTCTGTATTACAATGCACAACACTGCAACTGAGTTAATGGGATGGCCCTTGCTATGTTTTTTAACATAAGATTTTTATTTGCTAAAATATGCAAATATATTTCTGCCAGAAGTATTTAAGTTCCAAAATATGGAAGAATTTATGTGTTCAAGCAGCAACACTTTCAAGCATCAGCATTGTATGGATTATCAGGAGGCTACTCACCCTGTAAAAATGTTGGCAGTAATTTTGTTATGGGTTTGACAGTTGCTTGGTTTTGATTTTTAATATTACTACCCTTAACATAAGACTTGGGGGTAACCTGCATGGCATAGCAGTTACTACCCTTAACAGAAATATGGGGGTAACCTGCAAGGAGTGACAATTACTACCAGAAGAAGCTTGCTGGGCAAACTGGATGGACCATTTGGTCTTTTTCTGCTGTCATTACTATGTTACTATTAGGCTTGCCAACTGCCTGGTTTTGGACCAGACAGCCAGATTTTCAGCTATGCTTTACAGTGTCCAGTCAGACGTACGGACCGAACACTGAAAATCCGGTTTTTGCAAGAGTCTCCTTCTCTTTCCCACAGCTTCCTGGTTATAGGGAAAAACAGAGCAGGGAGCTGAGTTGTGTTCCTGCCTGCTTGCCTCCTTTCCTGTGTTGGGATGGGATGGGGAGATGAGAAGAGGTGAGGCATAGCACAGCCCTCAGTTCCCAGTGGCTCCACAGATCTCTGTAGCAATGTCCTCTGGGTCCATCCCCCTCCCTCACTGAGTGCTGGGCAGAGAGGGGCTGCAGGGAGCCAGCCAAGGGATACAGGAACAGAGGAGAGGAAGAGAAAGTCACAGGGTGAGGAAAGGGGAAAGACAGAGGGAGACACAGAGAAAAAGGGAGGGAAAGGAAGATAGACACATGGGGAGCAAGGGAGGAAAGACATAGAAGGTAAGGAAGGAAGGTCATAGGGAACGGGAGATGCACAATGGGAGCATGAGGGAAGGTCAGAGACATAGATGGGGAAGGGAAATAAATGAGGCACAAAGGAGACAGGGAGACACACAGACACACAGGGAAACAGAGAAAGAGGAAGGCACTGGGAAGGAGGGGGAGAAAGATGAGCATGGGGAGGGAGGGGACTAGAGATAGGAGGGCAGCACAGGAGAGGAGTGCACTGAGGAGGGGTGGGCATATTGAAAGACGGGATATTACAAAGGAGACACAAATGAAAGTCTGGGAAGGTTTTAAGGAAAGGGACATAACATAGAATATAAGAAATAAGAAATTGCCATACTGGGTCAGACCAAGGATCCAGCAAGCCCAACATCCTGTTTCCAACAGTGGCCAATCCAGGCTACAAGTACCTGGCAAGACCCCAAACAAATAGATTCCAAGCTACTATTCCTTATTGATTAATAACAGTTTATGGACTTCTCCTCTAGGAACTTATCCAAACCCAGTTACACAAACTGCTGTAACCACATCCTCTGGCAATGAATTCCAGAGCTTAACAATGCAGTGAGTGAAAAAGATTGTTCTTCAATTTTATTTTAAATGAGCTACTTGCTAACTTCATGGAGTGCCCCCTAGTCCTTCTATTATCTGAGAGAGTAAATAACCATTTTACATTAACTTGTTCAAGTCCTTTCATGATTTTGTAGACTTCTATCATATCCCCCATCTTATCTCCAAACTGAACAACCCTAACTTCCTTAGCCTTTCCTCATAGGGTAGCCGTTCCATGCCCCTTATCATTTTGGTTGCCCTTCTCTGCACTTTCTCCAGTGCAGCTATATCTTTTTTGAGATGCGTCGACCAGAACTGCACACAGTATTCAAGATGTGGTCTCCAGATGGAGTGATACAGAGGCATTATGACATCCATCATTTTATTTGCCATTCCCTTCCTAATAATTCCTAACATTCTGTTTGTTTTTTTGATCGCCACAGCACACTGAGTTGACTATTTCAGTGTATTATCTACTATAATGCCTAGATATCTTGCCTGAGTGGTAACTAAGATAGAGCCTAACATTGTGTAAATACAGCAAGGGTTATTTTACCCTATATGTACCACTTTGCACTTGTCCACATTAAATTTCATCTGCCATTTGGAAGCCCAATCTTCCAGTCTTGCAAGGGCCTCCTGCAATTTATCACAATCCACTTGAGATTTAACTACTCTGCGTAATTTTGTGTCATCTGCAAATTTGATCACCTCACTCATTGTATTCCTTTCCAGATTATTTATAAATATATTAAAAAGCACCAGTCCAAGTACAGATCCCTGAGGCACTCCACTGTTTACCTTTTTCCACTGTGAACCACCTGTGTCTGAGAGAAGAGTATGTGTGTATGAGGTAGGAGGATGTGTGTTTATGGGAAAATATGGAGGTGGGTGTATATTAGAAAGGCTTTAGTTGTGATAGAAAGCAAAATTGCATGAGAGAGGCTGCGGTTGATGTCTTTGTGAGGATAGTTGAAATTAAAATTTTATAAAACAAAGTATATTGAGGTGGGTACTTGAAAGCCAAGTAATGAGTGGATCGACAACTGACAATAGAATGTAACCTTCCCCCTCCCCCCCCTCCCCGCCTCTCCTCCCAAAGCATGAAGTTTAGTGCCATCCTCATAGACTTGTTAACTTCAGAGTAAACTGGCCTACTGTTGCTAAGCACATTCCACCTCCACTTCCTACAGCCACTGTCCTGCCTTCTACAGTCCTCTCACAGTACCGTAAGCTGTTCTTGGATTACCTTTGTCTAGTTCCTGCACCTGCAGCAGTCGATTGGTTGTCTCCACCTACCATGGAGGGCAGGGGAGGGGTAGTGGTTAGGTAGTAGGTGTCATGAGTTTAATCTGGTGTCTGCCCAGAGCTCAGCCTCTTTCCCTTGTTTTCAGCTGCTGTCTGTGATGCAGCCAATCAGCTGAGTGCTTGCTCTGCTGGCTGTTTAAGAGAACTCGGGGGTGGGGGGAGGCAGAGCAGTTTGCTTGCTTCTATTGCTTGCATTTGATCGCAGTGCCTGCCTGAAGATCAGGGAAGGGTGGGTGAAGAGGAATGGAGACGGAGCTTGCTCTCCTTTGCTTGTTTTCTTGTTCCTGCTCCTGCCAGGTACAGCCCAGCACCCAGGGGCTTTACCCCTCCCTACCCCATGTGCCACTACTTGCCATAGCTTAATAGCACTGATTTCCAGGATTAATTTCCCCCCCTTCCTCAGCTTTTCTCCTATTTCCATCCTCTTCTCCCCTTCGCAGCCCCCAGACTCTTTCCACTGCCCCTCAGCCATCCCCAGACCTTCAGGTCCTGCAAACCTCTCTCAACCCTTCCCTATTCTTCAGCCCTCCACCCCATTCTCCAAGTACTCACTTTCCGAAGTTCCCACACTCAGTCCCTTAGTCTGTCTTCCATACCAGTGTGTTAGTTTGTTAATTTGCCCTAATTCATCTTCCGGGGTCACTGAGATTTCTTTCAGTTCCCCTGAATCATCACTTTTTTTTTCCCCCCCAAGATAAGGCATGCATTCACCTGCGTGTTTAACAGGCAGACGTGCTAGCAGTTCTAGTGAATGGGGCTTGAACAGAGCAGCTCAATCACATCTAACTTCTCGCCTTCTGAGAAAGGCCTACCCCCTTGCACAGTGTTGCCGCTTGTAGAATTCTTCCCGTAATTGCATTTATCTGAATGCAGGTGTGTGTGTGTGTGCCGGCACAATACTTCTGTGTGACATTGGCAGCAGGGAGGTAGTGTGGACGTGGAGCTGCTGCAGGTGGAAGCGCAGCCTGCAGGCAAGACAGACAGGTGCATTTGCTCAGGAGGGACATAGATGAGATAAGCTGGAGGAAATAAAAGAAAAAGGGGAAGAAGGAGAGGTAAATTGAGAAGGATAGACTATGGTGTCATTAAAGGACAGAGAGAAAAATAGATGGGAAATGAAAACGGAAAAAGATCACAACACATGAGTGGGGGGCAAAGGAAAGAGACAAGGAAAAGTGAAACAAATACAAAAGACAATAACTGAATGGAAAAAAATGAGGAACTAAAGTATTAGGCAAGGGAAAAATATAAAAGATGTCAATAGATAAATGGACAACAAAGAATATATATAAAATTGAACAAAAGATAAAATCTAGAAGAACAGTATGATAATGAAGCAGAAAGATGTGGAAAGTCCAGGAAGGCTCACAAGCATAGTGGGAACTCATTCCAAACATTTGTGGTGTTTTAGTCATAGGGTTACTGCAGTACTGAGCCTCTATTTGTGTGTGTGTGTGTGTGTGGGGGGGGGGGGAGAATGTAAAAAAAAAAAATGGGGACAATGTGGTCTAAAAATTTTTAAAATAAATAAATAAAAGTTTTTCTCTATCCTCAGAGGGCTTTAAGTTTGTACCTGAGGCAATGCAGGGTGAAGGGACTTGCTCAAGGTCTCAGGGAGCAGCAGCAGGATTTAAACCCTGCCTTTCCTGGTTCTTAGCCTTTTGCTCTAACTTTAGGCTACTCCTAGAGGCCATGTGTGATGATTTCCTGATGAGAGCTGGACAGGAAGGAGTAAAGAGTCTTGCAGAGTGGAATAAAAAAATACATACTTATGAAAGTTAATTTGAAGTATGTAGATTTAAAAAACTTACTAGGACTGTGAGTTAACGTGGCTACAACCACCACCAAAGTCATGGCCCTTGACTAGTGCAGTCACTGTACAGGGAAGAGAAGGGAGGGTGCTTTCCCTCCCTTCCCTTTCATGCTGACTCAAAAGGGTGCCATGGTGCTCCTCTTCCCCTGGCTTTGTGGCCTAGACGTTTGTCCTTGCCCACCTCTTGTGATGGCTCTACACTTGGCAAACTTCACCCAGACTCAGAATTCACCCATAAAACTTGCTTGGGCTCCATATAGCTCACTCAGATTTAGCTTAGCACAGTTTAGTCAGGGCATGACATACAGGACCCAGTGCACCATATTCCAGGTAAAGCATATCCCAGGCTTTTAAAATACAAGAGTAATGTTTTCTTTATTTCTGAGAAATGGAGAATATGAGACATCTGAATTGGGCAAGGAGGAATTTGTCTTGTTAGTTCTCATTAGACACCTGGTTTCATTTATTTAATTTATTTATTTATTTAAAAACTTTTATATACCGACGTTCATAGACATATCACATCAGTTTACAGACAACATGGGTAATAATCATATGAACCAAATGGGAAGAATAAAGTTACATTAAACAGGAAATAAGAGAACTTGGGTGGTAGGAGAAAAATAGTAAGTGTAACGGTACCTAAGAGCAGGTTTTTTCAACAAATAGCAACATAGAAAAACAAGTAACTATAGTACAGATATAGTAGCTTGTGGACATCAGGGTGGGGGGGGGGGGGGGTTGTAGGGGAGTACTAAGGCGGAGTTAGAAGGGTGGTGGGATATGGCAGAGTGGGAATACTTCAGGTGTAGACTTGTTCAAACAGCCAAGTCTTTAGTTTGTTTTTTTTTGAAGGTGGCAGTGCAGTGTTCCTGGCAGAGATCCAGAGGCATGGCGTTCCATAAAGTTGGTCCCGCTAAGGATAGAGCACGTTTTTTTGTGGAAATGAGTTGTGAGAGATTGGAGGTAGGAGTGGCTAAGGATCCTTTGTAAGCGGTTCTGGTGGGTCTGTTGGGGGTCCAGTATTGGAGGGCATTGTTAAGCCAATGAACATCGTTATTGTGCAAAGTAATTTACCTTTTTCTTTTAACATTACATATGAAAAAATTTCTAAAATGAGACAATGTAGCGAGAGACCTAAGTGTATCTTTGCAGAAGTCTAAAAAGCACATGCATGTCAACATGTAAACATGTAACTAAGACTATATGAAAGAAATATTGCAAACTAAGAATGGAAGTAGAACAGGCTTTACCATATGTCAGTCTTACCTGGTATCCATCCAGGATCAAACTTTTGCATATGATAATTAATAGTGAAGAGCATTATGAAGACATACAAATGATACGGACCTTAGTATGTAAGCAGCAGAGTCTGAGTCGTGTGAGTGTAAAGATAACATTTCTGGGGCAGATGTAATAAGCTGTACATTAAAAGTATGCACTGAAATTCAGCGCAAAATTTCTTAATGCACGAGCTAAAAAATAACTCCCAATGCAGAAAGCGAATGCATCAAGAGTTGAAAAAAAGTTGTACTAACCTAGAAATGCAAACATAAACCGTAATTTCTGCACACAAGTTGTGCTCTTAAAAGTTATAAGCGCAGAATATGAGTTAGGTACAGATAAGTTGTGCTCCTAACTAGTATTGTGCTTCTAACTCATGTTCTGTGCTCACAACTTTTAGGACTGCAACTTTTATACTCTTAACTCATACTGTGCTCCTAACTCGTGTTTTGCACACACAACTTTTATGCACGCAAATCATGTTCTGGAGGGATTGCTCCTGCCCCATGAAGAATAATGAGAGGATTCCAGGGGGGTGAATGGCAGGGGGAGTGGGAGGCCCAGGAGAATTTTTTGTTTCTCCAACAGGACCCGATATTTTTTTTTGTTTTGTCTTTCATTTTGTTTTTTTTATTTTTTATTTCATTTGTTTTATTTGTTTCTATTTTAAAGAAATGAAAAGAAAAACAAAATTTTGAAAAGAATTTCTGAGCACATACCTACCAACTGATGGAAACAACATTTATTTTTTACTGTTTTGCGGAAACATTCTTGAACAAAGTATTGTTGCTGCTGTGTTAATCTATTTATTTATTTTATTTTAAGTTTTTCTATACCGGCATTCGCGATGGATATCGCTTCATGCCGGTTTACAATTAACAAGTGGAGAAGGAACAAAATAATAATAAATAATAATAATAATAATAAACATTAAACAAGTGAAGACAAAAGATTGCAGTTACAATAAAACAAAGGAGTTACACAACTTGGAACAGAGAGAGAAGCTAGGATTTTAAACATAGATAACAAATATGCCAATTACGGCATTTGTAACATTAGTGGATTACCCTATTGAAGAGGAGTTAATTATTGCCATGTTGATGAAAAGTCTAGGCAAATTGGTTAATGGTGTATTAAGGTTCAGTTTAGGTCTGGAAAGGCTTTAATGAATAGCCATGTTTTAAGTCTTTTCCTAAAAGTAGGAAGGCAGGGTTCCTGTCGCAAATCTGACGGGATGGAGTTCCATAGTGCTGGTCCTGCCGTGGAGAACGCCCTGTCTCTGGCGGTTATGTGCCGAGTGGCTTTGGAGGGTGGTACGTGTAGAGATTCTCTGTAGGACTCTCTGATGGGTCTAGAGGAGGTGTATTTTCTGAATGGAATTTGAAGGTTAAGTGGAGAGTATTGATGGATTGCTTTGTGAATAGTAGTTATGGACTTATATAAGATTTGGAAGTGAATTGGTAGCCAGTGAAGGTCTTTGAGTATTGGTGATATGTGGTCTCTTCTCCGTGCGTTTGTTAATATTCTCGCTGCCGAGTTTTGAACCATCTGAAGTAGTTTAGTGTGAGATGAAGGGAGACCTAAAAGTATAGAGTTGCAATAATCTAATTTAGCGAAGATTATTGCTTGCAAAATAGTTCTGTAGTCGTGAAAGTGGAAAAGTGGTTTTATTCTTTTTAAGACTTGGAGTTTATAGAGCAGTCCTTGGTGGTTTGATTTATGAATGATTTTAGGTTTAGCCTGTTATCGATGATAGCTCCTAGGTCTCTTACTTGTGGAGTTTGTAAGTTGGGAGGTGGATTAGTGTAGAAGTTACTGTTTTCAGTAGAAATTAGGAGGAGTTCGCTTTTTGAAGAATTTAGTATTAGGTTTAGACTGGAGAGGAGTCCGTCAATTTTTTGAAGACAAGTTTCCCAGAACTCTAGAGTTTTTGTGTAGGATTCTTTGATGGGGATGACTATCTGGACATCATCTGCATATAGAAAGTGTTTAAGGTTTAAATTGGTTAGTAGTTGGCAAAGAGGGAGCAGGTAGATATTAAAGAGCATGGGTGAGAGGGAGGAGCCCTGCGGAACTCCCAAAGAAGAGGGATAGTGCTGAGATTCTTTGTTGTGTAATTTGACCTTGTATCCTCTATTCCCCAGGAACGATTTGAACCAAGACAATGCTGTTCCTGTTATTCCAATGTTCGCTAATTGAATTAGTAGGGTGGAATGGTTAACCGTATCAAAGGCAGCTGAGAGGTCCAGGAGGATCAGTAAGTAAGCGTGACCTTTATCCAGGCCCATGATAAGGTAGTCAGTCAGGGATATGAGTAGTGATTCAGTGCTTAAAGATTTTCAGAAACCATATTGGGTCGGGAACAGAATTTTGTGTTCTTCGAGGTAGTCTGAAAGTCTGGCGTTAACTAATTTTTCCATTACCTTGGCTAAGAAAGGGAGATTGGATATTGGACGGAAGTTGGTAGGATCTTTAGGATTCAAGTTGGGTTTTTTTAAGAGCGGTTTGATGGAGGCAATTTTCAAGTCGTCAGGGTAGATTCCTTGGGTTAAGGAACAGTTGATAATGTCTGTTAGAGCTTTGGTGATGGTATCTGGTATTAGTAGGAGGAGTTTGGATGGGATGTGGTCTAATGGTGTGACGATGGTTTCATTTTCTTTAATACGGAGAGTATCTCTGTAGTAGTGGTGGGTTCAAAGGATTGTAGAGTGATGTCTTTGTTGGGATGTAAGTATGTGTTGAGTGGCGCTGATGTGTTGAACCTCAGCTGTGTTATAAGGTTGGAGATTTTGTTGTTGAAGAAGAGAGCCAACTCCTCTGCTTTTTCTTGTGCTTGGTTGATTGGGATGTCAGGAGTAATCGTTTGCGTTAAATTTGATACGTAAGCAAAAAGGGCTTTTGAATCGAAAATAAGATGATGGATCTTGTGTGCATAGAAGTCCCTTTTTGTTTTTAATGTGGCGTTCTTGTATTGGTGGAGGGCAAGTTTGTAAGCGAAGAGGGAGGTCGGTGAGGGTGCTTTCTGCCATTTGCTTTCATTCTGTCAAAGGGAGTGTTTGAGCTTTTGAAGTTCTTCGTTAAACCAAGATTGTCTTTTGGAGGTGTTGTGTTTGAGTTTTTTTGTTGCCAGTGG
Organism: Rhinatrema bivittatum; assembly: GCF_901001135.1. Taxonomy (NCBI): domain Eukaryota; kingdom Metazoa; phylum Chordata; class Amphibia; order Gymnophiona; family Rhinatrematidae; genus Rhinatrema; species Rhinatrema bivittatum. Next base: position 117,521,722 of record NC_042622.1, on the reverse strand, counting down.
ACAGAGTTTGTTTGCTGCCGTTTCTGTTATCTTGGACCAGGAGTGAAGGGCTGCGTTAGGCGTGGAGATGTCTATGAGTGGGAGTTCTGGGACAAGGTGATTGTGTAATTCCTCGGAGGAGCAAGATTTCCTGTATATAAATTCCGGTTGAGGGACAAGTTTATTGTTCGTTTGTGCCAGCGAAAAGGTGGAAGTTATTAATGCATGGTCAGACCAGGGGACTGGTTTGCATATGGGTGGAGTTGGGTGTGAGATGCCTGAGTTTACAAAGATGAGGTCCAGGGTGTGACCTGCTCTACGAGTAGGTTTGTTTATGATCTGCTTGAAACCCATGGCAGACATGGCGGTTAGGAAAGATTCACAATTGGTTGAGAGAATGGGGTCGTCGACGTGTAAGTTAAAATCTCCCAATATTATGGCAGGATTCTCCAGATTTAGGTATGAGGCTGTTATTTCTAGCATGGGTGAAGCGTCGGAGTCCAGAAGGCCTGGAGGGGCATAGACTAGAAGGATTTGCAGATGGTCTGATTTGAATAGGCTTGTTTTGATTTTTGAAGGTGAATTAATTGGGAATTGAGTAATTTTTAGCTCTTTCTTGGCTGCTAGGAGGATACCTCCACCCCTTTTTTTCTTTCTTGGGATGGAGAATATATTGTAGGTTTGAGTTGGAAGTTGGTTTATTAGTGCTGTGTCCGTGTGTTTAAGCCATGTTTCAGTTATGGCGCAGAAGTCAGGATTTGTGTCCAGGAGAAGGTCATTGAGTAATAGTGTTTTCTTGGTGAGCAATTGTGCGTTGAATAGAATCAGAGTGAAAAGAGCTAGACCTAAAATCTGAGTAAAAGGGGAAATCACGATGGGGATGAGGGATTTGTAGGTGGGTGGGCGTGAGATCAAGGAAGGTTTTTCTGAGAGAATGGTCCTATGATGGAGAATTGGAATTGGGAGGCCGATAGGCATTGTTGCCAGATTGTAACTGGTGAGTTGTATTTTTTAGAGTACTGAGTCTTAATTTCTTAGATGATGTTTGGGGTGAGAGCGAGATGAGTTTGATGAAAGGTTGTAACTGGAAGTGCTGGAGATTAGTTTGATAGTAGTAGGAGACTGGATGAGTGTTTGCTGAGTGAAGAATGGATGAAAGCTGGAGATTGGTAGGATGAGTCCTGGAGATTGGTTGGTTAAATGCTGAGTGAAGATTGGATGAATGCTGGAGATTGGTAGGATGAGTGGCTGCTGAGTGAAGATTGGATACGTGATTGGAGACTGGAAGGATGAGTGCTTACTTATGATAAGGTGATTGCTGGAGCTTGAAGTGAAGTGTACGTGGCACTGTAATGACAAGTCTGGAGTGTGTCAGGTTGCCTCTGGAGATATCGTCCTGACCTTGGAGGTTACTGAGTGAGCGCTAGAAGTACTAGTGTTCTGCGGGAAAAAGTCGTATTAGTTACTGCACAGGAGCGGCTGCGTCTGTACTGAAGCACTCACTGACGAATTCACCCCGAAAATTATCACTGGCTGAAAGCGGGAGGGTAAAGGGCCCTGGCCCTGGGACGCTCCAAGGGGCGCGCTAAGGGGCAGGCCCCTTAGTTCACGCTCCTTCGGACGCGCGACACCTGGCGCGCGGTGCCGGAGGGCGGCTCGGTAATTTAAAAGGACTGAGGGAGCCCTGTGATAGGCTCGGGGGCTATCGGAAGGGTGTGGTGAACTGAACACTCTGATTGGCTGCTTCTCTCTTGTTTCTGCCTTCTCTCTTGTCCTTTGCTTTGTTTATTTTTCCTTCACTTTCCCCCTTATTTTCTTTATATTCAGCTGCGCTGCGGTGCGATTACTCTCCCCTGCACGGCTCGCTGAACAGCAAGCGGGCTCGAGTGTGGAAGGCAACAGGAGCCCCGGCAGAGGGAGGTGGCTGTAGTGCTGGTCGTCGGCGCTCTACATGAATATGTAGAAATAATAGTCAACATACAAGTTGTAAGTGATAGTGATAATTGTTGATCAGTTAGTCCAATAATAAGGTATCACCTAAAACTTAAGGAATGATCCTGATTTCTACAGAAACATTCCTGAGCAGGTGAGCACATTTGTTTGCACATTCCTACCCAGAGTAATTTCTCAAAGCACATATATTCACCCTTTATCACTTTTATTTCAGTTTGTGGTAGTTGTTACCACACCAAAAACCAGGGTTAGAGCAATGACATTTTTAGGATCATCTTGCCCCTATTACTTTTCTTACTCCCCCATTGGCATAAGCAGTATCAGTAGTTAATTAAATTAGAAACACAGAAGGCATCTTTGTAAAATAGGCAGTAGTTAGTTGCCAAAAGTGAATCATTTTTATCACTAGGTATTAGTTTTACTTAAACAGGGATAATTGTTTTTATACCGATTCAATCCATTTCAAACCAAGGAAGATCAAATCAATATAATTCACAAGTGATGTTGAAGTGGAGGATCACAGCAAATGCAAAGTGTGAATCACATCTACTGTAATATAAAAATGTCTTCCCCAAGTGATGGGAGTTAAGTAAATTCCAGGGGCGGGGGGAAGGGGTAGTCTTGGTGGGGTAAAAAGGACTCCATCTGGCCCATGAGTCCCTTCTTTCTTCTTCACAAAACTATAGGGATTCTTATAGTTTTGTGAACTCTCATCTCTTCTTTCTGTCATAGGTTGGGTTCCTCTCAGGTCTGGACACCTTCCTGTTTTTGAGAAGACACCTGCACTTATCTTCAGGCTCATGTGGCGGTTAGAGAAGTGTGCACAGGATAATAAGAATGAGCCTAGAGGGAATGACTCCCAAGCTCAACAATAAATGAGGTCCACGGAAATCCCTTCTTTCCCCTCATGGTTGAGGAAGAGGATCTATGATCCATGAATCACAATGTGCAAAATCTTTTATTCAGAATTAGAAGGCTTCCAAGAGGAGGTATTCTGGACTTATAGGTATTTACATCCATATATTTACTGGGCCCAATATTCAAAGTGCTTTCAGTGCTCAATAGCTGGATATCCAGTTATATTCAGTGGCCGCTAGATAGCAAGATAAGTCACTTATCTGGCCATCTCTTAGTTAGTCAACTTGTGGGTGGGAAATGGACAGATCAGGGTGGCGCTACTTAGCCAGATAAGTTATCCAGCTAACTGGTGATATTCAACCTTAGCCGGCTAACCGTTGAATATAAATGAGCCAACTAGCAGGTTTAACTTAGCCAGATATAACTTATCCGGCTAAGTAGCGGCTTATATGTGGATATTTAATGGTATAGCTGTGCTGCTGAATATCCCTTGTAACTTAGTCGGATAAGTAATACCTGGCTAAGTTACATATCTGGGTAGATTTGAATATCAGGCCCACTATGTATGGAATATATTTATTATGGATGGAAATACCACATGGCTGGAAATAGGTTGATGTAGAAGACCTTGAGTTAAAACATTAGGGAAATGAACAGAAAGGTGACCCATGCATGGATGCAGCATCAAGATTAGCAAGGTTCAATGTCATCGGCAATGAGCATGGACATTGCTGGAACCAAAGGAGCTCTCCAGAGATAAGCAACATATCAAATGATTAATGGGTTTGGAGTATATGCACTGACAATCTACCAGACTGGGCAAGTAGATCCGTAATATGAGGATGTGAAGCAGAGAGCATAAGAAGAGAGTGCTTTGTAATATGGGATAAACAAAGACATGCGCACACTATTACATTTCTCTGTCGTTGCTGCCAACATGGTACATTGCAACTGTTAATTTTTCATTGTAGAAGTAATTGGAAGTACTCTTAACAATCTTGAAAATTAAAGCACAGCTAGAACATGAGATAGTGAAAATTAATTTACTGCAATATCAGATGCACCCTATCCGGTGAAATATATTTTAGTGTTTTTGTTTTAATTAGCCACACTGTCAGCAGTAGCCTGTTACAAGTTAGATATTTATTTATTTAAATCAACTAAATATGAACTCAATATTGAATATGAAACCAATGTAGATATGAATTATACTGTATTATAAATAAATTATAGGATGTATCTTAAAATTACTAATATGATAAATCTAGGTAAAATAAGTCTCTCATGTAACTAAAATGAAGATAATACATTTGCCAAATGCAGTCTATACCACAGGCAATGGGATTGCATGAATTCACAGGTTTCCATAGGTGTTGTCAGTGAGAGGCATCTTAGAAGAAAATTGTTTATTTCATGTGAGGAGAAGAAAACCACAAATTTTAGAAACTGCAATGGAAATTGGGACTTTGGGAAGAGAGGTAGCCCATGGAGAATAGTTCCTTTAAATGTGGGGAGGATGAGCTCCCCCCACACACACAGGAACAGACATGCAATCTCTTGCATGTCTGAACCTCCATCAATGCCAATCAATCGGTATAATGACATGGAACTCTTGCCCAGGTAGAACTCAGACGAGTCACCAGGCTCAGAGGCCTACATGGTTCACCCACAGACTGCATTCTGTCAGTCCTGCCAGCACCTGTCAAAGGTACAGAAACAGACAAGCAAAGAACACAGATACCAAACTGCAGATGCAGTATTTATTTAATAAAGGATAGTATTAGATTCTGCCAGGCTGCACAGAGACTAAGGCCTGCCATGCAGCTGGCAGACAGTGGGAAAAAAGAAAATAAAACTACCATAAGGTAAGGGAAAGAAATATAGCTGCAGCTCTAGAAAAAATAAATTACAAAAACTGTGAGGAGACGGCAAAAAAGCTGAATACCATGCCACACATGGCTCCTGTGACTACATGGCTCCGAGGAAAAAAGAGACCGAGGGACTCTGCCTAGGGGGAAGGGTGATAACTACAGCTGCACATGCTCAGTAGGGCATGTTTGAAAGTTCTAGAATCTTTGCAATTAAAGTTCCGGACCAGGCTCCATCTGATGATGTCATCCATGTGTGAGGACTACCATCCTGCTTGTCTTGCCAATGTATTTTGGCCGATCTTGAACAAGAAGATTGATGGGCTGGAAGGCTGGAAATCTATGGATAGAAATTGTGTGTGACCTGGAGAAGTATAGCAGTGGTGGTTTATACCATCCACCCAATCAGGATTGTGAAACATATTATGAAATGCTAATGGAGTATCAACAGACTACTAAATGTGGAAACAAATAGTAATGGGATATTTCAATTACAAAATCCCAGCGTGCAAGAAACAGGTAACCAAGTCCATCAACAAACTTATAGTCAATTTTTTATTGAGATAATGTTTTTAAACAATCATTCCTGGCAACTCCAGGAATGATTGTTTAAAAACATTATCTCAATAAAAAATTGACTATAAGTTTGTTGATGGACTTGGTTACCTGTTTCTTGCACGCTGGGATTTTGTGATTTGATTGATGTGCAAGACGCCTCTGCTTCATATTTCAATTACCCCACATCAAACGAAAAGTGCAGGGAGAGGGTCAATCCTGACAAAAGACTCCAAATGGATTTCAAAGTTGATAAAGATTTTTATTCATTTATGAGGCAACTCCACTGATTCAAATCCCAAGCAATGCTTTACGGCGTCCCCCGACACGGTCCCGTGTTTCGCCTAGGGCTGCATCGGGAGGGTAACACCAACAGGGTTTCTCAATAGGAAGGCTAAAACAAATTGAACAAAATGTCAGGATGCTATATAGGACTTACGCCGATTAAAAATACAAACAATAATCATTCACCATAACTCTTACCTGACAGCTTGGTTTTCTGAATTCTGACAGGGAGCGCACTAACCCTAGACGCTGTCAGGTATTTCAAGGATAGCGGTGGCGCCAAAATCACAGGTGAACCAATGACGTGGGAAAATTATCCCCGTTCATTGGTTCCCGTTCCTGTGAGGTGCCCTAGCAGCATAGTATGTGACCAGTGCTTACTGTGAGAGATCTTATGTGAATAGAAACCATTCTATCTCCCGGTTAAGTCTCTTGGGGGTTACTGAATCTAAGGTAAATAACCACCGCTGTTCAATGCGTCCTAGCTGTTCTGCATAGCAGCCCCCTCGAGTAGGACGTGGGAACACTTCAATGACACTGAACTTGAGGTCAGCGAGGTTATGAGATTTGTTTACCCAGTGCTCTACCAAGGGTTCGTTCTCTCTTGCATGCCGAATGTTAGAGCAATGCTCTATAATGCGTGTTTTAACCATTCTCGTGGTTCTGGATTACCTTGACTTTTGAGCTATTAATGGCGGCTGATGACCAAACTTTTAGTTATTCGGAAGCTGATTTGAACGCAGTATTGTCTGACCAGCACTTTTTTGACGAGCCGCTTGATCCAACACCTCCCTTGGTCACCTGGGTGGACGTTATTGACATTCAAAAACGTTTGACTCGCGCAGAATTACATGCGGCGACCCTGATCGAATATTGCCGGGTACGTCGGATTCCGCGAGGACTTCGTGTTCAGAAGGAACCTCGTTTACATACAGATAATCCTATTTTCATTACCAGATGGAACCAGATTCTTAATAAATGTTCCCTGGACCTTATGGTTCTCATCATAGAAACAACAAAAAATTTACAGATTTCTTTACAGGAAGACCTTGCGAAGAACTTGGATACTATTAAGCTTTCTACCCCGAGTGTTACCTTTGAGCAGGAACATTCAGAATTCCTCACTCAGCTAAAAAAATTTCGCACTGACTTAAAAACGGTTAAACAGCAGAAGTTTATTCGAGACGAAACTGACTACAAGTCAGGGTTCGTATACAAATGGATGTCCAAAGCTCGTCCTCCTCCTCCGAGAAAAGTCACCTTTGCGCACAATTCATCCGGCGATTCGTCAGGCGAAGAAACTTCAGCTCCGCATCCACAACCTCCTCGGCAGGACCCAGTGGTAACTCCTTCTACGGCTCCGTCATCTTCAACGTCCGGATTATCATCATGCTATGCCTCTATTGCAGCCTCTTTTTTAGACTCAGGCCAACGTCCGCCGGATCCAGGTATTCTTTCCAAACCCACCCGAATCACCCGCTCCCGGGGCCGGGCACAACAGCCTCAACGGACCACCCGGACCACGACTCAGACATCCGATCCATGGCTTTAGAGCATTCTTCAGTGTTTAATCTGTCATCTAGACCACTTTCAACCCTTGAACTGAAGGTATTAACCAAGGGCTTGTCATTTGTCCCTACGGTACCTATGAACTTATTTGACTATAAAGTACATATTTACCGGTTTTGTAGACTGTTGAAAATTAAGCAATTTTTTGCCGATGTCCCCTCACCCTCTGATCACTCTTTAGTTCGGCCGAAGTCAAGGTGGATCCCCCCGGGCCCTGGCGATCCGCTTCTCGTAACCTTTGAGAGGCTGGTGGACCAGGATCTGAGGGGGCTGGCCTCTGCCCGGCATTATACTCAATTTAATCTCACCAGACAGGAATCTCAAGCGTTGGTAAACCTGCAGAATGACCCCTCCATTATAGTTAAGCCAGCGGATAAGGGAGGGGGGATAGTCATACAAGACAGGGATGATTACATGTTGGAAGCTACACGTCAACTTTCTGACACTTCCTTTTATCAAGTATTATTGGAGGACCCCACCCCTCAGCTACTCCAGGAGATTAAAGTGATTGTGGAGCAGGCAGTTGACCGCCGCATTCTAACTTCTAGAGAGGCTAAATTTTTGATCACTGACCACCCCATTATTCCGGTTTTTTACACGGTACCTAAGGTTCACAAGGATCTTCAACATCCACCAGGCCGTCCCATCGTGGCTGGCATTGGTTCATTATTGGAACCCTTGTCTCAATTTGTGGATCTCTTTCTCAAGCCATTTGTACCACAGATCCGGTCTTACATAAGGGACTCAGCGCACTTTATCACACTTTTACATTCCATACCGTTTCCTACGGAACCGTTTCTGTTAGTCACCTTGGACATAGTTTCTCTCTACACTAACATTCCCCAATTTGAGGCTCTTAGAATCATTGAGAAAGTATTAAATACTCGTACAAATCCCCAGAGAATTCCAACTTCATTGTTAGTCACGCTGGCATCTTTAGCCCTCACACACAATTATTTCAGATTTCATGACAAATTTTATTTACAGGTAAAAGGCACGGCGATGGGGGCCACCATGGCCCCCAGTTTAGCCTGCCTTTTCGTGGCAGAGTTTGAAGACTCCCAGATATATCCATCAGAAGGGTTTCAACATATTGCAACCTGGTTAAGATTCATTGACGACGTGTTTATGGTCTGGCTAGGTACAGAAATACAGTTGTTTCTGTTCATTGATTGGCTTAATGCTCAAGACTTCAATTTGCAATTTAATTTCAGTTGGCATCAATCACAGATAGCCTTTTTAGACATTACAGTTTTAGTTCACAATGCCCAATTTTTGACCACTATCCATCGTAAAGACACAGACAGAAACACACTTCTGGAGTTTCACAGCTGTCATCCTAGCCCCTTAAGAAACAACATCCCCACGGGTCAATTTTTCAGACTTCGTAGGTTATGTTCCACTCGTGAAGAATTTCTCCTTCAGGCAGAAATCATGTCAGCCCGGTTCTTGACCCGTGGATATCCTAAGCGGGTAGTTAGGCGAGCCATGAAACGGGCTTTATTTACTAACCGTGATTTGCTGTTTCTCCCACATTCTAGCTCCGATACCGCAGTCACAAACTGTATTTTGCCATTCTCAACACTTAGTCGTCAAATCACAACTATGATCCGCAAACACTGGCGTGCACTTTCCATGCAGTTGGTATTCCCTGGCCCCCTATGGTTCACGTACCGGCGGGGAAAAAATTTACGAGACAAACTTGTTCACGCAGACTTAGTGCAGCAACGGTATCCACCCAACACATTCGGACACCACCCCTGTGGCCATTGTACAGTCTGTTCATACACACAATCTACCACTTCATTCATTCATCCAACATCTCACAGAGTTTTTCCACTTCGCTCTTACTCTGACTGCACCACCTCAGGAGTCATTTACGTGATCATGTGTCCGTGCCCTTTAATATATGTAGGCAAAACCACGAGAATGGTTAAAACACGCATTATAGAGCATTGCTCTAACATTCGGCACGCAAGAGAGAACGAACCCTTGGTAGAGCACTGGGTAAACAAATCTCATAACCTCGCTGACCTCAAGTTCAGTGTCATTGAAGTGTTCCCACGTCCTACTTGAGGGGGCTGCTATGCAGAACAGCTAGGACGCATTGAACAGCGGTGGATATTTACCTTAGATTCAGTAACCCCCAAGGGACTTAACCGGGAGATAGAATGGTTTCTATTCACATAAGATCTCTCACAGTAAGCACTGGTCACATACTATGCTGCTAGGGCACCTCACAGGAACGGGAACCAATGAACGGGGATAATTTTCCCACGTCATTGGTTCACCTGTGATTTTGGCGCCACCGCTATCCTTGAAATACCTGACAGCGTCTAGGTTAGTGCGCTCCCTGTCAGAATTCAGAAAACCAAGCTGTCAGGTAAGAGTTATGGTGAATGATTATTGTTTGTATTTTTAATCGGCGTAAGTCCTATATAGCATCCTGACATTTTGTTCAATTTGTTTTAGCCTTCCTATTGAGAAACCCTGTTGGTGTTACCCTCCCGATGCAGCCCTAGGCGAAACACGGGACCGTGTCGGGGGACGCCGTAAAGCATTGCTTGGGATTTGAATCAGTGGAGTTGCCTCATAAATGAATAAAAATCTTTATCAACTTTGAAATCCATTTGGAGTCTTTTGTCAGGATTGACCCTCTCCCTGCACTTTTCGTTTGATGTGAGATTATCTTAAAGTGCAGTCTGCTCTGATATACTTTTATATTTCAATTACCCCAATATTGTTTGAGTGAATGTCCCATCAGAGCATATCAGGGAAGTTAAGTTTCTAGATGCCATAAATGATTGCTTCATAGAGCAATTGGTCCTGGCTCCAACAAGTGAGAGTGCAACTTTAGTTCTAGCTCTCAATGGAGTGCAAGATCTGGCGGGGGGGGGGGGGGGGGGGGGGTGTTAAATCCCAGGGGCACACAAATTTATTTTTACTCTTCAAGGCATGCATCCAGCTAGCATGCCTCTTGTACTTGACTCTCTGTCCCAAGGGTAGATCCTTTTTGTTGGGGGAAACTCTCGCTTATGGTCCAGGTCAAAGAAGAGATAACTAAATCCTTGGAACTTCATGGATCATTTACAGGGTAGATGAAATAATCCTCCCTTCCAATGGATGACTCGCCACCCGGTATGTCAAAGTAGAAACAGACCCACTTCCACTAGTTCCATGCCCAGCAACCACCTGAGGCAAAAAAACAACCTGCAGAGGTAATGGACCATCTGGACTTAAAGAGACAGAGGTCTCAACAGGAACAGGGGCAGGAGCCTCAAGGTTTTCTAGGCCACAAGTCATTTGGTGAAACATAAAGGAATCCAAATTGCTTTGGGATGAAGGGAGGTACATCGGTATGGATGGGACCATTTGGACAGTTCCTTTTCTCTGTTTGCTCATCTCAGCTGAGGAATCCCAGAACATGGAGGTCTAAAATGAGTGCGCCACCAGAATTTCCTTTTATGAGGCCAGTTGCCCATCGATGACACGAGAGGGCTGTATCTAGGCCCACAGGAACTCCAGAACACCAGGCAGATGGAAATAGGCCTCCTCTCACTCTCTCAAGGAAGCACCACCAAAAGCTTCTTTTTGTGAGACCAGTTGCCTTATGATGATGCGAGAGGGCTGCATCTAGGCCTCACAGGAACTCCGGAACACCAGGCAGATTGAAATAGGCCTCCTCTCACTCTCCCCTAGGTTCTTAAGTTATCCGGCCATGTGAGGTTGGATAATAACTACTTACTAGGATATCTTCAAAGAAACAAAAAAAAAAAAAATTAAAGTGAAGGAACCTGCAGCCCAATTCTAAACTTCCCCTCCTCCAAATGTAGTATCTAGCCCTATTGAGCCCTGCACCCTCAACCCCCCAAAATATGGATAAATAAGGTGGAGCTCATATCCCTGTCCTCTAATTTTATAAGGCTGCCCCACACCTCCCATCCATCTTTCTAAACTGTCTCCATATCAGGCAAATGCCTCCACTCTCCTGGATCCCCCCATCCACCCCAATACCAAAACAAAATACCCCTGCCAAGTTAGAGCAGATGCCAACAGTAAGTCATATCTGATTTCTATTAAATAGCATGCTTCCCTTCTGTCTTGGGGGCTATTGATTGCACTCGCATCCCTATAAGGGCCCTGGGGGAGATGAGGCCAGCTATCACAACTGCAAGGGCTTCCAGTCCTTCAATATGTAGGTGGTCTGCGAAGCCAAGAGCATTATGTTGGAAGCTGTGCCCAGGTTTCCAGGATCCACTTATGATGCCTTCATGCTCTCGCAGTCAGGAATTCATGACCGCTTCCAGGAAGAACATATCACTGGCAGCTGGCTTCTAGATAGGAATGCATATATGACTACCAGCACACTGCTACTAATCTGCAATCATTTTCACCTTCATACCAGCATAGGGCCAGAAGGACTGGTCTAACTCTGTCCTGTGAATTGCCCACTGGCCAACCTCAACACATGTAACTCTGCTCTTCTCTTCCTTCTCCCCTAAAGGTAACAGAGGATATCTATTCAAAACCTGACTCATGCTCTTGATGACAATCCCATTGACTGCTGTGGAAGCTCAATACAATAAAGCCCACAGGCAGACCAGGGCAGTCATAGAGGGAACTTTTGGCTTACTCAAAACAAGTTTCCATTGTCTGGACAGATCAGGGGGATGCCCTCTCTCAACCCACCTAAAATTTGTGAAATATTTCTAGCCTGCTGTATGCTACATATACTGGCCAAAACCAGATGCATGCCTCCTCCAGAGAGATTAGAAGATAATCAGGAGAAAGTGTTATGCCGGAGGTGAACCCTTGGCCTGAGGTAGGGTTGATGCTACCCGCAGGGCAAGCCCTACGGGTCCCCACAGTCGGAAGGTGGAGCTGGTTGAGCGATGGAGGCCGACTGGAGCTTCGCCAATACCAGCCCACATTCCCCGCAGGTTGAGCCATTGGGTGCCGGGGCCGGCTGGTCTTAGGTGGGCCTCCATCCGAGGACTCCAAGAAGATGATGTAGAATTCAGCCAGGTAACAACAGTGGTAACAGGAAGATGAAGAAGAGTCCAGACGAGGTGGGGATCAGAAGCCCGGGTGCCAATGGAGAACCAGAAGCAATGACAGGGGGCACCTGAGTATAGAAGGCCGAAGCCTGAGAGGCCAAGTTCAGGATAATACCAGAGGAAGAGATGGCGGAGGAGGAATAGCCTAGTGGTTAGAGCAGTGGACTATGAACCAGGAGACCAGGGTTCAAGTCCTGCTGTCGCTCCTTGTGACCTTGGTCAAGTCACTTTAGATTGTAAGCCCTCTGGGGATAGGGAAATACCTACAGTACCTGAATGTAAACCGGTGTGATATCTCAATTGAGATCGAATGTCAGTATAAAAAAAAAAAAAGCAGGCTATAGTATGGGCAGGCGGCAGACAAGTAAAGGCAGTCAAACGTGCAAGGGTCAAACCAGACTTCAGTCCAAACATGGTCAAGCCAGAAGTCAATCTGAATGTGGAAGGTAAGGACCGGGTGCAGGAACCAGGAACATAGATAGGATCAGGTACAAGCAACAAGCACACAACAAGTATGGAGACCTGTTGTCAAGGCAAGGAACTAATGGCTGGGCCTAGCCTCATATATCGGAACCCAGTGATGTCATCATCTGGGGGCCACAGGATGGATTCCCACCTTGGCCCCTTTAAAACCTGGCAAGGCATGTGTGCTGGATGGTGGTGTCTCCCCACAGCACACGTGGGGCAACCCACCAAGCAACCAGGGAGTCCGAGGAGGAGCCGGGGATGGCAGAGGAAGCTCGAGTGCACAGGCAGCTGCCATGAGGGAGGCTGAAGCAGTGGCTGGAAGCCAAGGGTAAGTGGACCCAGAGGCAGGCTTGCCATGGCCCAGCACATGCAACAGAAAGAGAAGGAAGAAGAGAGGACTCAGCAGTAATTGCAGGAAATACATCTCATGAGGTAAAGGCAGGCAATATAGAATGTAGATGGTGAATGTGCATCTATTTACATAATGTGCACTAACAAGCAGATGTACGAAAGTGCATTCAGTCACCACACCTTTTTGCCTGCCATTGAACATGCAGTTTCTGGGTGCAAAACTTACTGCCGATGCAGCAGGAGTTTTGTGTGCAGAAAATGTGTGTACCTAAATGGGAGTACTGTTTAGTGCTCTCACATGGAAATCCCATGCTAATGAAGGTAGTAAGCAGTATTCCCTGATGCAAAGAGACTGCATACGGCCAGAGCACATTTTTTAGTGCTGGAAACTTAACTTTGGGTCAAGGCTGGAGTTAAGTTTCCAGCATTATGAAAAACAGAAAAAAGTAAAAAAAAAAAAAAAAAAAGGTCAGGAACACTCTGGTTAAGTACTGGTGTCCAACGCCATTTAACCAGATAATTACTAGAGGTAGGAGAATAGGGGGGAAGGTTACCTGTCCCAAACACTTGTCCAATGTGGTGGGTCTGGAGGTACTGAGGCTTCATGAACACTGAAAAGGTGCCTGGCTACACATTCATTTAAAACACATTTTTATTTAGATTTTTTTACATTCTGCTTTTCGGCTCTTCAAAGTGAACATAAGAACATAAGAACATATCTATACTGGGTCAGACCAAGGGTCAATCAAACCCAGCATCCTGTTTCCAACAGTGGCCAATCCAGGCCATAAGAACCTGGCAAGTACCCAACAAATAAGTCTATTCCATGCTACTGTTGCTAGTAATAGCAGTGACTATTTTCTAAGTCAACTTAATTAATAGCAGGTAATGGACTTCTTCCCCAAGAACTTATCCAATCCTTTTTTAAACACAGCTACACTAACTGCACTAACCACATCCTCTGGCAACAAATTCCAGAGTTTAATTGTGCGTTGAGTGAAAAAGAACTTTGTCCGATTAGTTTTAAATGTGCCAAATGCTAACTTCATGGAGTGCCCCCTAGTCTTTCTATTATCCGAAAGAGTAAATAACCGATTCACATTAACCCATTCTAGACCTCTCAAGATTTTAAACACCTCTATCATATCCCCCCTCAGCCGTATCTTCTCCAAGTTGAAAAGTCCTAACCTCTTCAGTCTTTCCTCAATCCTCATAGGGGAGCTGTTCCATTTCCTTTATCATTTTGGTCGCCCTTCTCTGTACCTTCTCCATCGCAACTATATCTTTTTTGAGATGCGGTGACCAGAATTGTACACAGTATTCAAGGTGTGGTCTTACCATGTAGTGATACAGAGGCATTATGACATTTTCCATTTTATTCACCATTCCCTTTCTAATAATTCCCAATATACTGTTTGCTTTTTTGACTTCTGCAGCACACTGAACCGATGATTTCCATGTGTTATCCACTATAACGCCTAGATCTCTTTCTTGGGTGGTAGCTCCTAATATAGAACCTAACATTTTGTAACTATAGCATGGGTTATTTTTCGCTATATGTATCACCTTGCACTTATCCACATTAAATTTCATCTGCCATTTGGATGCCCAATTTTCCAGTCTCAGAAGGTCTTCCTGCAATTTATCACAATCTGCTTGTGATTTAACTACTCTGAACAATTTTGTATCATCTGCAAATTTGATTACCTCACTTGTCGTATTTCTTTCCAGATCATTTATAAATATATTGAAAAGTACGGTTCCCAATACAGATCCTTGAGGCACTCCACTGCCTACTGCCTTCCACTGAGAAAATTGTCCATTTAATTCTACTCTCTGTTTCCTGTCTTTTAGCCAGTTTGTAGTCCACAAAAGGACATCACCTACTATCCCATGACTTTTTAGTTTTCTTAGAAGCCTCTCATGAGGGACTTTGTCAAACGCCTTCTGAAAATCCAAATACACTCATCTACTGGTTCACCTTTATCCACATGTTTATTAACCCCTTCAAAAAAATGAAGCAGTTTTGTTAGGCAAGACTTCCCATTAGTAAATCCATGTTGACTATGTTCCATTAAACCATGTCTTTCTATATGCTCTACAATTTTGATCTTTAGAATAGTTTCCACTATTTTTCCTGGCACTGAAGTCAGGCTCACTGGTCTATAGTTTCCAGGATCGCCCCATGGAGCCCTTTTTAAATATTGGGGTTAAATTGGCAACTCTCCAGTCTTCAGGTACAATAGATGATTTTAATGACAGGTTACAAATTTTAACTAATAGATCATAAATTTAATTTCAATCATTCTTCAATACCCTAGGATGCATACCATCCAGTCCAGGTGATTTGCTACTCTTTAGTTTATCAATATGGCCTACTACATCTTCCAGGTTCACAGTGATTTGGTTCAGTTCATCTGACTCATCACCCTTGAAAACCATCTCCGGAACTGGTATCTCCCCAACATCCTCATTAGTAAACACAGAAGCAAAGAATTAATTTAGTCTTTCTGCAATGGTCTTATCTTCCCTAAGAGCCCCTTTAACCCCCTCCGTCATCTAACGGTCCAACCGACTCCCTCACAGGTTTCTTGCTTCGAATATATTTTTAAAAGTTTTTATTATGAGTTTTTGCCTCTACAGCCAACTTGAGTTCAAATTCTCTCTTCACCTGTCTTATCAATGTTTTACACTTAACTTGACAGTGCTTATGCTTTATCCTATTTTCTTCAGATGGATCCTTTTTCCAATTCTGAAGGATTTTTTTTAGCTAAAATAGCCTCTTTCACCTCACCTGTTAACCATGCCGGTAATCGTTTTGCCTTCCTTCCACCTTTCTTAATGCGTGGAATACATCTGGACTGCGCGTCTAAGATTGTATTTTTAAACAATGTCCATGCCTGTTCAACACTTTTATCCTTTGCAGCTGCACCTTTCAGTTTTTTTCTAAGTATTTTCCTCATTTTATCAAAGTTTCCCTTTTGAAAATTTAGTGTTAAAGCTGTAGATTTACTTAGTGTCCCCTTCCAGTTATTAGTTTAAATTTGATCATGTTATGATCACTGTTGCCAAGTGGCCCCACCACCGTTACCTCTGTACCAAATCCTGTGTCCACTAAGAATTATATCTAAAATAGATCCCTCTCTTGTTGGTTCCTGAACCAATTGTTCCATGAAGCAGTAATTTATTACATCCAGGAACTTTATGTCTCTAGCAAGTCCTGATGTTACATTTATCCAGTCAATATTGGGGTAATTAAAATCTCCACATATACAATGTGCAAGGAATTGGTAAATCAAGTCCACCTTCAAATTATAATCGTTTTTTATTTGAATTTTCTCAATTTTCAATTTCTCAATTTTCTCAGTATTGTTAATGGCAACTCCATATATCTTCAACAACAGTCATTTAAAGTCCCCCGACACGGTCCGTGTTTCGCGGTAGCTGCATCGGGAGGGACCCACAATCAATATCATCTAAAATATAAAGACAATAAAGCTGATGGACTTGACAAATATGGCTATACAATTTCAAGTTTCTTACAAACATACCTTGTATATACATCATGGAGCGCATTGGCTCACACGACTAAAGGCCATTTTAAAAGGTCATTTGGCGCCAAAAGACAGAGGCTATCGCGATAGATTCATTAGCGTAAACCCCGCCCACCCTGTACACGGTTCAACCAAAAGGTGCCATTCTACGTCTTTGTTCAAACCCTTGGGATGGACAGAAGAAAGCGTATAAATCCATTTCTGTTCCCGTTTTCCCAAAATCTCAGAGTAATTCCCTCCCCTATACGGGGGAACGACCACCTCTAAAACTGAGAACTGCAATTCAGCAATAGTGTGTTGATGTTGAACCCAGTGCGTAACCAGGGGTTCATCCATCCTCAGGAGACGGATATTCGAACAATGTTCTATAATGCGGGTCTTGACCATCCTAGAGGTCTTACCCACATACAACATGGAACACGGGCATTGTATTACATAAACAACGCCCTTGGTAGTACAGTCTGATGAATTGCGAAAGTTAAACTGAACCCCAGTGTCCGGATGGGTAAATGAATCTGATTGACTAGTGTGATTACACATTGTGCAATGCCCACAGGGGCCGTGTTGACCACCCCTGATGTTCCTCGCTTGTTTATTAAAGCTCGCATGTACTAATTGATCCCGGAGGTTGCTAGCTCTCCGGAATGTGAAAAGTAATGATGTCTGGAGCAGCTGTGATAAAGAGAGATTATCCCAGTGTCTTCTTATCATTGTTGCTATAGCCTTACTTACTATCGAGAACGGTAAAATACAATTACAACTTGGACTGTCATCGTTTACTGACGGGAGGAGCAGCCAGTCTCGGTTGGCATATAATGCCCTTTTAAAAGCCTTTTTTACGACTCGTAGAGGGTAACCCCTATCCAAAAACCGCTGGGACATCAATCGTGCTTGCTGTAAAAAGTCACTCCGGGATGAACATACACGTTTCAATCTTAAAAATTGTCCCGTGGGGATGTTGTCTCTAAGGGGCTTGGGATGACAGCTCGAATAGGCTAATAAAGTGTTTCTGTCTGTCTCCTTCCTAACTAAAGTGGTAACAAATTGATCCTGTTCAACTGAAATGGTAATGTCAAGAAAAGAAATCTTTGAGGCATGAATACAAAAATTAAACTGTATGTGAGGATTCAGTGAGTTAAGCCAATCAAAAAAACAGAAAAATTGGATATCTGATCCAGTCCAAATGATCAGGATGTCATCGATATATCGTAACCACAGAGCTACATGGGAAAACCCTTCTGAAGGATATACTAAAGATGATTCATAGTGATCCATGTATAAACAGGCGAGTGAGGGGGCCATAGTGGCCCCCATTGCCGTCCCTTTTATCTGTTGATAATGGCTCTGGTCAAACATAAAAAAATTTTTTGTTAAAGCCAAAGTGGCAAGTTGTACCAAAAAGGCTGTAGACAGCCGATGTGGGGCTGATCGTTGGTCCAAAATATTTTCAATAAGTTGTAATGCTTCCATTTGGGGAATGTTTGAGTATAACGAGATGACATCCAGGGTCACAAAAAAGAACCCACCTGATGGAACAGTGGAGTTGGACAAAATAGTAATAAGATGTGTAGTATCCTTAACATATGAACGAATCTGGGCAACAAACGGTTTCAAAAAAATATCAACGAATTTGGACAATGGCTCAAGCAAAGAGTTTATACTGGAAACTATGGGGCGTCCTGGAGGATGCACCAGGGTCTTATGGATTTTTGGTAGAAGATAAAATAAGGGCATAGTCGGAGTAGAGTTAACCAAAAATTTAGCCTCCCTGTTCGTGAGCATATTGCAGTCAAGGGCTTCCTGGACAAGGTCCTTAATCATTTTTAGGAGGTCTTGTGTGGGATCTCCTGGAAGTAGTCTGTAACATGAGGTATCGCCTAACTGACGCAATACCTCCATTTCATAGTCAGTTTTACCCCACACTACAATGCCACCACCCTTATCGGCCGGTTTTATGACTATTGAAGAATCATTAGAAAGCTCCCTGACTGCTTTAGCCTCTTGTTGGGATAAATTGTACCGAGCATACTGATTTCTGGTAGCAAGGAATTGGGCCTCTGTAGTTACTAAATTTTCAAAGGCCCCCAACAAAGGGTTTACTGGACCCGGGGGGGTCCATCTAGACCTCTTCGAAATCACTGACATGTCCAATGTGGGTGGAGTATCTGCGAAAAACAATTTTAGTTTCAATGCACGGAAAAACCTGTATAAGTGCACCTGTAAATCAAATGGGTCACATCTAGCAGTTGGTACAAACGATAACCCCCGCTGTAGAGTTCTTTTTTCAACATCAGACAGAATACGGGAGGATAAATTGAAAACAGTCTCTGTGGTCACTGCCATGCGTCCGGAAGACGCGAAGGAGGATGTGGTGTTCGAGGAAACTTCTGTCCTGCCTGAGATGTGGTGCTGCCGGGGCGAGACCGTGTACTGCGAGTCTCTCTGGGGGTCTCTCTGGGAGCTTGGCCCGAATCTAAAAAAGAGGCCGCTATTGAGGAATATCGCGAGGAGGTAAAAGATTGTCCTATACTTGATGGAGCAGGAGCGTTGGTAGAGGCTCCGCGGGCCTTGCGTCTTTGCCCGCGGCCTCGAGGCACGTCTTTGCTCACCGATTCCTCCGAAGATGATGATGCACCCTGGGCAAAGGTGACTTTCTTTTGTGGCTTCTTGGCCATCCATTTGTATACGTATCCTGTGCTATAGTCTGTAGAGTCCCGCTGGAATTTACTAAATTTGACAGCTTTCAGTTCGTCCCTGAATTTGATTAAATTCTCTTCAAATTCCTGAAACTGTTGGTGAAAAGTTTCCAACACACTCGAATGTTTAATCAGATCAAGTTTAAAAGAAAGATCCTCTTTTAAGGTGACTTGTAACTCCTTGTTTGTCTCAATAATGAGCACCATCAAATCCAAAGAGCACTTGTTTAGAATCTGGTTCCAACGCGTTATAAACGCGGGGTTCTCTGTATGGAGCCTCGGCTCCTTATGTATTCGCAGACCTCTAGGAATCCGGCGTACCCGGCAGTATTCGATAAGTGTTGAGGAATGTAGCTCCGCTCTTGTTAGGCGTTTCTGAATGTTAATTACTTCCGACCATGTAGAGGTGGGGACAGTATCGTCAGAGGCGTCAGAGAAGAATAGCACATCTGTCAGAACGGCGTTCACCGCTTCTTCAGAATAGCTGAAAGTAGTGTCATCAGTAGCCATTTAAACGCTTCCCAGACGGGTAAATCAACCAAGCAAAGACATGAAGCAAAGTGCCTTGCACATCCTTGCTACCAGAAATCAGTATGCTCGGTACAATTTATCCCAACAAGAGGCTAAAGCAGTCAGGGAGCTTTCTAATGATTCTTCAATAGTCATAAAACCGGCCGATAAGGGTGGTGGCATTGTAGTGTGGGGTAAAACTGACTATGAAATGGAGGTATTGCGTCAGTTAGGCGATACCTCATGTTACAGACTACTTCCAGGAGATCCCACACAAGACCTCCTAAAAATGATTAAGGACCTTGTCCAGGAAGCCCTTGACTGCAATATGCTCACGAACAGGGAGGCTAAATTTTTGGTTAACTCTACTCCGACTATGCCCTTATTTTATCTTCTACCAAAAATCCATAAGACCCTGGTGCATCCTCCAGGACGCCCCATAGTTTCCGGTATAAACTCTTTGCTTGAGCCATTGTCCAAATTCGTTGATATTTTTTTGAAACCGTTTGTTGCCCAGATTCGTTCATATGTTAAGGATACTACACATCTTATTACTATTTTGTCCAACTCCACTGTTCCATCAGGTGGGTTCTTTTTTGTGACCCTGGATGTCATCTCGTTATACTCAAACATTCCCCAAATGGAAGCATTACAACTTATTGAAAATATTTTGGACCAACGATCAGCCCCACATCGGCTGTCTACAGCCTTTTTGGTACAACTTGCCACTTTGGCTTTAACAAAAAAATTTTTTATGTTTGACCAGAGCCATTATCAACAGATAAAAGGGACGGCAATGGGGGCCACTATGGCCCCCTCACTCGCCTGTTTATACATGGATCACTATGAATCATCTTTAGTATATCCTTCAGAAGGGTTTTCCCATGTAGCTCTGTGGTTACGATATATCGATGACATCCTGATCATTTGGACTGGATCAGATATCCAATTTTTCTGTTTTTTTGATTGGCTTAACTCACTGAATCCTCACATACAGTTTAATTTTTGTATTCATGCCTCAAAGATTTCTTTTCTTGACATTACCATTTCAGTTGAACAGGATCAATTTGTTACCACTTTATTTAGGAAGGAGACAGACAGAAACACTTTATTAGCCTATTCGAGCTGTCATCCCAAGCCCCTTAGAGACAACATCCCCACGGGACAATTTTTAAGATTGAAACGTGTATGTTCATCCCGGAGTGACTTTTTACAGCAAGCACGATTGATGTCCCAGCGGTTTTTGGATAGGGGTTACCCTCTACGAGTCGTAAAAAAGGCTTTTAAAAGGGCATTATATGCCAACCGAGACTGGCTGCTCCTCCCGTCAGTAAACGATGACAGTCCAAGTTGTAATTGTATTTTACCGTTCTCGATAGTAAGTAAGGCTATAGCAACAATGATAAGAAGACACTGGGATAATCTCTCTTTATCACAGCTGCTCCAGACATCATTACGTTTCACATTCCGGAGAGCTAGCAACCTCCGGGATCAATTAGTACACGCGAGCTTTAATAAACAAGCGAGGAACATCAGGGGTGGTCAACACGGCCCCTGTGGGCATTGCACAATGTGTAATCACACTAGTCAATCAGATTCATTTACCCATCCGGACACTGGGGTTCAGTTTAACTTTCGCAATTCATCAGACTGTACTACCAAGGGCGTTGTTTATGTAATACAATGCCCGTGTTCCATGTTGTATGTGGGTAAGACCTCTAGGATGGTCAAGACCCGCATTATAGAACATTGTTTGAATATCCGTCTCCTGAGGATGGATGAACCCCTGGTTACGCACTGGGTTCAACATCAACACACTATTGCTGAATTGCAGTTCTCAGTTTTAGAGGTGGTCGTTCCCCCGTATAGGGGAGGGATTTACTCTGAGATTTTGGGAAAACGGGAACAGAAATGGATTTATACGCTTTCTTCTGTCCATCCCAAGGGTTTGAACAAAGACGTAGAATGGCACCTTTTTGGTTGAACCGTGTACAGGGTGGGCGGGGTTTACGCTAATGAATCTATCGCGATAGCCTCTGTCTTTTGGCGCCAAATGACCTTTTAAAATGGCCTTTAGTCGTGTGAGCCAATGCGCTCCATGATGTATATACAAGGTATGTTTGTAAGAAACTTGAAATTGTATAGCCATATTTGTCAAGTCCATCAGCTTTATTGTCTTTATATTTTAGATGATATTGATTGTGGGTCCCTCCCGATGCAGCTACCGCGAAACACGGACCGTGTCGGGGGACTTTAAATGACTGTTGTTGAAGATATATGGAGTTGCCATTAACAATACTGAGAAAATTGAGAAATTGAAAATTGAGAAAATTCAAATAAAAAACGATTATAATTTGAAGGTGGACTTGATTTACCAATTCCTTGCACGTTGTATATGTGGAGATTTACTGATGTGCAAGGCACTTTGCTTCATGTCTTTGGTTGGGTAATTAAAATCTCCCATTATTATTGCACTGCCAAATTGGTTAGCTTCCCTGATTTCTCTTAGCATTTCATCATCTGTCTGACCATTTTGTCCATGTGGACGGTAGTATACTCCTATCACTATACTCTTGCCCAACACACATGGAATTTCTATCCATATAGATTCTACTGAGCATTTAGTCTCTTGTATGATCTTTATCCTGTTAGACTCTATACCCTCCCGGACATAAAAGTGCCACACCCCCACCAAGTTGATCCTCCCTGTCATTGCGATATAATTTGTACCCTGATATAGCACTGTCCCATTGATTATCCTCCTTCCACAAAGTCTCTGTGATGCCAATTATGTCAATCTCATCATTTGCTGCTATACACTCTAACTCTCCCATCTTACTTCTTAGTCTTCTAGCATTGGCATACAGACATTTCAAAGTGTGTTTTTTCTTTGTATTAACAACCTGCTTTTCAAGTCAAGAGATAATTTGGTAATCTTTAGCTCAGGTGATTTTTTTATATATAGGCACATGGATTAGGTTTGCTTTTATTGGAACCTCTCTGTTGGGATGCCCTAACTCTCCTTTTTTATTAGTATCCTTCAAGGATACATTTCTCTGAACCATGCACTGCTGAGTGACTGTCGGCTTTCCCCCTTGTTCTAGTTTAAAAGCTCCTCTATCTCTTTTTAAAAAGTTAGTGCCAGTAGCTTGGTTCCACTCTGGTTAAGGTGGAGCCCATCCTTTCGGAAAGGTCTCCCTCTTCCCCAAAAGTTTCCCTAGTTCCTTATAAAATGGAATCCCTCTTCCGTGCACCATCGTCTCATCCATGCATTGAAACTCTGGAGCTCTGCCTGCCTCTGGGGACCTGCACGTGGAACAGGAAGCATTTCAGAGAATGCCACCCTGGAAGTTCTGGATTTCAGCTTCCTACCTAAAATCCTAAATTTGGCTTCCATAACCTCTCTCCCACATTTTCCTATGTCATTGGTGCCCACATGTACCACAACAGCCGGCTCCTCCCCAGCACTGTCTATAATCCTATCTAGGTGACGCGTGAGGTCTGCCACCTTTGCACCAGGCAGGCAAAGGTACATCAAAGTGGATTACATTCAGGTACTATAGGTATTTCTGAAAGAATTAATAAAGCTTCTTCTACATCATAGACAGGCTTATTGTTTACTGGCAGAGTATAGCTAAAGAGTTGAAAAAGTGTCATGGCCTACAAGGGCAAAATGGTTATTACTAAACTCTGCTTTTCACCCAAGCAGAAAACCTGGCAGGTCAGGAGACCTAGCGCGCTCGGAGGGCCCTCCGAGTGTGGTTTCCTCAACAGAACCTTCACAGGACAATGACTGTATATTTCAGAAACATGAATATGACATTCAATATTATTCCATACACACACTAATTCATATTTTTCTATATGCAGTGCTCACTTTGCTGGTGTTGAAGTTGGGAGATGACCAAGCATCCAACCCCTGCCACAGCTGATTCAGAAATGTTGCTCAGCACCAAGCACTCAGCTGAAGTGAAGGGTACCTGGCTGTCAGGACTCTCAGTTGTCATCCTGGTCTGCTTCCTCTTCACAAGCCATCTCAGGTCCTTCCACTTGTGGCTGAGCTCATTGGTGCTGTGGTTATCGTGGAACACCAAATTCACTCTATGCCTGCTTTTTTTCCCCCAAATCTGTTCCTTCTTATAGGACCCTACTCTCCTGGACTAGAAGACATATAGGAGATAACTTGATAAACTAGAAGACCCATCTCCCTGGGAAGAAAGTTGGGCTTTCATAGCAATGGTACACTCCTCTGAGACATGGAAACATTGTAACATTGGGATATGTCATTGACTATCGTATTCATTTATTTACAAGTTTTGTATGCCGTCATTTGCTGGGTTCCATCATAACGGTTTACAACATTTGCATAAAACGTCTAATACATTTTCAATTCCTAAAATCATACATAAAATACATAAAGCATAAATCATACATAAAGCAGTAAAATATATGAAAAATATTAACACATAAATGAAACATAAATACAAGTAAATAAATGTCTTCTTTTCAGAACACAGCTGAGGTTTCTATAGATTGAGATCTTTTCGTTGTATGTACTTTGATTTTTTTTTCACTCTAGTAGGTTATACTTCATGTATTGTCACATGCCCTAGTACCAGAATAGGAGACTTGCTGCCTCATGTCTAGCTGTCATACCCCTAGTAGCACCATGGGGAAATTTCTGGCACATGTCTACCTGACATAACTGAAATTCCACTATAGGGGACTTACTGGCATATGCCTACCTGCCATACCCCTTATACCACCATGCGGGAATTGCTGGCATATGGCTACCTGCCATGCCCCTTATACAACCATGGGGGACTTGCTGGCACATGCCTACCAGTCATGCCTTTTATACCATCATGGGGACTTGCTGGCCCATGCTTACCTGTCACAGTTAAACCCAGAGGATATTGCAAATTTTCGGCCCATATCAACTCTCGCTTTTTTAGCGAAATTAATAGAGAAAGTTGTAAATATACAATTAATGGAGTATTTAGAATCCAATCAGTTACTCTTCCCGTCCCAATTCGGGTTTCGAAAACATCATAACACAGAAACTCTCCTCATGTCTTTGCAAGATACTATGCTAAGAGGGCTGGATCACGGAAATTCCTATCTTTTGATTCTGCTTGATATTACTTCTGCATTTGATACGATCAATTACGAGTCAATGATAGACAGACTTCAAGAAATTGGCCTCAAGGATACTACCTTAGCCTGGTTCAAAACTTTTTTCGCAAAAAGATTTTTCAAAGTTAAACTAGGCTCTGCAGAATCAGCCAAAATCCCACTTAATTCTGGGGTCCCTCAGGGTTCGTCCCTTTCCCCAACCATGTTTAATATTTACATGGCACCTCTTTGTAAATTGTTGACTGGCTTGGGGTTATGCCCAAAAAGCACAAAGGAAGGCGATCTATGATAACCGTCAGGATGAAAAGAAGAAAATAGATGCCTGTAGTCTAAAAGTTAAAACCTTTATTGAAGTGGAGACACAAAAGTAGCCCGACTCTGGCCGAGTTTCGCCGTTTAAACACGGCTGCCTCAGGGGCTAAAAACATAAATAAAGACTTTCAGAATCAGAACATAAATAAATGTGACATCATAAATAAATAAATGAATAATATTGATGGATCAATAACTTAGAATATGAATCAAAAGGACTCATGGTAACATATAGAGGGAACATATACTAGGAAAAATGGTGTATTTATAAGATATCCAATCAATTAATAACAAACCTAGTGAATATAAATTTTAATATAAAACTCACGGTTTAGGCAAGCAATTAATGATTATATACTGAACCAAATTAATGGTAAGAAATGTCAGTATTACCTTACATCAATCTTCTTAAGTTCATTGGTTGTATACAAACTGAGGATAAAAAAGATCATATAGAGCAGGGTATGATCTCTTATGTTGTTTCGTCTGTAGGGATGCAGAAATAGATGGCAAAGTAACATACAGTGTTAAAAACTATCATTGAATAATAATCTAAAAAATACAAAAAAATATACAAAATTTTTTTTTTATTATATATGTACTGGCACATATCCATAACACTCTATTGACTTGTTTTATTAACCCACTTTGTAGTTACTGTTATGTTATGAGTAAAGTCAATAGTGGACCCTTGGGCCGGCTGAGGTGGACAGCGTCCACAGGAGTTAATAAGCCGGGAGGCGGCACTCAGCTGGAGCGGACTGGTGGCGTCTTCACCCTGGAAACCCGAGACCCCCCCAGGAGGAGCCCGTAGGGGTCCGAGTCGCTGGGACTTAGGAGAATCGTGAAAGAGTCCAAGGTTCGAGGCTGGCAGAAGACAAAGGAGAATCGTGAAGAAGACCAAGGTTCGTGGCTGGCTGAAGACAAAGGAGAATCGTGAAGAAGACCAAGGTTCGTGGCTGGCTGAAGACAAAGGAGAATCGTGAAGAAGACCAAGGTTCGTGGCTGGCTGAAGACAAAGGAGAATCGTGAAGAAGACCAAGGTGCGTGGCTGGCTGAAGACAAAGGAGAATCGTGAAGAAGACCAAGGTTCGTGGCTGGCTGAAGACAAAGGAGAATCAGGAACCGGAGCTGGAGTCAGGATATGTAGACAGCAAGTGGAGCCCAGAGCTGGAGCCAAGGCACAGCAGGACCAAACAGAACCTGACCTGGAAGCAAGGCACGGCTGGGACAAGCTGGAACCGGAGCTGGAAGCAAGGCACGGCTGGAACAAGCTGGAACCGGAGCTGGAAGCAAGGCACGGCTGGAACAAGCAGGAACCGGAGCTGGAAGCAAGGCACGGCTGGAACAAGCAGGAACCAGAGCTGGAAGCAAGGCACGGCTGGAACAAGCAGGAACCAAAGCTGAAAGCAACGCTGGGAAGCAACTAAGCACTCAGGAGAGCGACCTCGTTGCAAAGGCAAAGCAAGGAAGTCAGACGATGGTTTAAATAGCCAGCCAGCGTCTGACGTCAGGAACAGGGCGGTTCAGCACTTCCGGGTGCTGGACCTTTAAGAGCCCCCTGCTCACGCGCGCGCGTTGCCTGGCAGTGGGAGGAGTCAGAATCGTCCTTCGGCAGCGTCTCCACGTGGAGAGAGACGCTGCCATGCGGCCCTGCAGGCCCCAGGAGCAACGGATTGCAGCGAGACCGGGGGAGGCAGGAGAAAGGTAAGGACCCGGTCGCTAGCCTAGCGACCGGGACTGCAACAGTACCCCCCCCTTTACGCCCCCTCTTCAGAGGGCTTGGCCTGTCAGGATGGTCCAGATGATATTGCTGCAGAAGAGTCTTGTCCAAGATGTTGCGGGCAGGCTCCCACGTATTGTCTTCGTCTCCACAACCTTCCCAGGCTAGCAAATATTCCCAACGTCTGTTGGCGAAGCGAGCATCCAGGACCTCTCGTACCTGAAACGTAGGATCCTCATCCGTAGTGATGGAAGCGTCCTCAAGAGGCCTGGGGTGGAATCTGGAAAGAATCACTGGTTTTAAGAGGGAGACGTGAAAGACATCATGAATGCGTAAAGTGGTTGGGAGTCGTAGATGGTAAGAGACCAGCCCTACCCTCTCTGCAACGCGGAAAGGACCACAGAACTTGGGTGAGAGCTTCTTGGAAGGTTGTCTCAGATGAATGTTCTTTGTACTAAGCCACACTCGATCGCCTGGGAAAAAAGCGAATGCCGGTTTTCGGTGTCGATCATAGTAGCGTTTAGAAGTGCGTGCGACTTTCTGAAGTCGGTGTTGAGTAGAGGACCAAAGTTTACTCAATTGGTCCGCGGTCAATTGAGCAGCTGGTGAGGAGGTTGGTACTGGTAGAGGTAACGGTGGTTTGAGCTGTTTACCGTACACAATTTGAAAAGGGGATTTCCCCGTCGCCGTATGTATTTGATTATTATAGGCGAATTCTGCCCAAGGCAAAAGCTCCACCCAATTATCTTGTTTGTGGTTAATGAACGCTCGTAGGAACAACTTTAATGAACGATTCATGCGTTCGGTTTGCCCATTACTTTGCGGGTGGAAAGCGGAGGAGAAACTCAGCTGGATCTTAAATTTTTTGCATAAGGCTTTCCAATACCTGGCTGTGAATTGAGGGCCTCTGTCAGATACAATGTCCTGAGGCAGACCATGAATACGGAATACATGGTGTGTGAACAGAGAAGCCAGTTCAGTGGCAGAAGGTAATTTGGGCAAAGGCACAAAGTGAGCCATTTTAGAGAAGCGGTCCACCGTGACCCATACCACAGTCTTGCCTTGCGAAGGCGGGAGTTCCACCATAAAATCAGTAGCAATATGTGTCCAGGGTTCCGTGGGTATAGGTAACGGTTGTAGAAACCCTCTCGGAGGGCCATTAAGCGGTTTCTGCAGGGCGCAAGTGGGGCAAGAATTCACGTAAAGGGAAACATCACGTCGAAGACCAGGCCACCAATAGAAACGATTTATAAGATCCAATGTTCTTAGTCTACCAGCATGTCCCCCGGTCAAGGAGTCATGGCCCCAAGACAAGACTTTCCTCCGAAGCCTCTTAGGAACGGTAGTCTTATTTGAGGAAGCAATGGAAGTGGTAGTTATTTGAACACAGGCAGGATCCAGGATGGTTCGTGGAGAGTCGTCCTCTTCTTCCGGCTGATAGGTACGAGATAGAGCATCGGCTCGAACGTTCTTCTCAGCTGGTCGAAACTTGAGGATGAAATTGAAACGACTGAAGAAGAGTGACCATCTTGCTTGCCGCGAGTTTAGTCGTTGAGCTTGGGCTAAGTACAATAAATTTTTGTGATCAGTGTACACTGTCACCGGATGATTAGCCCCCTCCAGCCATTGCCTCCACTCCTCGAAGGCCAACTTGATGGCTAAGAGTTCTTTGTCTCCGATGCCATAGTTACATTCAGCAGGCGAAAACTTTTTAGAGAAGTAAGAACATGGCATCAATTTGCCCGAAGTATCGTGTTGACTGAGCACCGCTCCAACAGCCAGATTCGAGGCATCGACCTCCAGGATGAAGGGTCGTTGTGGATCTGGGTGTCGTAGGCAGGAAGCGTCTAGGAATGCTTGTTTTAAGTCTTCAAAGGCAGCCGAGGTGGTAGTGGACCAATCGTGAGCGTTAACCCCTTTGCGAGTAAGCGCCGTGAGAGGAGCTACCTTCTGGGAGTAATGTGGTATAAAATGCCTGTAAAAATTGGCGAATCCAAGGAATCGCTGTAGCGCCTTCAGGCCAGACGGGCGAGGCCATTTGACAATGGCCGCCACCTTCTCTGGGTCCATCTGGAAACCGGACGAGGAGACAATATATCCCAAGAACGGAAGCGACTCGCGCTCAAACTGACATTTTTCAAATTTAGCGTATAGATGATTGTCTCTTAGAGCCTGTAAGACCTGTTTGACGTGTTGGCGATGGGAGGAGAGATCTTGGGAATAGATCAGAACGTCATCAAGGTACACTATGACGAAAGAATGAAGCATCTCTCGGAGTACCTCATTCATCAGATTCTGGAAGACAGCAGGGGCATTACATAAGCCGAAAGGCATTACTAAGTATTCGTAATGTCCATCTCGCGTGTTGAACGCTGTCTTCCACTCGTCACCGGGACGAATACGAACCAAATTGTATGCTCCACGTAAATCCAATTTTGTAAAGATCTTGGCCCCCTGAAGTCTATCGAGCAGTTCTGGGATCAGAGGCAAGGGATAGCGATCTTTCTTAGTGATGGAGTTCAGACCTCGATAGTCTATGCACGGCCGGAGGGAGCCATCTTTTTTGGACACAAAAAAGAATCCTGCTCCTGCAGGAGAGTGCGAAGGGCGAATGAACCCTTTGGCAAGATTCTCCGTAATGTAGTCTGACATTGCATGGGTTTCTGGCAGAGAAAGAGGGTATACCCTACCCCGCGGGGGAGTGGAACCAGGTAGTAAATCAATGGCACAGTCGAAGGGCCGATGGCATGGAAGCAGTTCAGCTTTTTGTTTGGAGAATACGTCAGCGTAATCCTGGTACGGCAAAGGAAGGTCCAGGGCAGAGTGAGAGAGTAATATCTCCGGTCTAGGAACGGGATCCAGGCAATTCTGGAAACAGGAAGGACTCCATTGCGCAATTTGGAGAGAGTCCCAATGGATCACCGGAGCATGTTGTTGCAACCAAGGGAGTCCCAGGACCACAGGGTGCACCGATTTATCCAGTAGCAAAAAGGAGATTGTCTCAGTGTGAAGCACTCCCGTCCGTAAAGTGAGAGGCATCGTGGTTTCAGAAATGGATCCAGGTAGAGGGGTTCCCCGGATAGAGGTAACCCGTAACGGAGGTATCCGGCGCTTAGTAGGTAGTCCTAATTGGTGTACCAGTTCTCTCCAGATAAAGTTCCCTCCGGCTCCGGAATCAATGAAAGCTAGAGTCTGCAAGGAGCCACCTGGATATTCCAGCGTTATAGGAACTGTACATTGAGGAGTAGCATTAACATAGCCTAGGGGAACCTCCTCATCTCTCCCTAGACTCGAGCATTTCCCGGTCTCGCAGGACATTGACCCAGGAAATGACCCTTAGTGCCGCAGTATAGGCACAGGCCCAGAGTGCGGCGTCGTGTCTTCTCCTCCTCGGTTAGCGGTGCCCGTCCAAGCTGCATAAGTTCCTCTGAGGAGCTGTGGGAGGCTGATGGTGTCTTGTGAGGTACAGTCAGAGACCTGGAGAAGGAGGGTGCCAATGAGACAGGCCGACGAGGAACTCGACCCTCCTTAGCTCGTTGCTGCAATCGCCGGTCAATCCTCCCGGCCAAGTCTATCACCCCGTTCAGAGTGAGGGGCAGGTCACGAGCCATCAGCTCGTCTTTGATACGACCTGCAAGACCTTCCAGGAAAATACCCCACAAACAGTCATCCTGCCAGCCGAGTTCCATCGCCAGAGTACGAAATTCAATAGCGTACTCCGCCAGAGAGCGGGATCCTTGTCGTAGCTGTAGAATTTCAGTGGTAGCAGTGGTAGCACGAGCTGGCTCATCAAAAGTCTGTTTGAAGTGAGTCACGAAATCCTGCAAGTTGTGCAGCATGGCGTCCTGTTTCTCCCACATGGGAGAGGCCCATAGCATAGCCCTCCCATCGAGCAGAGACAAAATATATGCTACCTTGACGGCATCAGACGGGAACTGCCCTGGTAGCAACGTGAAGCGGATGAAGCACTGATTCAAAAACGCCCTGCACGATCTGGCATCCCCGGAGTATCGAGTAGGCGCTGGAAGCTGAGTCTGTGCGGGAGCTTGAACCGCCAGTGGAGGCGGGGGTGGTGCCAGCGGTGGAGGATTGGCGTCCAAGCGACTGGCTAGGCGATCCACCGTAGCAGCCAAGACTTCCAGACATTGCTGTTGCTGCTGGATTCTTTGGGCCATGCCAGGGATGGCCTGCATAGGAGCGGAGTCCGCCGAGTCCATTGCCTTTGCAAACTGTTATGTTATGAGTAAAGTCAATAGTGGACCCTTGGGCCGGCTGAGGTGGACAGCGTCCACAGGAGTTAATAAGCCGGGAGGCGGCACTCAGCTGGAGCGGACTGGTGGCGTCTTCACCCTGGAAACCCGAGACCCCCCCAGGAGGAGCCCGTAGGGGTCCGAGTCGCTGGGACTTAGGAGAATCGTGAAAGAGTCCAAGGTTCGAGGCTGGCAGAAGACAAAGGAGAATCGTGAAGAAGACCAAGGTTCGTGGCTGGCTGAAGACAAAGGAGAATCGTGAAGAAGACCAAGGTTCGTGGCTGGCTGAAGACAAAGGAGAATCGTGAAGAAGACCAAGGTTCGTGGCTGGCTGAAGACAAAGGAGAATCGTGAAGAAGACCAAGGTTCGTGGCTGGCTGAAGACAAAGGAGAATCGTGAAGAAGACCAAGGTTCGTGGCTGGCTGAAGACAAAGGAGAATCGTGAAGAAGACCAAGGTTCGTGGCTGGCTGAAGACAAAGGAGAATCAGGAACCGGAGCTGGAGTCAGGATATGTAGACAGCAAGTGGAGCCCAGAGCTGGAGCCAAGGCACAGCAGGACCAAACAGAACCTGACCTGGAAGCAAGGCACGGCTGGGACAAGCTGGAACCGGAGCTGGAAGCAAGGCACGGCTGGAACAAGCTGGAACCGGAGCTGGAAGCAAGGCACGGCTGGAACAAGCAGGAACCGGAGCTGGAAGCAAGGCACGGCTGGAACAAGCAGGAACCGGAGCTGGAAGCAAGGCACGGCTGGAACAAGCAGGAACCAGAGCTGGAAGCAAGGCACGGCTGGAACAAGCAGGAACCAAAGCTGAAAGCAACGCTGGGAAGCAACTAAGCACTCAGGAGAGCGACCTCGTTGCAAAGGCAAAGCAAGGAAGTCAGACGATGGTTTAAATAGCCAGCCAGCGTCTGACGTCAGGAACAGGGCGGTTCAGCACTTCCGGGTGCTGGACCTTTAAGAGCCCCCTGCTCACGCGCGCGCGTTGCCTGGCAGTGGGAGGAGTCAGAATCGTCCTTCGGCAGCGTCTCCACGTGGAGAGAGACGCTGCCATGCGGCCCTGCAGGCCCCAGGAGCAACGGATTGCAGCGAGACCGGGGGAGGCAGGAGAAAGGTAAGGACCCGGTCGCTAGCCTAGCGACTGGGACTGCAACAGTTACACTCAAATTTGTGATGTATATAAGTTACTGTGTAAAATATGAAGCATAAAATTATTCTGTAATGACAAATAAACATTAGGAAATTGAAAATGAGAATGATATAATGTAGATATATTACTATATGTAAAAAATGTAAAGCTTAAAATTATTAAGTATGAACATATTTGATAATGCGAATTGGAAACAATGTAAAATGAAGAATAATAAATAAATAAATAAATGAAAATTTTTTATAAAATTATTATTTATTGTGTGTGCACATGTTCACTATGTGCTCTAAAAATTGTGTAATAAATATATATTGTGTTGTGTGTGCACATGATTACTATGTGCTCTAAAAAATGTATAAAAGATATGTGTATGAATTCTAAAATGCGTGCATCATATAACAACCAGAGTGATACTGTGTGTGAGTATAGTTAGCGTGATTATGTAAGTGAACAAATTCATAACGAATCATGTGCTCAAAATCTACTTGTAAGGAATCGTGCAAAAAATACCGAAAACTACTCAGTGCATCTGACATTGGAACTCATAAGAGAGGAGACTCATTGTAACCCCTAACTAAAATAGCACTTACTCTACTCAAATAGAGAGCACATCAACAGTCGTGCCGGCGTTGATAAAATCTGTGATCGCATCACTATACATTGCTAGCCCAAGTGAAAGTGAAAATTTATTAAGTTAACAATCAATATTGATGATTAATCAATGCACAGCTAAGCAAATATTAATAAAAGCTCTATTGTATGTTCAGAATATTCTTTTAATTAATTGTGCTTATTCTAATGTATAAAAGGTACTCATTAGAGGCTTTTTTAATTAAATGAATATAATCATTAAGTCACTGCGTCGCCTATAAAAAACCGTATCGCAACATGTTTATTAGAAACCGCTGAAGGCTGATCCGATTCAAAGCATAAAGTGAAAATGCAATGTGTTGCCTTCTAAAAAACGCAATGTTATGAAAAATATATAATATATTTAATGCGCTGTTTGAAATAGATTCTCAGCTTCCAAATAAAAACTTATAATAAGTAGTGACATATCTTTATTGTAACTGTTCGTCAGAAAAACCTTCAATCTAAAGACTTCAGATGAACTTTGTCTATATAAATGTACAAGAGTGACTTATCTGATACAAAATAATATTATTGGGACAATATCTTCAAAGGGTTAAGACATAGTTGGTGATGCAAAAACTATGAATTATGAGCGCTCATAATGGGATGGGCATTTGGGAGAGGAGTGAGCAAATAGTTTTAGACTGGGAGGGGGGGGTTTCAAAATTGGGGGTGGGGCACAACAGAAATGCTAAACAGGAAAAAGGTGTGGGGAGGAGGGGAAACGCAGACGGCCTTGGAATGCATTTGAGGAGCGCTGGGCCATCATTTCAAACTTACATGAGTATGGGTTTTGTGGGCCCTTTCATTTTTTGTTTTTCGCTGTTTTATTGTACTGATACAGCACTACTTACCCAGATATCTTTTAAAGATATCTGGATAAGTAGCAAATTATCTGGCTGCAGATATCCAGGTAACTTTAAAATGTAACTGGCTATATTCAAACATAGGCTTTAAAGTTAGCTAGATACATGGAGTTGGATAATTTTACAAAATTCAATGGGAGGTTTATCCTACTGTATATATCAGACAAGTTATCCGGCTAACATTAGCTCGATAACTTGTCCACTATATGGCCTACTGAATATTGGCCTCACAGTATCTAATGGATTAGGTTAGTAGAAAGAAATTGTGACTTTTTTGTCTTTCTGCAAAGGTTTTGTGTACCATAACATGGTACACTGTAACTTAATTCCTGCCTTTTAGGTTGCATCTAACTCATTGCAAAACTGAATCATTGTTGTCGCTGGTAAACTATACTAGTGTATAATAGTGCTGGGTAATTTTAGATATGTTGATTTTTAACTTCTTACAGTCTCCTTGTGCTGCTGTTCTTGATTAATTGGTGGACAAAGGAGGTGGATGCACAAAGTACATGGGTGTCTTGACATAGTGGATTTAATATGGGTTCAGGAAAGAAGGGCCGAATTGTCTTTTAATGAAGCAGTTAGACCAATCTACAGTACAAAAAGTTCTACTGTTTTAGAAACTACTCTGTCCTGTGCAATACATATGGCAGTTGCTAGTCAGAGAAGCCCTAATGTCACACTCAGGACCGATGCAATAGGGAAATGAGCTGCCACATTAAAAAGGAGGTGCTAGTTGAAATAGTGTGTTCCTAGTGCCTCCTCGGCAATGGGCACCCGGGAGAGGTGGCTGTAAGTGCGGGTTAGGAAAATGGATGATCAATGAGTGTCTGTTTTCTCCCACTACCAGCAAAATATACACACACGGGTAGATTTTCAGAAAGCGCGATTTGGCGTACTTTTGTTGGCGCATCAGGCGCAAACAAAAGTACGCTGGATTTTAGTAGATACGCGTGTAGCCGCGCGTATCCGCTAAAATCCTGGATTGGCGCGCACAAGGCTACCGATTCCGTATAGCCGGCGTGCGCCGAGCCGCGCAGCCTACCTCCATTCCCTCCGAGGCCGCTCCGAAATCGGAGCGGCCTTGGAGGGAACTTTCTTTTGCCCTCCCCTCCCCTTCCCCTCCCTTCCCCTACCTAACCCACCCCCCCGGCCCTGTCTAAACCCCCCCTTACCTTTGTCGGGGGATTTACGCCTCCCAGAGGGAGGCGTAAATCCCCGCGCGCCAGCGGGCCACTAGCGCGCCGGGACGCGACCTGGGGGCGTGTCCGGAGGGCACGGCCATGCCCCCGGGCCGTAACCACGCCCTCGGACCCGCCCCCAAAACGCTACGTCCCGCCCCGTAAACGCCGCGCGGATCGGGCCCGCCCCGACACGCCCCCGACATGCCCCCGACACGCCCCCCTTGGAAAACCCCGGGACTTACGCGAGTCCCGGGGCTCTGCGCGCGCCGGTAGGCCTATGTAAAATAGGCACACCGGCGCGCAGGGCCCTGCTCGCGTAAATTTACGGATTTATGCGAGCAGGGCTCTTAAAATCCGCCCCACACAATATAACAGCCTGGACCATGTATATTGTGCGCCCTGAAAATTATTTTTGTCCCGGTCAAGCCTTTTTTTGGTCTTCATAAGGCTTTCTGTGATTTCTCCTACTTCTTACTATCACGACGATACATTGTAGGAGGAACCACAGAAAGCATGTTTTTTGATTTTTTTGTTAAGCCCTTAAGCGTGGAATGACTTAATGCCAGCCCTGGGACTGGCGTTTAAATTTTCCACGTTAAACAGGGCAAGTTGGACGCGTGGTCATTTTTTGCATCCAGGGGTAATGGCTAAAAGCCTCATCTACATGAATTTATATGTGATGAGCACTATTAGATACGCGCTTGATTGGATGCTCTAATCCTGTTATTGTATCGGGCATTAGCTTAGCGCATCCAAAACACGTGTCCAATACAGAGTTAACTGGTGTGCCGGCCTGAGCGCCCAATATTGCATCGGCCTGTAAGAGCTATGGTACAGTTTTTCAGGGTAAGTGTGGTTCCTGCAGTAGGCCTGTCTTCTACTCCACTCCAAGAACAAACTAAACAACAAATGTAGTAATGCAGAGAGAAGCATGGTTAAAGTTGTTACTTGTGACAACAATTCTGGGTTTTTTTGGGGGGTTTTTTTTATGGCTAGCAGTAGATTTTAATTTTAACAAGATACACCTATAAACAGAAGCTATCCAGAGAACTGGAAAAGCAAGTTTGCTTTTCTGTGTAAGTAATTACACCTTTAGGGTGTCACATACCTTATTGTTTTTTATTTTTATTCCTCATTGAGATAAAACCTAGGCCAGATTACAGCAAGGCTTGTTTTCAGCTGTGTTAAACTGTACGGCATTCACAGAACACTGTCCATCTTATGAGAGGGAAAATGTAATTGAAACATTAAAAAATATAAGTTAGATACCATATGTGGTCAGTATTATTGAATTTCTCTGCTTCCTGGTTTTTCTGTGATCCTCACCAAACCATCCAGAAAGTACAAGCTCACCAATAGGCCTTGTAGAGAGAAAAGAGAAGTAGGCACCCGAATTTACCTGAAAACATTTGAACATAAGTCAGACTGCAAGTATTTCTCAGCCTGCTGAATCACTATTAAGTAGGATTTTGTGGATGTTCTGGAGTTATAATGTAAAAATTCTGATGTTAATGAGAACAATGCCAATAAAATTCATGGCGATGCAAGGAAGAGGATGACTGCCCTCGTTCTAGGACTGTCCTGTTAGGCAGATTAGACTCCAGCCTAGAGACTCCTTGTGTGCAGAGGATGTCATGTGTCTTTAAGGTGGTGGAATAGAGGATGAGGAGTTAACCATTGATCATGTCCACATCTTTACAGTGCCCGCCTCCCCGATCCTGCTGCTTCTGATGGTGGAATGCTCTCACTCCTAACTCCTATGTGTAGGGGGTAGAAGAGAATTAAATCCAACCCTGAGAATGACACTCTCGCAGTGCGGGTGCAATGAGAGATATCAGTGAACTCTTCTTTCTGAGCAAAAGCAGTCACACCAATAGACACTACAGGTCTTTTCTTGTATAAATGCTAAGAGGTAGATCTTAAAACAGTACGCGCACGCGTACTTTTGTTGGCGCAACCGGCGCCAACAAAAGTACGCCGGATTTTATAAGATGCCTCCGTTCCCTTCTGCGTCCCCCCACGTTCCCTTCTGCGTCCCCCCACCTTCCCCTCCCTTCCCCCATCTATCCCACCCCCTAGCCCTACATAAATCCCCCCTACCTTTTGTTGTGCAAGTTACGCCTGCTTGAAGCAGGCGTAACTTGCCCGCGCCACCTCGGCATCCCCCGTCACAGGCCGCAGTGCCGGGGGACTCAGGACCGCCCCCCTGCCCGCCCCCGAACCATCCCCACGCCCCCAGACCTACCCCAGACCACCCCCTGACCCCAGATACGCCCCCTCCTGCCCCTTTTACAAAGCCCCGGGACTTACGCACGTCCCTGGGCTTTGCGCGCGCCGGTGGCCTATACAAAATAGGCCACCGGTGCGCGCAGGGCTTTTAAAATCTAGCCCTAAGTGCATTGTAATGACAGCCATGGAAGTATCACCATGAACTGCACTCTAAATTTACCCCCTTATTTTCTCGCTTGTCTGCCCTTTCCAGATTATTCTGAATACTGCTGCTTTACCTCATTTTTTTTCCTCCTGCAGTCTTCCCGCATATCTCCACTCTTTCAGTTTCTGTAGTGGTTATTGCTTATTACTCACACTTAACATATTCACTTGAAATACTTTACTTTTCATTTTACAGGCCATCCCTGCTTGCAGCAAATCAATCTCCAATTTCTACCTGGTGTTTATTTCACCTTTTTGGTCTCTTCCCCACTTTCTTTTCTCTGCTGCATTTATCTGGCTGTACCTTTCCTTACTTAATATCTCATCTCTTTTGCTGCCCTCTTGCTTGTTTCTGTCTGCGCTGCTAACTTCCTTCATATGTTTCAATCTTGTCACGGTAAATACCCCTTTTCTAATCTATCCTGATTGACTCTCTAGTTCCATGCTTCTTGCAGGCTATCCCTGCAGCAGTTTAAAATTTATCAAATGTGACCGAGTCACTCTTTCTCAATTTTGTTTGATAGTGCAGGCCATGCTTACCCCCTCATGCTATTTTTCATGTGCACAGCACTTTGGAATAAACCAGAATAAAATTAAAATAATGCCAATAGTAATCATCTCTGTACCTTCCCCAGTGCAACTATATATTTCTTTCAGCTGCGGCGACCAAAATTGAATACTGTGCGCAAAGTGTGGTCTCACCATGGGGAGAATCAGAGGCATTATGACATTCTCCATTTTATTTACCATTCCCATCCTAATAGTTCCTAATATTCTGTTTGCTTTTTTGACTACCGTGGCATACTGAACCGACAATTTCAGTGTATTATTTATCACGACTCCTAGATCTTTTTCCACCCAGGAAAAAGATCTAGGCATCATAGAAGATAATACATTGAAATTGTCATTTCAGTGTGCGGCAGTCAAAAAAGCAAACAGAAGGTTAGGAATTATTTGGAAGGGAATGGCAAATAAAATGGAGAATGTCTAATGCCTCTGTATTGCTCCATGGTGAAAATGCACTTTGAATACTGTGTGCAATTCTGGTCACTGTATCTCAAAAAAGATATAGTTGATCTGGAGAAGGTACAGAGAAGGGCAACCAAAATTATAAAGGGCATGGAATGGCTTTCCTATGAAGAAAGGTTAAAGAGGCTAGAGTTGCTCAGCTTGGAGAAGAAACTGCTGATGGGGGATATGATAGAGGTCTTCAAAATCATGAAAGGACTTGAATGGAATCATTTGTTTACTCTTTCAGATAATACAAGGACAAGGGGTTACTCCATGAAATTAGCAAGTAGCACATTTAAAACAAATCAGAGAAAATTCTTTTTCACTCAATGCACAATTAAGCCTTGGAATTCCTTGCCAGAGGATATGGTTAAGGCAGTCAGTGTAGCTGGATTTAAAAAAGGTTTTGATAAATTCCTAGGGGAGAAGTCCATAAACTGCTATTAATCATGTTGACTTAGGGCTAGATTTTAAAAGCCCTGCGCGCTGGCGCGCCTATTTTGCATAGGCCACCGGCGCGTGCAAAGCCCCGGGATGCGAGTAAGTCCCGGGGCTTCATAAAAGGGGCAGGAGGGGGGCGTGTCCAGGGGGCGTGTCGGCAGTCCGGGGACGTGTCCTGGGGCGTGTCTGGGGTCAGGGGCGGTCCGGGGCGGGTCCAGGGGCGAGGCGATGGTTCGGAGGTGAGCGGGGGGCGGTCCCGAGTCCCCCGGCACTGCGGCCTGTGCCAGGGGATGCTGAGGCAGCGCGGGCAAGTTACGCCTGCTTCAAGCAGGCGTAACTTGCACAACAAAAGGTAGGGGGGATTTAGGTAGGGCTGGGGGGTGGGATAGATTGGGGAAGGGAGGGGAAGGTGGGGGGACGCAGAAGGAAAGTTCCCTCCGAGGCCGTTCCAATTTAGCGGCCTCGGAGGGAACGGAGGCAGGCTGCGCGGCTCGGCGCGCGCAGGCTGCCGATTTTGCGCAGCCTTGAGCACGCCAACCCCAGATTTTATAAGATACATGCGGCTACGCGCGTATCTTATAAAATCCTGCCTACTTTTGTTGGCGCACGCGCGTACTGTTTTAAGATCTACCTCTTAGGGAATAGCCACTAGAGATGTGAATCGTGTGCCAGATCGTCTTAACGATCAGATTCGGCTGGGGGAGGGGAAAAATCTGATCATTAAGATATGTGAATTGGAATAGTTTCCAATTCCAATTCACATCGCTAATTTTTTTTTTAGGGAGGCCCGCGCCACTAAAAAAAACCAACCCACCCGACCCTTTAAATCGACCCCCCCCCCCTCCCGACCCCCCCCCAAAACCTTTTAAAATTACCTAGTGGTCCAGGGAGGCCTCGGGGGGCCTCAGAGAGAGATTCAGGGGGGCCTCGGGGAGAGGAGAGATCCAGGGGGGCCTCGGGGAAAGATTTCCCGTTCCCAGGCATCAGCTGTTCTAAAAAAGAAATGGCGCCGATGCCCCTTTGCCCTTACCATGTGACAGGGTATCTGTGCCATTGGCCGGCCCCTGTCACATGGTAGGAGCACTGGATGGCCGGCGCCATCTTTAAAAATGGCGCCGGCCATCTGTACTCATCAGCCCCTATTATAGAGTATAGTATAATAGGGGCTGATAAGTAAAGATGGCGCCGGCCATCCAGTGCTCCTACCATGTGACAGGGGCCGGCCAATGGCACGGATACCCTGTCACATGGTAAGGGCAAAGGGGCATCGGTGCCATTTTTTTTTAGAACAGCTGATGCCTGGGAACGGGAAATCTTTCCCCGAGGCCCCCCTGGATCTCTCCTCTCCCCGAGGCCCCCCTGGATCTCTCCCCAAGGTCCCCCTGGACCACCAGGTAATTTTAAAAGGTTTTGGGGGGGTCGATTTAAAGGGTCGGGTGGGGTTTTTTTTTTATCGGGCCATCGGCCCCATTTTAATTAGTGGCAGCCAAAATGGCGCTGATGGCCCGAGAGCGGGAGATCGCGCTGGGACCCCCCCAACTGGTCCACCAGGTAACTTAACATTTTGGGGGGGTTCGGGAGGGTGGGGGAGGGTAAGGAATTGTTTTTAAAGGGTCGGGGTGGGTTTAGGGGTTGTTTTGGTGTGCCGGTTTCCCCGCCCTCCCCCCAATAATTCCCGTGCCCTATTTAACAATACAATACAAATGCCCCTGACGATAAAAGGGGGCATTTGTATTGTATCGTGCACTCTAACGATTTAGAACGATTTTAAAATTATCTGACGATAATTTTAATCGTTCAAAAACGATTCACATCCCTACTTATTACAGGCATCAATAGCATAGGATCTGTTTAATGTTTTGGTCCTTGCCAGGTACTTGTAACTTGAATTGACCACTGTAGGAAACAGGATGCTGGGCTTGATGGACCCTTGATCTGACCCAGTAAGGCAACTTCTTATATTCTTATGACAGCATTGTTCTCAATACCAGCCTGGAAAAGTTACTAATGAAAGAAATACTGTAAGAGCTATAGCAGGGCAGAATGATCAGATTATTTGGGTTTTGAATTATGCTTTCAAACATCCTGTGACTGGTAATCACGTTCTTATTGAGAAAACAATTACATAAAATAAGTGCTTTGGGATGGGAGTTAAGAAATAATAATAATTAAAAAAAAGCATGGGGAACATATTTCCAAGTGTCCATAGAGTCTGTCTACCATAGGGATTTTGTCTATATAACTCAATAATATATAATCATACAACTAATGGAAGTTCCTTACATGTCTGAGACAGGTTTCTGTGAGGCAGTACTATAAGAATGATAGAAATGAGTTGTTGGGTTGATAGCAAATATTAGCAATAAAAATATATACTAAATTTTCTCTTTGAGAGACAGATCTAATGGTTTCAAAATGTATTATGCTGTAATTTTCTGGAACATTAAATTTTATTACTGTTCCCTTTTGTGTCTCCTTGTATTTTTAAAATGTTCTAAACAAATGGGATCCTTTGTACTCTCAGAAACCCAGTGAAAGTGATTCTATTTATTTATTTAGATTTTTATATTCTGCTTTTTTAGGCACTTCAAAGCAGATTACGTTCAAGTACTGCAGGTATTTCCCTATCCCCAGAGGGCTTACAATCTAAGGGGGCTATTTTCTAAACCCTTATCGCATGTGTTAGGGCCCTAACGCCCACCATAAGGCCATATCGCATGCGAAAAGGGACTTTTCGCATGCGATATGATGCAAATTAGGGGGAGGGGAGGAGTTGGAGGTGTTTTCGCTGCCGGCAATAATGTTACTAACATTATCGTCGGCAGTAGCGTGCCAAATAACTACACCTTTTATGGTGTCGCTATTTGGTGCGAAAGCCGGCAGCTGGCGCACCGCAGTGGTGCGAAGGCTGTGGGCTTTCGCAGGCCCACCCTTCATTTTCGCAGGACTTGCCCAAGATCACCAGGAGCTACAGTGGGACTTGAACTCTGGTCTCATGGTGCATAACCCTAAACCCAGTGCTCTTACAACTAGGCTACTAGATTGATGGCGCTGTTGTGTCTGTGGACCCATAGGCTGGGGTGAGATTGGCTCTACCTGTGGAAAGGAGCCCTGAAAATTCCCATCACCAGCAGGCAGACCCTGATGAGAGAGAGACCAGATGGAGGCTTCACCTATACCAGCCATCATCCCCCTCAGGTTGAGCCGTTGGGTACCAAGGCAGGAAGGACTTAAGCGAGGGTCTCTGGGAGAAGATGAAATAGTGGATTCCAGGGCCAAGCAAGGGTCAAAGGTGGTAGCAGACAGGCAAGAACTAAAGTCCAAGCAAGGGCTTGGTTGCGGGCAGCAGTAAGGTAAAAATGGAAGTCCAAGCAAGGTTCAAAAGCAGATTTTAGTCTGAGGAGCAGAAAGGCAGGATAGGAAGAGGAGCAGGCTGGGCAGACAAGACAGAAATGGCTGGACAGAAGAGACAGGAACAGGTTGCACAGACGAGGCAAGAATAGGCTTTACAGACTAGACAGGAACACGCAAGCAACACGTACTAAGGAGTTGCTGAGTTGAGGAGAGGCTGTCTGCGAGGTCCTTATAAGGCCTGAGTCAGTGATGTCATATATAGTAACATTTTAATGACGGCAGATAAAAACCAAAATGGTCCATCCAGTCTACCCAGCAAGCTTCCCAAGGTAGTAATTGTCGTTCCGTGCAGGTCACCCCCTCGTTTCTGTTAAGGGTAGTAACTGCCACTCCGTGCCTTTTCGCAATGCGTTCCTTTTTAATGTTGGGCATGCATGCACCTAAGGAGGCCCGCAAGGAGGAAGCAGTTGTAGTGGTGTCCTGCTGCGTAATGGAGAGCTGCGAGGCCTGTCATCAGGGGAGAGTACTGCAGCTTAAGGGAAGCCCTTGCAAGCCATGAAACAACAGTACCCCCACTTAAACCCCCTCCCTGAGGCTTTGGGTTTGGGTTTTGAGGGGTACCACCGGTTGAATTCTTTCAACAGACTGGGGTCAGTATATTGGATGATGGCTCCCACGTGTTCTCTTCAAGACTATAGTTTGCCAGGAGATCAAGTATTCTATCTTTTTGCCTCTTTTGCAAGAATCTAGGACCTCTTGTACCTCATATACTGCATTTTCCTCTGAGGCGATTTCCATGGATTTTGGTGGTGCTCTCATGGGCCCAGATAGTACTAGAACAGGGAGACGTGAAACACGTGAACCTTGAGAGTGGATGGAAGTTCCAGCTGGTAAGTGATGGGACTGAGTTGTTGTAACACTGGAAAGGGTCCTGTGAAGCGTGGTACAAATCATAAAGAGGGGACACGAGACATAGGTGTTTGGTGCTCAGCCAGACCTTTTCACCCACTTTGAATTGGGGAGCTGGTCTCCTTCAGGCATCAGGAACTTTCTTAGCTCCCGATGGCACCTTGTCAATCAGCCAGTTGGTGAATTCCCATAGATGGTGAAGTTCTTCAGCGGTGGTTAAAGCTGCAG
Organism: Rhinatrema bivittatum; assembly: GCF_901001135.1. NCBI lineage: Eukaryota > Metazoa > Chordata > Amphibia > Gymnophiona > Rhinatrematidae > Rhinatrema > Rhinatrema bivittatum. The sequence continues at coordinate 117,478,389 of NC_042622.1, read as the reverse complement.
GGGAGGATTCTGTTAATGGAAGTGGCATGGGAATCTGAGGCTGTTTCCCCATAAACAATTTGGAAGGGGGAAGAAACAGTGGCAGCATTAACATGATTATTATAGGAAAACCCGGGCTTTGGGAGCAGGGAGGCCCAATCGTCCTGGTGTTCATTCACGTAAGATCATAGGAAGGTTTTAAGCATCCACTTGGCCATTTCCTTGGGGATGGTATGAAGTGGTGTAATCCAGAATTAATCTCAAACTTCTAACAGCGGGCTTGCCAATAGCGAGCAGTATATTGGACACCCCTGTCTGAGAGAATGTGCTCCAGCAGTCCATGTAGACGGAAGATGTGTTATGTGAAAAGCTGTGCCAATTTGGGTGCAATGGAAAACAGGCAAAGGGATAAAGTATGCCATCTTGGAGAAGCGGTCAATTACCACCCATAATATGGTGGTGACATGAGAGAGAAGAAGGTCCACAATAAAAATCCTTGGACAAGTGGGTTCAAGATTCCCTGGGGGCTGGCAATGGCTGTAACAACCCTCACGGTTGGCCATGCAAAGGTTTTTTGCTGGGTGCAGGTGGGGTATGAGTTGACATAGTTTTGAACATCATGCTTAACTTGCGGCCACCAATAATAGCGCTGGAACAAATCAAAGGTTCATGCCATGCCAGGATGTCCTGCAACCTGGGAGTCATAGGCCCATTTTAACACTTTGTTATGCAACCTAGAGGGTGCCATGGTCTTCCCCAGAGGAACGGGTATCATAGTGGTCAGGAGAATTTTGGCAGGATTGATGATATGTCTGGGATCTTCCAGTTGATCCTCAGTTTGAAAGGAATGGGACAATGCATCAGCTCGTTGATTCTTTCAAGTTGGGCAATACTGTAGTTTGAAATCGAAGCGAGCGAAGAAGAGAGACCAATGGGCCTGACTGGGGTTAAGCTGCTGAGCATGGTGCAGGTATTCTAGATTCTTATGGTTCATTTATATGGTGACTTGGTGCTGAGCCCCTTCGAGAAGGTGGCACCATTCCTCTAGGGCTAAAGTAACCAGAAGTTTGCAATCACCAATACTATAAGGGGCGGATTTTAAGAGCCCTGCTCGCCTAAATCCGCCCAAATCCGGGCGGATTTAGGCGAGCAGGGCCCTGCGCGCCGGTAAGCCTATTTTACATAGGCCTACCGGTGCGTGCAGAGCCCCGGGACTCGCGTAAGTCCCGGGGTTTTCGGAGGGGGGGGCGTGTCGGGGGCGTGTCGGGGGCGGGACCGAGCGCAGCGGCGTTTTCGGGGGCGTGTTGGGAGCGTTCCGGGGGTGGGCTCGGGGGCGTGGCTACGGCCCAGGGCGGTCCGGGGGCGTGGCCGCGCCCTCCGGACCCGCCCCCAGGTCGCGTCCCGGCGCGCTAGCGGCCCGCTGGCGCGCGGGGATTTACTTCTCCCTCCGGGAGGCGTAAATCCCCCGACAAAGGTAAGTGAGGGGTTTAGACAGGGCCGGGCGGGTGGGTTAGGTAGGGGAAGGGAGGGGAAGGTGAGGGGAGGGCAAAGGAAAGTTCCCTTCGAGGCCGCTCCGATTTCGGAGCGGCCTCGGAGGGAACGGAGGTAGGCTGCGTGGCTCGGCGCGCGCCGGCTGTACAGAATCGATAGCCTTGCGCGCGCCGATCCCGGATTTTAGCGGATACGCGCGGCTACGCGCGTATCTACTAAAATCCAGCGTACTTTTGTTGGCGCCTGGAGCGCCAACAAAAGTACGCCTATTCGCGGTATTTGAAAATCTACCCCTAAGTACGTTCTGCAGGTTAAAACTTCTTAGAGAAGAAAGAGCATGGATGGAGGGTCCCTTCATTGTTGTGCTGGCTGAGGACAACCCTTACCCCAAGTGTAGAGGCATCTACCTCTAACATGAAGGGTTGAAAGGGGACTGGATGGTGCAGACAAGGTCCCTGGGAGAAAGCAGTCTTTAGCTCCTGGAAAACCTTGAGAGCCTATGATGTCCAGTTTTGGGTGTTGGTGCCTTTATGAGCAAGGATGGTAAGAGGAACTGCCAAGGTGGATTAACCCGGGATAAACTGCCAGAAATAATTGGCGAACCCAAGGAATCTTTGGCGGCTCAAAGTCCTATTGGGCAAAGCTATTCCAGGACAGCTTTGACTTTATCCGGGTCCATAAGAAGTCCTTCCCATGAGACAATGTACCCCAAAAACGGTAGCTCTTCCTATTCGAACAAACACTTTCCAAGTTTGGTGTACAGATTATTTTCTCAGAGATGCTGTAGAACCATCCTGATCTGTCTGCGACGGGGAGGTATGTTTGGGAAAAGATCAGGATATCATCCAGACATACCACCATGCATGTGTATAGTAGATCACAAAATATCTCATTTACCATGTTTTGGAAGACTGCTGGGGCATTAGATACCAAAGGGCATTACTAAATATTCATTGTTTCTATCACGTGTGTTGAAAGCAGTCTTGCATTTATCACCAGCCTTAATGCAAATAAGGTTATAAGCACCCTAGAGATCTAACTTTGTGAATATCTTGGTACCTTTAAGCAGCTGAGAAGTTCAGTTATTAACAGTAAGGTATACCAATTCTTTTTTGTAATGGCATTTAGGCCATGGTAGTCTAATAATGGCCTAATTGATCCTTCCTTCTTAGCCACAAAGAAGAACCCAGCACCCGCTAGGGAGGATGATGGTCGCAGAAAGCCTCTGGCAAGATTTTCGGTGATGTACTCCAACATGGTTTGAGTCATAGGTAGGGAGAGTGGGTAGACCTGACCACTAGGAGGGGAGGCCATGGGGTGGTAATGTCTCTGCACTCTTCTTAAAGAAGACATCTTGAAAGTCTGCATATTGGGGTAGAAGTCCGGATAGCACTGAAACCACCACCAAGGAGGCGTGAGGTTCCAGATAAGATAACAGGAGTCAAAACAAGCAGGTCTCCAGTGGGTCAATTGTAAGGTGGTCCAGTCTAACTAGGATTGATGTTGGAGAAGCCATAGTAGGCCTAATATGACCGGATTAACTGCCTGAGGGATAACATGAAAGATGACTTCTCTGGTGTGCAATAGACTGGTCTGAAGTTTAAGGGGGGCAGTTGTGTGAGGAGAGAGCCCAGGAATGGATCTCCATACATAGAGGAGATTGTGAGGGCTTGTGGCAATGGCAAGGTAGGGATTTGAAGCTGTTGTACAATTTCCTGGAGAATAAAGTTTTTCCCCAGCTCAGGGAATCAACGAAGGCCTGCGTTGAGAAGGAGGTGGAGCCAGTCTCCAGGGTGATGGATACCAAAAGTTGGGGAGTGGGAGCAGTAAAGCCTAGGATCGTCTCCCTGGCCGAGCCTAGGTGCTTAAGTTTCCAAGCCTCTTGGGACACTGACAGATGAGGTGACCGCTGGCTGCACAGTATAAACAGCTCCTGTTGTCTGCATTGGAGCCTTTCCTCTGGAGCCAGTTTACAACAACCCAGCTACATGGGTTCTTCAATGACTGGAGGTTCCGTTGGCTGAGTGGGAGCTGGCGTAGGAGGATATTGGAATCTCGGGGCTAGAGTGAAGGATTTACATGCCAGGTGAATCTCCCGAGCCCTCTTCTGCAGACAACAGTCAATCTTGCCTGCCAGGGTGATGAGAGGCTCCAAGGAGGTTGGTAATTCCCGAGTTGCAAGCTCATCTTTTATCTTCCCTCCAGGAAGATCGCCACCAGGGTATCATCACACCAATTGAGTTCAGAGGCCAGAGTACGGAACTCCATCATGTTTTCACCCAGGGTACGGGAACCCTGATATATGTGCAGGAAGTCTGAAGCCAGAACAGAGGCATGGCTGGGTTCTTCAGAAACTGCAGAATTGATTCAGAAAGGTTGGGAGACCCAACAGGATGGGGCCCATTACTCCCAGAGTGAAAACACCCAAGCCTAGGCCAGCCCATCCAACAAGGAGAGTATCTAGGTGGTCTTAGACTGATCATCAGGGAAAAGTGCAGCCTGAAGCTAAAAGTACATTCTGCACTGATTGATAAATCCCCAGCATTGTTTGGGATCCCCAGTGTAGTCTGTGTGTGTAGGGCACCGGTAGCTGAGGAATTGGCTGGTTGACCAGTACAGGAGGCATCAGTACAGGCCAGGTGGAGATGGTGCAGATGCCAAAGTCAATGTGTCTACCCTGAGAATTAGACACTCCATGGTTGAGGAGTACTGCCCCAAGATGTTTTGTTGCTTCTGAAGCCTGAGAGTCAATCCTGGGATTGCTTGGAGTGACAAGAAGTCCATCAAGTCCATGGCCTCAGCAAACTGTTGTTTGCAAGTAAGTGGACCCTGGCGAGACAGAGATCAGGTGAAGGCTTCACCTATACCAGCCCTCATTCCCCTCAAGTCTTTGGGTTCCAGGGCTGGCACGACTTAGGCAGGATCTGGGGGAGAAGACAGAATAGTGGAGTCCAGGGCCAGGCAAGGGTCAAAGGTAGGTAGCAGACAGGCAAAAACAGAAGTCCAAGCAAGGGTCAAAACCAGATATCAGTCTGAGGAGCAGGAAGGCATGCAGGGCAGACACTACAGGAATGGCTGGACTGACAAAGCAGGAACAGACTGAGCAGACAAGGCAAGAATATGCAAGCAACACACACTATGGAGGTAGCTGGACCTGTTGCTGAGACAAGGAGAGGATGACTGGGAGGCCTTTATATAGGTCCTGAGCCAGTGATGTCATCATTGGGCGCCATGGCCTTTTTATGACATGGGCCTTTAAATGTCAGGCCACTGGGCTTGCGCACACCTAAAGAGGTCTGCGAGGAGGAAGCAGCTGTGGCGGCGTCCTGCTGCATAATGGAGAGCCACAAGGCCTGGTATCAGGGGTGAGTAGCACGGCTTGTGGGAGGCCCTTGTGAACAGCAAAATGTAACAGGAGTAATGAGTGTCCCCTGTAGATGGACATTTATTAAACATACATAAAGTATAGGGTACTAAGGGACTATGTTATATGTGAATATATAAACTGCTGACAGCTACCAAACTTGGCCAGCCGGATAGCTCAGTAATAATACTGTGTGCTGCTCTTCAATAGTTCTAGGTTTAAATCCTGAACCCAATATGCATATCACAAGTCATTTGGACCAAGAGTTGCTGCAAAGGCAATGTTCACAGTTCCAGCAATCACACAATGACAGCAGCTAGAGGTTTGTATCTAGTTACTGGAATATTGCAAAATTGGCCAGATTAACTTATCCAGCTAACTTTAGAGAGAGATTCAGTAGTGTAGCCGCATTATTGAATATAGATGGCTATCTTAAAGATAGCCAGATAGGTTTATCTGACTAACTTAAGGACAGCTCTGTGACATGACCAGAGTTAGCTGAATATGTTATCTGGCTAACTCTGAATATCAGAGTCAGTCAGATAACTTGCTGACTACCCTAACTCCTCCCAGATACACCTCTGGAATGCCCCTAAGTTAACCAGCTACATGTTAGCCAGATAATGAAATAGTCGTCAAAGTTTAGCCAAATAAGAGGGGGAAATATTCAAAAGTTGGCATTTAGCTGGATAACTTGTGAGTTATCCAGCTAAATGCCTCTGAATATGGACCTCTTAGTGTTCATACTTAGCTTTCAGAGGAAGTCACAATATGTAGACCCTGACCAAGGACTAGCATTGCAATTACCGGGCTAGTTGGGAGGACAGGATTGAAAATAGAGAAAAACCCTGAAGAGTTGTGAATGAAGGCTCATGGAACTATAACCCTAGTAGTAGCTGATTCTAGTTGAGCTGGAAGCCCAAAGATGTAGGAGCAGACAACCAAGCTAAAAAAAGAAAAATCTAATTTATATAATCTAAGATCTTGTGAGTCTACAGCAGAAAAAAAAATGTGATAACTTTTCTCTCAGCCTCTCATAAACAGAAACTAATTTTTTTCTAGACTATGTATAATGATCTGATTTAATTTTTGTGGACATCTGTCTACTGACAACTGAGATGATTTCTTTAATTTGATCTTTATTTTTAGATCTCATGTTTTAACAGGAAAATCATTAAAGAAACAAAACATTTTTTTTATTTTTAGAAAGGCTTCACCTTATATTATTATTTCTGAATTTTAAGAAAGGAAATGTGTCCTTTTTACTTAAATATTTTGTCAATGTTAAACAAAAATGATTTTTGATCTTCAGTATTCCATTATATAACAGGTTAGATCTATTGTCTCAACAAGACCCTAAGCTTGACATCAAGATCTAGTACTTTGAATCATCATTTTTGCAAGAGTTGATTCCCTTGAAAAGATCACCCATGAAAAGGTGACTATTTTCCTATCTTATTCACCTAGGAGTAGCAACAAGAGCAGACGAGTCTTTATCTCTCAAACCTTTCAGTCATAAAACTCCTTCAGAAAATTCAACTCTGGTTTTCTCTGGTACTTTTGCAAATATCCTCACATTCTTGTAGATTTAGCATTTAATGACTCTCATTTCTGCTGAGAAATCAAAGTAGGATCTTGTGTGTGGATGACCCAATAATAAATAAGACCAATTTATAGATTAAAATATGCAGACTAATATAAATAAGATACAGCATGTCCTCTTATAAAGTACTTAACAGTCTTAGCCACAACTATTTTTGGAATCTTGCTTAAATTCTTTTCTCTGACCAGCTTAGCTTTTTATTTAAACTTCCTTTTGTTCCACTGGGGCCAGTCACTGTGTAAATATGGTCCTGGAGTGGACCCTTCTTGGGTTGTAATGGAGGTAGACCCAGATAGTTAAGTTGCAAGTTGAAATGTGAACTTTAGATAGTGCTATACAGTACTTATATACAGGCCAAGCTCTGCACAGGGACAAATGTTTTTACAAAAGGTGAGTTGTAACTTTAGACAAAGGATGAGGATCAGGCAAAATTTGTAGGGAAGGAAACTTAAACCGAACTCATTAATATTTAACTAGGCACAGAAATCTATACCAGTGACCTTAAAGTGAGTACTCAGATAATTATTAACTGTTGACACTTCCTTAATAAAGAGTTCCCTCTGAAGAATGTTAATATCTAAAAAGTATGTGCAGCCAATAGTAATACCCATCTTTACTATGTTACTATATGTAATCAATTAAATTTATATATTTTGTAATTCTTTATGCAACTGCTTACAATTTCCCTGGACTCTTGAAAGAAGGTTGTAAAAGATGTCTCAAACAATCTTGCATGAATCAAAATATGATTGGTTCAAGCAGTGGGTGTAATATCATTTGTGGCCACAGGGAACCCAGCTTTCAATTCTATCGGTGGTATGGCATTTGTGTAAATAATGGACGTCAGGAGATTATTAATGCTACTATTTTGTAAACTGTGTGATGGGAGCTGCACAGGTTATAAAATACTGCATATTTCTGCCAGAAAATATGCACATATGTTTCAGTATGTGCAAATATTTCCAATAAAAGAAAACACATTCTCTCTACCCATTTTATAAACATAGAAACATAGAAATTATGGCAGAAAAGGACCAATGGTCCATCCAGTCTACCCTGCAAGCTTCCCACAGTAGTATCTATCGGGCAGGTTTTCCCCATCTATATGTCATGGGGGTAACCTGCTGCTTGTTGTACTTTGCTTATGGACTTGGCAGTAGAAGCAGTCCTATGTATTTTTCCTTAATGTCTGCACATCAGTACTCCAAACTGTTAAAAAGTTATGGCTCGTGTTGGTTGTCTCTGAATCAAAATTCCTCTTTCCCTCCACTCCCCATCCCCCATTGTTAAGCAGGCTGAATTAATCATAATCCTTGGATGACCTCATTTGGTAGCACCGAATGATCTCATCTCTCCCAGCTAGTAGAGGTTTGAGCTCCACTGAACATGTGCATGACTTCCTGCGCTAGTGTTGCCTAAGAGCTTCCTCATTCTTTTTTTGTCTGACCTAGAGCATGAACAGTTTCTTTACAACTTTTTGTTTTTATCTTTTTTGGTTGCCTTACTGCCTTCGCAGCATACCACAACAGCACTTTTAAGTGCTACCAACTTTGTCGTAGACAGATCATGTCCATCACAGAGGTCACAACCTATGTTACCTCTGCTTGGGCCTGGAACATGACCAGCCAAATTGACTGGCCTGTAGTTGAAGGTCCCTGTGATCACTGCACTCTCAGACCGTGAAGATTGAAGAGTTGCATCAGTTTTACAGAGACAGTAAATTCTCCTCTTGGAGTGCAGCCTCCTCTGTCTTTCCGGTCAACATTTCAAATGACCATTCTTCCAAAATGCCCCTTTCCAGCCAGTCAGCCACTTCAGCACTAGGGGACCAAAATGCATCAAAGGTGAAGTTGAAGCAGCTGATAGATTAGTTCCCTGCATTGAAGAAGCATTGAAATGTGTCAAAATCATTGATGCTTGCCTTGCAAATGCAAAAGCCTTCAAAGCTGAAGGAGAAACAAGGTGCATCAAAGCATGATGCATCATACGCAATCGATACATTACAACGCATGATGAATAGTAGCGGTTGAAGCACATCACAGGGTGCATGGCACATTGGAGCACCCAATGCTATAGAGCACCTAACACACAGAGCATCCAAAGCAAAGCATTGAGCATTGTTTGGCACATCTGGGAATATTGAAGTTCATATCCCACAATGCATTGAAGCTTCTAAAGCATGGACTACCAAGATACTCTCATGGAGCCTCTGCGTCATCATTGATGTAATCAAGAAATGATTTAATGCATTTGCAGAAGCAAAGTCATCGACCCTCCTCAACTCATTCTATATCACCTTCATGTCGCAGCTCCAAGAGGTCTGCGAAGCAAAAGCACCTTGCACTACTTCCTTCTGCAGAGCCTCAGGACCAACAGATGTCCTCTGCAAGTCTGGAGGACTCTTAACATTTTGAGAGTGGCATTGCCTCTTATTCTTTTAGCCAGACGGCCTCTCCATCTGGATGAAATTCTCCTTCTTTCAGCTTCCATCACCAAGGCACACTACCTGTCTCTTATCTTCTTGCTCATGGACTATCTCTCGAAAACCCTGATCTGATCTGATTGATACTTCCACTGTTTTTTAATAGACCACCTATAGTTCCTCAGGAGCCCTTTCCTAGACTAGAGGAAGATGTTGCTTCTCTGACACCTGTTCAGAGGGTCCCAAGTTCTTTTGAGAAACTCACTAAGGCCTAGATGCATCATTCCTGCAGAATGATGAGCTGCTGATGTAAAGGGGGCAGGGGTGCTACTGTGCAGTCAGCCGCATCATGGCGGTGCAGTTTTGCCTGCTTTGGTGTGGCTGTGCCGCACACTATCACCCCCATACTGCCATGCTAAAAGGTGGCACTATTTCCTGTGCTACTGCTGGTGATAATGTCCAAATCATTACCGCTGGCAGCGGTGCTGCCACCCCATTTCCGTTATACCCCTCCCAAACTCCTCCCTAATTCCACCCCTTCCCCTAATTTTAATTCTACCGCTATGATAATGGGCTATCTCACCTTAGAAAATGACCCTATAAATTAGTTAGGAGGGTTTTTGCTACTTTTCCAGCAGAGTCATCCACCCAGTATCTGCTGCTGCCTCCACCCCTGACTCTTCAGTTGCATTCATTAGACTCACCTCAGAATGTGGTATCACATATCCCTATCCATCATACTACCTTTGTTTCCAGATGGACTCTGTTCACTACCAATACATGGTACTTCTATTTGGACTCTCGACTGCTCCCAGAGTTTTCACCAAGTGCCTTGCAGTGAAAGCTGCCCATCTCTGATGGTGGAGAATCCAAGTCTTTCCATATCTGGATGACTGACTTATAACAGCCTATAACCTCAACAAAGCCCTTCACAATCTGCAACAGATGTTCGAGCTTATCCGGAAACTTAATTTTCTCATCAACTTCAAGAAGTCCACTCTTGTTCCAACTTATCACTTTCAATTCATTGGAGCTCTGATTGATACCTTCTAGGACTAGACGTATCTTCCCTTTGATCAAGCAAGTCTCATATGTACCAAAATCAGCAACCTTCTCTTGATTCCATTCTCCATAGCATGACAAGTACTTGTAGTCCTTGGATAGATGGCAGCCACGATACATGTGTTTTTTTTAATGCACCTGTACATGCATTACCTCCAATGGAACTTTAAAACCAATGGAACCAGCTGCTTCAGTGTTGTGGATACTGCTGTGGGACAGGCCTATGAGCAGCTTCTCACTTCCCTTGCTGGCCAACGATGCTGTGCCCCGTGGCAGGAGTAGTGCTGCCAATACCCACCGCCACCACCACTTCCTGTTTCTATGCAGCTTGTGATGCCGCTGCCGCTGTTGTTCGTGGCCTGGAGCTGCCACTGAGGCCATCTTTGTGGCTAAGTGGCACTGCCAACTTCCTTTCCTATGTGGCCTAGAAAGGCCGCCGACATTCCTCTTTGTGGCGTGCTGCCTCCCTAGGTGCGAGCATGTGCCTTTCCTCAGAATTTAAAGGGTCTGCGGCGGAAAAGCTATGCGATCCTTCCCAATGATGTCAGCCTGCTTGCCCTACCAAAGGGCTCTTCAGTCTGTCCTTCATTGCTTTTGCAAGGAGTTGCTTCATCCCTGTAGCTCCTGGAGTCTTTGGAGTTCCAATTCTTCGCTCCTTCAAAGTCTTCATGTTTTTTGTTCATCATGGAAGCTCCTCTATGTTCTTCATTTATGTTCCTGGTCTCTCGACAGTCCCTGTGACTTCTGTTCCTGATGTCAAATCCTCGAATGTTCCTGATGTTCCAGTCTTCATCTCCAAGTCCCACCTTCCAGGTCTTCTCTCTTGTCCACTCCTCCAGATATGCCAGCGTCATGGTCCATGACCAGCCCATGGGTTGTGTAGGGCACCTTGCAGCACAAGGCCTGTCTTCTTCGCTGGTCATGTCTTTGAAAGTGCCTTGTTTTTAAACTCCAGCGTCCCATCACTGGTTCTGAGTTCCTGAGCCCTTGAATCTTGTTCCTGATCTTTGGAGCTCCTTGCCCAGCTTCCGTCCATGCCAAGTCTCAAGCTCAGAGTCTGCACCGCCTTTGGCATAGGCCGCAACCAGCCCTCAGGTTGTGTAGGGCATGCAGCCAATGTCAGAAGTCTAAGAAGTAAGATGGAAGAATTAGAGCGAATAGCATAGCACTGAATGAAGAGATAGATATGATTGGCATCTCAGAGACCTGGTAGAAGGAGGATAACCAATGGGACAGTGCTAAACCAGGGTACAAGTTATATCACAATTGTGACAGGGAGTCCAAGCCATCACTAACATTTGCCCTTGTAATTTGAATATTCATTGGTTACAGGAGGGGTTTTGTATTTTTGATTCCTCCCTATGTGATAGCCCCACCGTTTTGGGGGTATGGCATCTAGGGTATATATTGTTTAGGAGCATGCCCAGAACTTTAGAGGGAAGGAGGAGTTGAGAGAGGTGTTACGTTTGCCAACCACGTGTTCCACCTACCTCCCGACGCCCTCCCACGTAGGCAGCAGGCCCCGGCTCTGCTCTGTCGGCGGCTGGGACGCCACCTCAGCACATACCTTCCTTACGTGCTCGTGGCCCCAGCCGAGAATTAAAGGGCCGGCGGCGGGAAAACGTGGCTGGCCCCCTCGAATGACATCATCAACCCCAGGCTACTTAAGGCTGCATCGGACTCCCAGCAGGTGGCTTGGCAACAGGTCTCCTCACTGTTGTCTTCAGTATTCCTGATCCAGGGTTCCTGACTCGGCTTGCCTCTTGACCTCGTCTTCTGCCGCCAGCCTCTGACCCCTGGACCGGACCTCACTTCTTCTGCCTACTGCATTCCAGTGGGAACACTGAGAGGAGAGGATCACCTTGCTGGTGGCTGAAAGGAATCAGTAAGTTTTTGCTTGGGACATTGTCTTTTTTAAAAGTATTGGGGCAAAGTTAACTATTTGGGAATATTATTTAGTGTGTTTGTGTGTTTGTGCCTTTAATAGTCAGAAAGGCAGTGAATAAACAAGTTAGACTGTTTGTATTTTTAAATAGTCAATAAGGTAGCAGTAGGTAGGCAGTGAATAAACAAGTTAGACTGTTTGTATTTTTAGTCAGTCAATAAGGTAGCAGTAGGTAGAGTGTTTATTTTTAAAAGTCTGCAGAACTGAGTGTTCTCCAGACTTTTAAAGAACTGAGTGTTTGTATTTAATACTAACTGAGTGCTTGTATTGAAAAAAAAACCCAACCCAAAAAGTAGCCAGAAGCTAGAAATAAGCTAGGAGCAGTGTATACCTAAAAACGTTGAATAGTTCAGCTCAGTTACTCACCTTGGAAAGGTGTTGAGGTAGTGTGATTGGGTTTGAATAGGGACCAACATTTGTTAATCAAGAGAGCAGTGAGTCACTCAGGCTGACTAATTGAAGTTAGACTGTTTGTATCACATGGTAGGAGCAATGGATGGCCCGCGCCATTTTTAAAGATGGCGCCTGCCGTTCATTGCTCCTACCATGTGACAGGGGCTGGCCAATGGCACCGATAGCCCCTGTCACATGGTAAGGACAAAGGGCCATCAGCACCATTTTGATTAGTGGCAGCCGATGGCTCGAGAGCGGGAGATCACTCTCAGGACCCCCGCTGGACCACCAGGTACTTTAGAAAGGTTTTGGGGGGGTCAGAAGGGTGGGCGATTCTAAATAATGAGATTTACAGGGTCGGGGTGGGTTTGCGGGTTGTTTTTGTGTGCCCTTTCTTCCCACTCCCCCAAAAGAACCCCAAGAAAATGTGGGGTTCTCCTATCGCTTTCGGGGACCCCCCAATTTCTGACGAGTTTGAAAATATCGTCTGATATTTTCAATCATCAGAAAAATGATTCACATCCCTACTAAAAAGGATGTTGGGAAGACACCCATTCTGGAAATGGTTTTCAAGGGAGATGATTTAGATGAATTGAACCAAATCACTGTCACGATTCTGCCTGCTACACAGCCCCCATTCCAGCAGATGTCATCAGCGAGCCTTGCTCACAGTTGTGCTATCCACCCTCTTGGTAATTCCATGAGGCGGTGGCTCCAGCCCTATTCAACCCAGCCTATCCATTCTCCCCCTTGCCTCTTCTCTGAGACACCTTGGCTCCTTGACCTAGCCATCCTTGTCTTGTTTCCCTGCCTTGTCTTGTAGCCTATCTTGGCTTCCTGCCTTGTCCTGTGGCCTTCATAAGAACATAAGAATTGCCATATTGGGTCAGATCAGGGGTCCATCAAGCCCAGTATCCTGTTTCCAACAGTGACCAATCCAAGTCACAAGTATCTGGCAAGTACCCAAACATTAAGTCTCAAACTACTATTGCTTATTAATTATTAGCAGTTTATTTTGGTTGCCCTTCTCTGCACTTCTCCAGTGCAACTATATCTTTTTTGAGATGCATCGACCAGAATTGCACACAGTATTCAAGATGTGGTCTCACCATAGAGTGATACAGAGGCATTATGACATCCATTGTTTTATTTGCCATTCCCTTCTTAATAATTCCTAACTTTCTGTTTGCTTTTTTGATTGCCACAGCATACTGAGCTGACTATTTCAATGAATTATCCACTATGACACCTAGATCTCTTTCCTGGGTGGTAACTCCTAAGATAGAATCTAACATTGTGTAACAACAGCAAGGGTTATTTTTCCCTATATGCATCACTTTGCACTTGTGCATGTTAAATTTCATCTGCCATTTGAAAGCCCAATCTTCCAGTCTTGCAAGATCCTCCAACAATTCATTACAATCTGCTTGAGATTTAACTACTCTGTATAATTTTGTGTCATCCGCAAATTTGATCATCTCACTCGTCATACCCCTTTCCAGATCATTTATAATATATATTATAAAGTACTGGTCCAAGTACAGATCCCTGAGGCACATATTATTTATTTATTTATTATGTATTTTATTTATTTAGGCATTTTATATTCTGTCATTCCAAATGACGATTACAACAGTTTACAAAATCCTCATACATATATTCATGGTCAGTGGCCATATACTGTGTGTTCAGTATTCACCTTATAGTTTGATTCCACAAACTATAAGGTTTGATTCCACATCATATTGTAGTTCATAATCATAAATATTCTAGGGAATTGCTAGCTACTATGTAATCTGTTACATATTCATGGGTTTTCTAGGTTGACCTTACAGAAATTAAAGGTTCTAGTCCTGCTAACAATGCTCTTCAAATCATTCATTACTTAATGGTCCCTCTATTCACAGTTTTGTCTTTTACTTTAAATTTTATGCTTTTCTTTACATTAAATCATACGCTTTTCTAAAGAGCCATGTTTTCTGCCTTGCTCTGTGAACCTGTGGGCTCCACCCAAGGGGGAGAGGATGGTTAGGCAGAAGACTATCTCCACTCCTGTCCTGCAGTCTTGAATTGATTCTGCGGGGTGATCCTAGATCCTAGCCTACCAGGCCACGACAATCAGGATGAACTTGGTAGAGATGTGAATCGGAACCGGTATCGGTTCGGATTTCGGTTCTGATTCACATCGTGAAATTTTTATCTTGCAGTCCGATCGGGGTTTTTTTTATCAGCTACACCCGAGCTGATAACCAAAAAATACAGCCGACTCTTTAAAGATGGTGCCGGCCGTCCATTGCTCCTACCATGTGACAGGGACCAGGCAATGGCATGGATACCCTGTCACATGCTAAGGGCAAAGGGCCATCGGAGCCATTTTGTTTACTGGCAGCCGACGGCCTGAGCGCGGGAGAATGCTCCTGGGACCCCCGCTGGACCACCAGGTATTTAAAAATTTTTTGGGGGGGTCTGGAGGGTGGGGGGATACTAACAAACTCAATTTAAAGGGTCAGGTTGTGTTTTTAGGTTGTGTCCTTTCTTCCCGCCCCCCCCCCCAATAACGATAAGAAAACCCACTAAATTAATCGTGGGGTTTCCTATCGCTATTGGGGACCCCTCGATATCTGACGATATTGAAAATATCGGACAATATTTTCAATCGTCAGATAAACGATTCACATCCCTAGAACTTGGGATTCACATTCACATTCCATAGAACTTGGAAGATGTAGTGGACTAGATTGACAAACTGAAAAGTAGCAAATTGCCCAGACAAGATTGTATATACTCCAGGGTTGTGAAAGAACAAAAAAATGAAATTTTAGATCTATTACTAGTAATTTGTAACCTATCATTAGAATCGTCCATTATACCTGGAACTTGGTGGGTGGCCAATGTAACCCAGATATTTAAAAAGGGCTCCAGGGGTGATCCAGGAAATTATAGACTGGTGAGTGTTGTGAATCTGCCCGCTTCCGCGGACAGATTCCCTACCTGCTGGCTCCCTCGATGCGGCTGGACGCCGCCAGCTCCATTTGCCGCAGCCCAGAGGCCGTGGTTGTTTCCTGCTCAGCGGCAGGACGTCGCCGACGCCATCTTCCTTGGTCCGGAGGCCGCAGCAGCTCCTGCCCTGCTCGGCAGAGCTGCCCCCGCCGAGCAGCCGCTGACGCCGATGCCCACGCCGGGTCCCAGGCAGCACGGCCACCGCCGGCGCCATCTTGTCATGGCCCTGCCTGCCCGGCTCCTCTTTGCGGCCTGGAGGTCACCCCGAAGCCTGCCTCTGTGGCAGGGAGCCACCGCCGGCCTGCCCCCACGGCCGGGAGCCGTGTTGCCATTGATGGGGTCCTCATTCGGCAGCCTGGAGGCTGCCCTGGAGTCTGCCTGCCGTCACTCTGCCTTCCCTGCTCTGCTGCTGCAGAGCGCAGGAGAGCGCCGCTGTCCAGGGTCCTGCTCTCTCTTCAGCTTTCTCTTAGGTGCCAGCGCGCGCCTCTTCACAGTATTTAAAGGGCCAGCCACAGGAAGTGTTGCTGGCTCCACCTCATGCTGACTTCCTGCTCCAGCCCTATAAAAGGGATTCTTCGTCAGTCTCTCAGGGCCTTTGGATAGGGTTCCACAGTTGCCTGTGTCTTCAGACCGGTCCAGGTCCTCCGTGGTCTTCTCTTGCTTTGATGGCTTCGTGTTCAGTGTCTTCATGTTCCTTGTCCTCAGTCCTGATGTCAGCCTTCGGATTGAGTTCCACAGTTGCCTGTGTCTTCAGACCGGTCCAGGTCCTCCATGGTCTCCTTGCTTTGATGGCTTCATGTTCAGTGTCTTCATGTTCCTTGTTCCCAGTCCTGGTGTTGCTCGAGTCCGGATGTCCGTGTCTTCAGCTGTTTCCATATTCCAGATGTTCATCGTCCTGGTTTTCAACGTCTTCAGGTTCCTGACGTCTTCTGTCTTTGTCTTCAGATGTCTTCATGTTCCCGATATCTGATGTTCCATGTCTCTGTGTTCCAGAGGTCCCCTCATCCAGGCTTCCTCTTGTCTCAGCCTTCCTGGTTCCTTGGTGTTCTGCTCCTGTGTCTTCAGTGCTCCTGAGCCTTTTGGTCTTGTCAGGCCTCGGTCCCTCGGATGACGTCTTTCCTGAGCGTGGAGTGGCCTGCAGGTGGAATTCGTTCCTGTGCTCCTGAGCCGTCTTGTCTGCCATCCTTTGTGGAGCTCCGGATGACATCTGGCTCCGTCGTTGAAGTTCTGCCTTGGCTGGATTTTTCCCTGCGCTTGTCCCGCTCCCAGCGTGGTCCATGACCAGCCTCCTCGGGCTGTGTAGGGTGCGCAGTGGGATAGGGTGGTCCGCGACCAGCCCATTGGGTCCGCCCGTGAAGGTGGGTTGTGTAGGGTGCCCTGAGAGACAGTGCCAATGTCTACCCTCCCAGCTCCTCGTCTTGTTTGGGATGCTGCTGCATCAAGTCCTTGCTAGTGATGCCCTTGTCTGTGATGCCGCCGCATCGACCCTGGTCCGTGATGCCGTCGCATCGACCCTGGTCTGTGATGCTGTCGCATCAGTCCCTCATCTGTGATGGCTTCGCATCGGTCATAGTCTCAAGTCTTCTCTGTTCCAAGGACTCCGTCTGCCCTCATCCTCGTTCCGGCCTGCTGCCCATTGCCATACCCAGCGGCAGGTCCGAAAGGGCTTGGAACTGTTGGAGGACTGTTCATCAATCAACATTGCGTTGTTGGTTGTCCGGGGTGTGCAGGTCCGGTTGAGGGTCAGACTTCGTATCCTAGGTCCTTGTGCCTGTCATGTCTTGCCATGTACCCATGCTCGCACCAGCTCACCTCCCACGGTTTGGCTTGGGGCTCCTCCCTGGGCCATGCCATGGCCCAAGGGGTCACAACCCTGTTTAGCGACGACCGCGCCTCTGTGCCTCGGAGTGTGACGGCCAATGGAGGTCGCGCTCGTAACAGTGAGCCTGACTTCACTGGCAGGAAAATTCATAGAAACAGTTGTAAAGAACATGTTATAAAATTGGGTGGCTGCGTGGGCGGCGCATGCAAGAGGTGGGGGGGTCAACATTTGCAATTTCCATGCAGCGATACAATCGAGCCTTCCCCAGTTCCCTCCCACTCCGCTCCAATTAAGGGATTTGTGCGTGCAGGCCTTTTAAAATCCGGCCGTTAGTGTATTTGGTTTTTCAGAAGGTGTTTGACAAAGTCCCCCATGAGAGACTCCTAAGAAAATTAAAAAGTCATGGGGTAAGAGGCAATAACCTTTTGTGAATTGCAAACTGGCTAAAAAATCAGAAACAGTGTAGGATTGAATGGTTAGTTTTCTCAGTGGAGAAAGGTAAACAGTGGAGTGCTTCAGAGATCTGTGCTTAGACCAGTGCTTTTTAATATATTTGTAAATAATCTGGATCGGGGAATGACGAGTTAGGTGATCAAATTTGCAGATGACACAAAATTATTCAGAGCTTTTAAATCACAAGCAAATTGTGATAAACTGCAGGAGGACCTTGCAAGACTGGAAAACTGGGCATCCAAATAGCAGATGAAATTTAATGTGGACAAGTACAAAGTGATACACATAAGGAAAAATAACCCACATTATAGTTAATGATGTTAGGGTTCATATTAGGTGTTACCATCCAGGAAATAGATCTGGGCGTTATAGTGGATAATTTATTTATTTATGTATTTATTTAAAAACTTTTTTATGCCGATATTAGTAGGTACATCATACCGGTTTACATCATAACTGCAGGATGATATTACATTAAACAGGTACAGGGTAGAGGCTAGAAGGAACAAGAGCGAAGGCTAGAAGCTAGCATACAAGTGCAAAAACAGGTGCAAAATACGAATGCAATAAATAGATAAAACAATGTGAACAAAGTAACAAGTGGCAAGACCTGGTAAATAAAGTGAACTAGCTTTATATATATATACATTGAAATCATTGTCTCAGTGTGCTGCAGGTGTCAAAAAACAAATAGAATGTTATTCATTATTAGGAAAGGAATGGTTAATAAGATGGAGATTGTCATAGTACCTCTGTATTAGGGATGCGCATTCATTTTGAACGAATGCGCAATCCGCAACGTATATGACCCTATTCGTTGCATTCATGGGGTTCCAAAACGTATGGCGAACGCCCACGAATGCAACGTATCAATAACAAATAAAACCCCCAACCTCCTGACACCCCCAAGACTTGCCAAAAGTCCCTGGTGGTCCAGCGGGGGGTCCTGGAGTGATCACCTGTTCTAGGGGCCGTCAGCTGCTGGTATTCACAATGGCGCCGATAGCCTTTGCCCTTACTATGTCACAGGGGCTACCGGTGCCATTGGTCAGCCCGTGTCACATGGTAGGAGCACAAGATGGCACCAGCCGTCCATTGCTCCTACCATGTGACAGGGGCCAACCAATGGCACCGGTAGCCCCTGTGACATAGTAAGGGCAAAGGCTATCAGCGCCATTTTGAATACCGGCAGCCAACGGCCCAAGTGCAGGAGATCGCTCCAGGACCCCTGCTGGACCACCAGGGACATTTGGCAAGTCTTGGGAGGGTCAGGAGGGTGGGGGGTTGTAGTTGATTACATTTAAAGGGTTGGGATGGGGTTTTTTCAACTTTAATGGGAAACGAATACCATATGTAACTAATGGACGAATTGGGGTCCCCCGAAAACGGATGCAATGGATTTGGGTCCCGACGAATACGAATACCGAATCAGACGAATCCGTCCCTGCTGCACATCCCTACTCTGTATAGCTCCATGGTGAGACCCCACCTCAAGTACTGTGTGAAATTCTGGTCGCCACATCTCAAAAAAGAAATAGTTGCACTGGAAAAGGTTCAGAGAAGGGCAACCAAAATGATAAAGGGGATGGAACAGTTCCTCCATGAGGAAAGGCTAAAGAGGTTAGGGCTGTTCAGCTTGGAGAAGAGACGGCTGAGGGGGGATATGATAAAAGTCTATAAAATCATGAGAGGACTAGAACGGGTAAATGTGAATTGGTTATTTATAGCAAGTAAAACATTTAAAACAAATCAGAGAAAATTATTTTTCACTCAATGCACAATTAAACTCTGGAATTCATTGCCAGAGGATGTGGTCAAGGCAGTTACCGAAGCTGGGTTTAATAAAGGTTTGGATAAGTTCCTGGAGGAAAAGTCCATAAACTGCTATTAATCATATTGACTTAGGGGCGGATTTTCAGAGCCCTGCTCGCGTAAATCCGCCCAAAACCGGGCGGATTTACGCGAGCAGGGCCCTGCGCGCCGGGAGGCCTATTTTACATAGGCCTCCCGGCGCGCGCAGAGCCCCGGGACTCGCGTAAGTCCCGGGGTTCTCCGAGGGGGGCGTGTCGGGGGCGGGCCCGGTCGTCGCGGCGTTTTGGGGGCGTGTCGGCAGCGTTTTGGGGGCGGGTACGGGGGCGTGGCTACAGCCCGGGGCGGTCCGGGGGCGTGGCCGCGCCCTCTGTACCCGCCCCCAGGTCGCGGCCCGGCGCGCAGGAGGACCGCTCGCGCGCGGGGATTTACGCCTCCCTCTGGGAGGCATAAATCCCCCGACAAAGGTAAGGGGGGGTTTTAGACAGGGCCGGGTGGGTGGGTTAGGTAGGGGAAGGGAGGGGAAGGTGAGGGGAGGGCAAAGGAAAGTTCCCTCCGAGGCCGCTCCGATTTCGGAGCGGCCTTGGAGGGAACGGGGGTAGGCTGCGCGGCTCGGCGCGCGCCGGCTATACAAAATCCATAGCCTTGCGCGCGCCAATCCAGGTTTTTAGCAGATACGCGCGGCTCCGTGCGTATCTACTAAAATCCAGCGTACTTTTGTTTGCGCCTGGAGCGCAAACAAAAGTAGGCTATTCGCGCGCCTTTTAAAATCCGCCCCTTAGGGAATAGCCACTGTTTATTACTGGCATTAATAGCCTGTGATTTATTTACTGTTTGGGTAATTGCCAGGTACTTGTATCCTGGATTGGCTAATGTTGGAAACAGGATGCTGGGCTTGATGGACCCTTGGACTGACCTAGTATGGCAACTTCTTATTTTCTTATGTTCTTAGGGGCAATATCATCTCCTTTTTTTTCTGCTGACTATTCCTCTCCCTGTGCACCCAAGCATCTTTCTGAATTTTGGTGTCACCTGAAGATCATCTGATATGATCACCCATAGATCCTGCTCTTCTATCATGCTTAAAAGAATGTCACCCTATATACTGATTTCACTTGCACAAGTCAATTAGGAGGTGTAAAAGTGCACAAATAAGTTTGGAAATGCATATGCGTATCTCTCTTTCAAAATTGCCACTACTATGTGTACTTCTGTATCTTGCCCCAGAATACCCTTAGACTGCCCCTTATTTTTTCTGGTAAAATGAAAATACAAAAAACAAAATATGTATATACTTGTGACGTTTATGAAATAAAATATGGGGTAGATTTTATAAAACTACGCCCGCGCGTACTTTTTTTCGCGCACCAGGCCACGCCCCCGAAATGCCCCAGGCCAGAACCACGCCCATGCCCCCGAATGATGCACCACCGTGACACGCCCCCCGACAAGCCCCCCAGGAAAGCCCCAGGACTTACGTGGGTCCCGGAGCTTGCGTGCGCCGCCGAGCCTATGCAAAATAGGCTCGGCACGCACAGGGGTTTTTTGAAAGGGTTACGCGCATAACTTAGGTGCATAACTTATGCGTGTAACCCTTTTAAAATCTACCCCTATATGTGCAAACATGCTATTTTTACATGCAAAACCCTATGAAAATTCATCACATAGTAAGCAGAGGACCCATCAGATCACATGCATATGAGGTAATTTGTGACTTTGCTACAAATGTGACAGTCATGAGGAGCTCAGGAGATTTTCCAAGGAGTAGCCTAAAGAATCTATAAAATAATTTGGCCACAAAGATTGTAGAAGGTAACTTTTGTGCACCCTATACACACAGTACCTAATTTCTTGTAAAGAACACCATAAGGAGAATATATTATATTAGGAAGGCACCTCTAGCATCCAAAGGAGGCATTTCTTCATCACCATCTGAAAAAGCTGGCCAGGCTGAAATGATACCTGGTGGTGTATAATTTAGCATAGGGGGGCTGTTTTCTCCTAAGGAGAGGTCACCTTTGATTTAAACATTATCTGCTCTTTAATTTTGGGGAAGCCTATAGAGATCATGTACCCAATCTCTACCCCAGAACCTCTGCAGATGGAGGTGCTATGGTGGTTCGGGAAGGGAGGGAGAAGGTGAAGAGGTTAGATATTGCAAGGGAGAAAACCAGGGTTCACTTGCACAACGACCTTACTTCCCCTCCTTGCCACCCCCAGTTCACTGAGAAAGCTAACTTTTCAGTTAAAAGTGATTGAGAGCTTTGTGCCTTTCAAAGTGAAAGTTATTTTCACATTTGGTGGGTGTATGGTGCTAGCCACCCGCAGGGAGCTTTTTAGCCTCACTGACTGATTTTGCAGCTGTATATTACAGGTATTTATACTGGCTGGAGAAAGCCCCCCTCTATATTGCTGTCTAATATATAATTTGGCGAGATGTTGGAAGACAAATGGCCCTGAAGCTTGAGGATGTAAAGGCCGGTACATGGTATGTTCCACTGTCGCAAATGTTTTCCTTTACTAATGGCTGTTTTTCCGAGTGTTCTTGAATCTAAGTAGCAGTTCGGTGCAATAATTTGAAGTTACAATCTAGCTATGGGTTTGTAGGTACCTAACCTTTATCATTCTTTTAGGCCTGATCAGCTGTCTGCCCTCTCCCTATATAGTAATTATTACAAACTGGAGACAGCAGGTATGCAGCTAAATATACTTTGTTATATTGAGCAGTGGAACAGCAAGGGGTGAAAGGCTATAGAATAGTAACTTATTGTTTAGTTATATGTTAGTAAAGTCTTACCTTTTTTTCTATGCTCACTTTGGTAATTCTCCAGTGCTATTCTATAGGGACATGCATTTTGACCTTCATGCCCAGACCAGTATTTTGCTTGCATTAAAGACCCAGAAAGAGACTGAAAGAAGAAGGGTGTTCTTTCTTCACTGATTCTCCCAGTAGTTCCTAAGTAAAGAAAAAAAAAATCCCTACATTTGATCTAGCTTTTAATTGTATATAACCATTAAAACACTCCACAAAATGACATTTAGACTTTAATCTTATTAAACTCAATAGGTAAAAACAAAACAAAACTTAAAACATGCTTTTGGGATATACCCTAGAAACTCCCTCTTGCATAATCTTAATCACCCATTTTTATTAACCCATAGAAATAAAATAACGCTTTATATAGGATTTTGACATGGGTTTCATTATCTGCTTGCAGTGTCTGGATTTACAGCAAACCTGGCCCTGTCCCTTTCCCATCATTGCCAGAACATAGTTAAAAAGTTACCTACCTATAGATCCAAGTTTGAGCCTAGGGAGCTTTAATGACCTACTTTTGGATAAGCAAAGTGTTTGTGCTGGAACTGCAGGTTGGGTTTCATAGATATATATTCCAATAATTATACTATATTCTTACAAACTATGGCATTCCAACAACAAGCTACCTTGAGAATAGATGCTGGAATGGTACATGGGGACCTATTTTATATAAAATATGCTGATCTCAGCTTCTTGGAGTAAATTTCTTACATGCTAATAATGTGGAAGAAGGGGATAAATTCACTGCAAGCTTCAGCCTTTAATTTTTTTTTCTCTTCAGCTATTGTTATCCAAAGTTCCTGTTCAACTGGATACAAAAAGCAATACTAGCCTGGTATAGAACACCTTGGAAAGAAAAATGAGATTACTTAATAGAGATGGAACAAGTAGTTAAATACACATATATATTTTTAATAGTCTATCCCTTCATATGATGAGATTGCTTACTTGGAACAAAGCCACTTCTAAAGGTTTTAATCCTTGAGTTTATTTTTGCCCTGTAGGGAAATTAATCCCCATGTATTAACCACAAGAGTATGTGTTTAACTTTAATCTTTTGGGAGAAAATGATTTCTTACAAGAAGTTTAATACCTTAATTTTGAGAAATTGTAATTGGGAAGTGGATCAGGTGCCCTTAGATATTTACCCTTTGTTCTTAGAGAAGCCAAGACAAGCCAGGAGGATGTGCAGAGGTATTACAAAAACTAAACATCTGTCATCACATTAGTACTAGGATGCTGGTCATATTAGATCCAGTTGAATTAACAACAGTAGGATTACAGGGCACATATTTGGACTTCATCCATGGAACATTATCTTTTCCTATGTGGGGAATCTTCTCCTAGGTGTCTCTGATTTTCACAAGGCAAAGTATCCAATTGTTGACATAAAATGCTCCACATAGACCATGTGCTATGACTGCAAAGTGAAACTGGATCTTGACAGAAAAGGATACTGTCTTTCACATTTCTCAGGAGAGAATGCTATATAGTTTGATCCCAATTGAACTGAATCAGCTTGTATCTCATGGTACAGGATGGCAAAACACAATCTTTTTTTCTTTAATCAGTAAGGATCAAATGTATGGCAGTAAAGCATTTCATCCATTCTTTGTCTGTGGGGAAAGTTATAAGTACATCTTTTACAGTCTTGACATAGAGGTTACCATTATGAATTGGCTTGGTAATGATAAATATTGGTCAATCCAAGTCTCAACAGAATGCGGAATATGAGATTGTATTTTTCTTTTAAGACTATGCCAAGTTTAAAAGCATATGTTATGGGAGTGGTCTGATAGTCCAGCAACTACCAGACTGACTGAATCTAGGTGTCTACTCCTCAAACCTTCAAGGGCCAGGAGTGCTAGAGTGAGAAATCACAGCCCCACATAGGGAAGGAATAGCTCAAAATTCACATATATTGGCCTTGTTTCAGATGCACTTATTTATTTATTTATTTAAAGGCTTTTATATACCGGAGTTCATGCACTAGTGCATACCACTTCGGTTTACACGGAACAAGGAACAGAAAATTACATCAAACAGATTGAACAATTAAACAAATATACAATTACATCCAACAATTGGGTATAAATAACATGGCTAACTTAGTAGGAACTTAGAGTTAGAGGTGAAGGAGAGAAATAGTACCAA
Source organism: Rhinatrema bivittatum (assembly GCF_901001135.1). Taxonomy (NCBI): domain Eukaryota; kingdom Metazoa; phylum Chordata; class Amphibia; order Gymnophiona; family Rhinatrematidae; genus Rhinatrema; species Rhinatrema bivittatum. Next base: position 117,454,074 of record NC_042622.1, on the reverse strand, counting down.
GTGGTAATAGAACAATGTTAATAGCTAAATAATAAATATAAATAGTAAATACAAGTTCTTATAATAAATACAGGTGTTTACAGATTACAGTCTTCATGAAAAGTTTACTTCTACAGAATAGGGTTAAGTAAATAAGAACTGGCGGTTATTTCTATAGGAGTGAAGACTTCAAAAACTAAGGTTACATCTGGATTAAGAGGTATTGGTGTAGCATTCTATTGGTTTCTGGAGGGAGCTAAAATCAATTGCCCCTGAGGTTGTTGCCTGACCATGTGAGCTTGCTGGACAATACTCAGCCATCCCTCCCTATCCCGCTTAGTTTCTGGGGACTTCTAGCTTCATCCACTGTTTGTTTTGTCTTCACCACTTCTGCTCTTGACAGAGTAAAAGTTGGGTTGTTTGCAATACTGAAACTTCCTAAATCTGTTTTATCACTGTCATTGAATATGACAGCAGAAGAGAACCTTTTGATTCCTGCTACATTGCCATATACCTCAGATGATTTCTGGCTTTCTCTTTACATCTTCACCAATAGGGATTCTTTGTGCTTATCCCATGCTTTCTTGAATTCCTTTACCATTTTTGTCTCCACCTCTTCCACTGGAAGTCTATTTCATGCATCTGTCACCTCTTCAGTGAAGACATATTTTCCGATGTTCCATCTGAGTCTACACCCTAGACCTCTTATACTGTAACTTCATGTTATAGAGAATTCTTTCCTCTGAAAAAGGGTTGCTTCTTGTGCCTGATTTATATCTTTGAGTTAACTGAAAATCTCTATCATATCCCTTCTCCGGTAGAGTGTACATATTTAACTTCTTAAGTCTCTTCTGATGCACCTTTTGGTACAGATCTTGTGGTAGCCTGTTACATTTCATCCTTATTCTAAAATGAATAATATGCATTTTTCCCTCCTGAAACTACACACAATAACCCATAATGACAAAGGAAAATCAGGTTGTTAAAATTTGTGCAAATTAATAAAAAAACCAAACTGAAATATCACATTTACATAAGTATTCAGACCCTTTACTCAGTACTTTTCCAGCAATTACAGCCTCAAGTCTTCTTAGGTATGATGCTACAATCTTGGCACACCTGGATTTGGTTTGTTTTTTCCTATTCTTCTCTGCAGCTCCTCTCAATCTGTGTCAGGTTGGATTGAGATCATCGATGCACAGCTATTTTCAGGTCTCACCAGAGATGTTCGATCAGTTTCAAGTCTGGGCCACTCAAAGACATTCAAAGACTTATACTAAAGCCACTCCTGCATTGTCTTTATTTATTTATTTATTTATTTGTACTTTTTTATATACCGAAGTTTAGCTAGAGGCCTTCACTCTGGTTTACAGGTAAAACAACGTATTACAAGAGGAGTAACCACTGATATAACAATGTAACTGATGTAACAATATGTATGGTATAACAATATAACTGTGTCGATCAAGTATAAGGTATAACACTATAACTGGTGTGACAATATATATGAGCATGTTATGATTAAGTAATCGTATTGGTTATAGTCTAACTTACTAAGTAGCAACATCGAAACGGAGCGCACTGTTAGCCTGCTCTTGGACGTGCGTTTTCCCTTACCCCTTATTCAGTAAGGGGAGGAAAACGTGCGCCAACCCGCGGCACCTAATAGCGCTCTCAACATGCAAATGCATGTTGATGGCCCTATTAGGTATGCGCGCGGGATACAGAAAGTAAAATGTGCAGCCAAGCAGCACATTTTACTTTCAGAAATTAGCGCCGGGAAAGTGAAACATAGTGAATAGCTATCAGTAAATAGTTAACATTTTTTAAAAATCTACACAGTGGGTTAATGTCATCATTAATATAACTATCCGTAATCGAGATTAGCTGTCCGTGATTTTATGAAGTGGTCTTAATTGTTTTGAAATTAAATTTAATTGAAAAGCCATGTTTTGAGTTCTTTTAGCCATCTCCACAGTGGAACTCTGGAGCTCTGTCAGAGTAACCATTGGGTTCTTGGTCACCTCTCTGACCAGGCCCTTCTCCCCCAATTGCTCAGTGTTGGCAGGTGGCCAGCTCTAAGAAGAGTCCTGGTGGTTCCAAACATCTTCCATTTAAGAATGATGGAAGCCACTGTAAGAACATAAGAGCATGCCATACTGGGTCAGACCAAGGGTCCATCAAGGCCAGCATCCTGTTTCCAAATGTGGCCAATCCAGGCTACAAGTACCTGACAAGTAACCAGAAACTAAGTATATCCCATGCTATTGATCCTAGTAATACAAACACATCAATTTCTGCTTATTAGCTGCCTTACTGACTATTAAAAGCACAAACACACTAAATAATATACCCCAATAGTTTACTTCTCCCCAATACTTTAAAAATTTTTCCCAAGGAAAACTTACTAATTCCTTTCAGCCACCAGCAAGGTGATCCTCTCCTCTCTGTGCTCACAATGGATTGTGGATTACTGAGCTCTTCCCTTGCAATATATCTTGTGCTTCTAAGGTAAATTAGTATAAAACAATCCCTTTGGAGATTTACACTACAGTTAGTTGTCCTGAGTGACTCACTGCTGTTCTGATTGATTTGATTAGGTACCATCATTTGTTAATCACAAAACTTTAACACTTCAGTTATTCAGCCTGAGTGACTCACTACTGTCTTGATTAACAAATGTTGGTACCTAATCAAACCAAATCACACTACCTGAACACCTTTCCAAGGTGAGTAACTGAACTTTTCAACCTTTTTAGTTAGGTATACACTGCTCCTAGCTAATTTCTAGCTTCTAGGTATTTTTTTTTTATATACAAACACACTAACTTCTGCTTATTAGCTGCTTTACTGACTGACTATTTAAAAATAAACACATTAACTTATGTTTATTAGTCGCCTTACTGACTATTAAAAGAACAAACACACTAAGGGGTAGATTTTAAAACCCCTGCGTGCGTAAATCCTCCAGGATTTACGCGCGCAGGGCACTCATGCACCGGCGCGCCTATTTTGCATAGGCTGTCGCGCTCGCAAAGCCCCGGGACGCGCGTAAGTCCCGGGGCTTCCTAAAAGGGGTGGGAGGGGCGTGTCCGGGGGTGTGTCCGGGGCAGGGGCGGTCTGAGGCGGGTCCTGAGGCGTGGCAATGGTTCGGGAGTGGGCCAGGAGGGCGGTCCCGAGTCCCCCGGCACTGCAGCCTGTGCCGGGGGATGCCGGGGCGGCACGCGCAGGTTACGCCTGCTTCAAGCAGGCGTAACTTGCCCAACAAAGGTAGGGGGGATTTAGGTAGGGCTGGGGGGGGGGGGTAGATAGGGGAAGGGAGGGGAAGGTGGGGGAACATGGAAGGAAAGTTCCCTCCGAGGCCGCTCCGATTTCGGAGCGGCCTCGGAGGGAACGGAGGCAGGCTGCGAGGCTCGGCGAGCGCAGGCTGCCAATTTTGCACAGCCTTGCACGTGCCGACCCCGGATTTTATAAGATACATGCGGCTACGCGCGTATCTTACAAAATCTGGTGTACTTTTGTTCGAGCGCGTGTATTTTTTGAAGATCTACCTCTAAATATACCTTAATAGTTTACTTCTTCCCAATACTTTTAAAAAATTTCCTAAGCAAAACTTACTGATTCCTTTCAGCTCCCAGCAAGGTGATCCTCTTCTCTCAGTGTTTCCACTGTATTCTTCAGATCCTTCAATGTGCAGCTATTTTGTTGTACCCTTCCCCAGATGCGTCTCGACACAATCCTGTCCAGGAGTTCTACAGATAATTCCTTTGACTTCAAGGCTTTGATTTTGCTCTGACACGTACTGTCAACTATGGGACCTTATACAGACTGGTGTGTGCCTTTCCAAATCACGTCCAATCAATTGAATTTACCATAGGTGGACTCCAATCAAGTGGGCAAAACATCTCAAGGATGATCAATGGAAACAGGATGCACCTGAGCTCACCTTTGAGTGTAATAGCAATATTTCTATAAATGTGATATTTCAGTTTTTTAAATTAATTTGTCTACATTTCTACAAACCTGATTTTGCTTTGTCATTATGGGGTAGTGTGTAGATTGAGGAGGGAAAATGCACATTATCCATTTTAGAATAAGGCTGTAACATAACAAAATGTGGAAAAAGTGAAGGAATCTGAATACTTTACTTTCTGAATGCATTGTATCTCTGAAGCTGCCCAGGTTGATGTAATAGTAGTGCCATTAATAGATCCCTGCAGGTCCACTGAAGGTCTGTATAACTCAGGAATGGTCAACCCCAGTCAGTGGACCAAACAGGTCTGGTTAAGTTTTTATTATTATTATTATTATTATTATTATTATTATTTTAGGATTTTCACAGGGAGTTCTCATGAGACCTATTTCCATGCTTTTGAACTAAGTCCCATATTAATTTGCATTATTTGGCTATCCTGTAAACCAGACCTGTATGTGGCACTCATGGACCAGAGTTGGCAATCTTAGATCTGATTCTAATACTCTTGCTGTATATTCATCTTGGTTTTAAATAAGAAGCAGTGAGCTGGGAATCACCTATGTCTGTGGCATGCAGTGTGTGTAGATAGCAGTGATTTGCTGTATTGACATGGACTGGATGGAAGAATTGAGGGAAAGAAGCTAAATAATGTACAGGAACATACATCAACTTATTAGACCTGAGTTGATTGCTGGTTCAAAGAGTCTCACCAAAAAGAAAGATGACAATTTCTGCAGTTCAAAATAGTTTCAAAACTGTCCTCCAGTTATTTTCCTGAGGAGTGTAATGAGGCTGTTTAGTATTACACATACTCTTTGTGCCTGAAGGAGAAGGTCAAGAGGACAAGCAACTGTATATTGTTTGAACTAATAAGACCAGTTGGGTGAGCAAAATATTATAGTTAACTTGGTGTTTGTTCATTCACCCATTCAATTTTTTTTCAAGTTGGCAGGCTACGATTTGGGAAAAATGTACATTTTTATATCACAATATTATTATATTGAGAACATTTTTTTCTCTTCCTGTTTTTGACATCATTAATATGATGTGATTTTTTTTTTAACATGATCATGTAAACCCAGCCCAAAGAATAATATTCTAATAATCAACAAGGGTTTAGTATTCCTATGCTAAACATTGATTTTCCCCTGCGCTGGCTGGAAGTGTTGTTGCAGTAGGCATCAGTCTCCTGTCCAGCAAATTTTCCTGTGCTCCACATACAAGGTTGAAGAGTGTGGTTTTGAACCTCCGCTTACAAGCAAAAAAATCTCCATTATGTACTAGTTACTTCTCAGATAGAAGAAAAGAGGATACAATATCAGTTATGTCTTTTTTTTATTTTTACATGCCATTTAGATTCATGAGATGAAAACGCTAAATCAAAATACATATCTATATAAAAATCTATGAATTTAAATTTTATTAGGCAGCACTAGGTTTAGGGCCATGCAATCATTTTAACAATCTTTTAATCTCTGCCTCTCACCCCCTTCCCCAGCTCTTAGATCTCCAGCTTTAATCTCCATCCTCCCCTCCCTCCCCTGAGAGTCTGCTAGAAGGGCAGCAACTGTTCCTCTGTTCCTCCTCCCACCAGGCATCCTTGCTTCCTCTGTCTCTCCCTCCCCCATGCAAAGCGCCTCTATCTAACATCTCCTCTATCCAGCTTCTAGTTTTCTTCTCCCCCCCCCCACCAGGAATCCTTGCTTTTTTTCCTTCCCCACCCCTGCTCAGCATATTTTCTCTGTCTCCTTCCCCCTTTGAAAGCGCCCTATCCAACATCCATTTCTCTCTTCCCCATCCTGAATTTTCCACTCCCTCTCTCTTTCCCACCCCCACGGCAGCTCTGTCATACTTCCACAGCCAAGCAAGCAGTAGACTAGCACTTAAAGCACTCCTCTGTTCATCTGTTGTGCATGGACAGCAAAGTAAAATACTGTCTCCCTCCTGCACTGTTTTCAATGCATACAGTATTGTCCGTGCCCGCCCTCCCATGGTCTCTGTGACAGTGCTCCCGCACTCTTGTGTTGGTAAGTAGGGAATTGCCTGAGTGCATATTGGCGATGCATCATCATTCTATTCACACAGCAATTCTGTGATGGGACAGCAAATGAAAGTCATAAAACGACTTCTTCATTTCCCTTAGCTGCGAGACCACATTGGCAATGGGCAATGCAGAGGGCACCCAAGGTACATCTCTTAGGCATCCAGGAGAACTGCCCAGCTCATCCTACCCAAAGACTAGCCCTAACGGAAAGACTGGAGCTGAAGATAAAGATGTAGGTCTTTATGGCAAGAGGAGGAGCTAGAGTGAAGTGAAAACCTGTGGAGGTCCCAGAAATCGGTAGCCTTGGCTTAGAAAGAGAACCAAAAAGATAAAGGAGTAGGTAACAAAATAACTCACACTGTAGGGTCAAAGGTCCAGCGGTGAGCAGTATGAGAAAAAATTAACCAAAACTAACTTTTTAGACTGCATTTGGAAGCATGGCTCTCTTTAAGATACACACGTTTCTCTGAAGGTCCCTCCAGTTTGTGCCTCCTGATGAAGCTGTTAGGTGAAACATGGCCATGTCAGGGGGACTTAGTTGCTTTGGAATCATTTACTATTTGTATTTGAACCTTTTCTACATTTGGACTATAATTACCTATTATTGAAACTCTGAATCTTAAGATAATGTGGACCTAATTACTTGAGAATTTTGGAGCACCCATTTTTCAATTAAATAACTTTTGATATTCAGGTTAATTTTGGTTAATTTTTTCTCACACTCCTCACCACTGGTCTTTAGAAAGAAAACCAGACATACTGACCTAGCTTGAGTCAGGGCTTCTGGCCAGAAGTGCAGTAAGAACTCTGACAGTCATGTTTTGTTTTGTTTATACTGTGTGCCAAGTAGCTCCCAAAACATAGGCCAAATCAATAGAGTAATTTGCCACCCTGGCATTCAAGCTGCTTTAATTTTAGTGGAATAGAGTGACTGCAAGTAATAGTATCAGGTGGGGAAGGCAGCCGCTGACAATAGTATTTAATAGTTTGAGGATGATGGTTTGTGCAGTTTTCATCTTGATGCTGTTAGTCATCATTTCAAATATAAGGAATGGGGTAACCTGACAGGACTTGCATTAACCTTTTATAGGAGATTCCATGAAAAAATGGGGGGCTTTAAACAATAGGAAAAAAAGGCCGTGAACATGTTTTCATCTAGCATTAACCAATACCAGTATGCACAAAAGAAAAATATTAGTGTGGGCTGGCTTGACTGGCTCAGAGGCAGTGCTGAGCATTGTCATGCGAAAGGTCCCCAACTCAATCTCCAAGTCAGATATTCCACTCACCTGCCTGGTTGGGGATGCCATGGAGGGAAAAATCCTCGGGTGGTTGCATATGAAGGCTTATGGTTTAAGAATTCCAGGAAGCCCAAAGAAACAGGAGGAAAATTGCCAGGTTTAAGAAATCCAAACAAACCACTAGTGTGAACCTGGAAATAAGTGAGTCACTGAACACTGGTCTCCAGAAGGGTACAACAGTAAAAGAGTGTTATACTTAGGGAAAAATGCCACAATCAGTGTCAACTTAACACATTCTGCTTATCATCTTATATAATAGACTGGGGTTTGGTTTGGTTTTTTTTTTTTTTTTTACATTTTTTGGAGGGAGATGAAAACTAATAATTCCAAAGAAGAAGTTTGAAAAAAATCACAATGGAGGAATAAACTGTTAACTGTATAATAATTTTTTGTAACTGCTCAAACCCTGCTGTCTATTAATGAAAAACTGTATTAATATAATTTTTGAATGCATTACATTTCTCCCATTGTTGAAAGGCATATTGTGCCATCGCTTACAGCCTAATAGTGCTTGTCATCATGGATCTCTCATATATGTGAACATTTCTGTTTTAATATTCTGTTGTGTGCAGTTCAGGTTTTCATATTTGCTGCATTATTGATAATGTTTATGTAAGCTATATTTCACAATTTGGAAGGGGGAATTCTCCGTTTTTAATTATCTAGACTAAATTCAGCCTTGGACCCACCTACAGTATGTCATTTATTTATTTATTTATTTATTTATTTATTTATTTAATGTTTTTCTTAACCGACATTCATCAGCGACATCATGCCGGTTTACATGTAACAGGGGAAAACGCAGTAGGAAAAGAGCAGTTACAAAAAAACAGGGAAAAGAAGAACTGGGAGCTGCATAAGGGGAATGCACGGTAGAAGGAGTGTCTTAGGCATGAAAGAATTAAAGAGAACTTATATACACAATATGTATCCCAAATTTAAATTGGGATGTAAAAGGAACTTATATACACAAAATATATCCCATTATTTAAGTTAAATACACAATATGAATCCCAAATTAAGTTGGGATGTAAAAGAACAAGTAGCCAGGGGCATGTACAATATTGTGTCAAAATCTAATGACAATGAAAAAATGCATAGGCCATGGAGTGTGAGATAGCTGCATAACCGTGTAATGCAAGAGAACATTTTCTATAGAAAACTGATTTTTTGATCCCTGCCAATACTATATTTAACAATACTTCATATGTTAACGTTCTACAAAACAGATCAAAGTGTCCAGCTTAGAAGTTTCTTAAGGACACAGGTTGGAATTTTAATTCCAGAACAAAAAAACAGTCCCCCTCCCACCAGAATCAGTGAATCTGATTGGTTGGTTTGGATTATTTTTTGGCAATGGAAGTCCCTTTACTTAGGCATATAAAAGATGTAAAAGAAAACCCAAAGGGCTTGCTTTTCAAAAGCATTTACACTTTAAAACTGGATTTTACATATGTAAACGCACTGTACCTATATAAGTGGACTTTCAAAAATTGCTACAATATAAGCCATTGAATTATCAATAGATTTTATCCTCAATAAGTGCATTTAATGCAGGTAAATAGCTTTCAAAAATTGCTACAATAGTATGCAATATTTGCATACATAACTGTTACATTTGGAGGCTTGCGGGATGGCCTCACGAACCCTCATACTTACCCCTGGCACCGCTGGGCAAGTCTGCCGCCCCAGTTGCCGACTTCTCTGATGACCGCTCTATGTGGTCACAAACGCCGCAAGCCACTGTGCACTGGGCCCCTCCTGAGATGTGCAGAAGCCTGACAAATACTTTCTTAAAGGGCCCGCAGTAGGAACAGGGCTGTGGCACTCATCGATGACATCATCAGCCTCAGCCCTTATGAAGGCCCTTAAGATAGCCTTTCCATGCCTCAGCGACAGGTCCCCTGGAGCTCTTTGTCCCAGTGCATGTTGCTCTTGTCCATGCCTTACCCTGTCCATTCTTCCTTCTGTCTTGTGTGATTTGCCCTTTGCCCCTTGTCCCCTTGGCTTGATCCCAGACTCGACTTGGCCCCGATCTCAACTTCCTCGCTGTCTGCTACCTGCCTTGACCGCTGGATTATCTTCTGGTTCTGCTGTCTGCCGCCTGCCTCGACCCCTGGATTGTCTTCTGGTTTTGGTGCCACCGCCTGCCCAGACTGGTGTCTCATTTTGGATTCCCCACAGGACTGCCCTAGGGACCCACCTAAGACCTGCCAGCCACCAGAATCTAAGGATTCAACCTGTGGGGGAGGCGGATGGTATAGGCAAATCTCCAATTGGTTCCATGTCTGGGTTCCTCCACCACTTGATGGTGTGGGCCTAGTGGGCTTGCTCACTAGGCAGTGCCAACCACACTTTGGCACTATGGGGTAGATTTTCAAAGGGTTACGCGCGTAATATATGCACGTAACCCTTTAAAAACCCTCCTGCGCGCGCTGAGCCTATTTTGCATAGGTGGGTCATTGGCAAATTTGAGCACCTCATTTGTTGTTCCTATTTCCGGGTCATTTCTAAATATATTAAAACCAGTGATCCCAGAACAGATCGCTAGGCACTCCACTATTCACCTTTTTCTATTGGGAAAATTTACTATTTAGTCCTACTCTCTGTTTTCTATCTGCTATAATCCTTTGGCGAACCTGCAGGATACACCACAGCATCAGAAACAACTGGGCACAATCTGAAATCTCCATAATAACACCAAAGCTGCAAAGACACAAAACCACCCCCATTGATGCAAACAATGGAATAAAATGACCCCTCAAGTTGGCGCTGTCATTTAACTTGTGCTTTGACCGTGGTGCTAAAAAACCCACACTAGTATTTCACTGCTAGCGCAGCTCCCTGCATTGTAATTGAATAGATAATTGTTTCCTTTGCATTCCATTAGTATGCGCTCATGCAGAAAATAATTGCAGGTCTATAAGCGCATTTATATTGTATACGTGTATTTCTCATGCACAAAACCCTTATTACATATACCTGTATAGTGCTTTGCACAGGAAAATGCTCTTTTATGCACACACAAACCCGCGGCAGCTTCAGCTCAACTTATTACATCTGCCCCAAAGAATGGTGTTAAAGTAGCCTGAGGATTTTTGGAGAAGGTTTTTAAGTAGGAAGAGACTTCTAGTGAAAGAAACTTTCCAAGACATTCTCCAAAATTGAAAATTTAGGATAGAAATGGAGAAAACACAATTGCTGTTTTCATGTGGAAATTGTTTGTAGTATTAGTTGATGAAGTAGTATTGTGAGAATCTCAAGACACCAGAATCTTGGGGGGAGGGGGTGTTTTTGGGGGGAGGCGGATAAGGATTTAATTAATATACTATACTGGCTTGCTTTTTAGTTTGCTCCTACATTTTGACTTTGACTGAGGAGATTGCTATTTTTATTTTGCTTGCATGTATTTTTAGTGGCCTATGTTTTTTTTTTTTTATAGCTTTCTATATAGAATGCTTGTTGATTTTGATTGTAAACCACTTTGTGGTTTTTCAGCAAAAGGTGGGTAATCAAGAAAAAATAGAATCTGTCTGAAAGGTCCTTTCCTGCTGCACTTTATTGAGACAAATACTAGCAGTTCAGTTGTGTGTTCAGCTGATACACTGCTTCAGTGCACTCCGCATCACGGATCCCTCTTTAAGCGTTAGAAGGCATCCCATGCATAATTCACAAGCAATAAATAATTCATTGATCATAAAGCCACACTTTCCACTATTTCAAGCTGAAAAGGGTGTTCAGTTAAAACTAGCACTGTAAGTAACATTATTTAATGTTTCTGCTAAATGCAATGCTGCTTGGTTAAAATTAGCAGCTACTCATGGACTTGGGAAACTGACTTTTTTTTTTTTTTGCAATTTTTAAATAATTAGGAAGATATTCGTTAGGGAAAGAGGCATCATTGATCCTCCGTGCTGGGGCTGGAAGATCTTCTTTGTTGCTTTCCTGTTCTTTGATTGTGCAATATTTCATAAAGTCTCAGCAAGCATGAATATTTGCCCTTCATGAATTAAAAATTGTACTGCCTATGCTTTTACTTTCTGGAAATCTTCTGGTTTGCTTCATAGCAATCCCCTTGAGCTCCTGGAAGCAGCAATGGTGTACCTCGCAAAGAATGGTATAAGGTCTGGTTCATGTACTTTGCAAATATAGCTAATTCTGCTAATTCTTCTAAACATTTAAGAATAATTTAATTTTAGATTCATGTCATACCTCAAGCAGCGTTCTAACACACAATAAAAGTAAGATTACAGCATGCACTCCTTGTGATACATGGCATCACATTTAGTATAAACTTCATTGCCTGGAGGGTAGTAGCGATATAGAAATAAAGTAGTAACAGTAGTTATAATATTACTATGGTATTGCTCCATTTTGCTAGGCTAAACTGTTGCACACAGAAGAAACATGAAATTCAGTAATATTTAGATTTAAGAGTGAATTTTCAAAGACAGTGGGGGTTTTGCGTGTAAAATTGGCATATATGTGCTTAAATAGCCTCTACGTAATGTCACTACAGCATGGAAAAATATGCATATACAAAGAGGGCATTCTGGGTGGGATTGTGGAAGTATGTGCACATTTATATATTTTATAAACTGATGATGTATATGTCATCAAACATCTGCTTGCCTTTATACCTGCTAATCAAGTCATGGAAATTAAATCTGATATGTTTTCAGTTTTTGGGTGGGGGTCTAGAATAAGTTGGGGAGAGTATAGTAAACTGGTAAAGGTCTGAATCAATTGGTGGAGGACTCAGCAAACTCATGCTTTGAAGTTTGTGCACAAGTATTTTCATAATCCAACATATAAAATATTTGCCTCCATGCTTAAAATTAGGTTATTATCTGCACATTAGAACTATTTTGTACCTGAACTATATGTACATACTTTCATAATACAGGTGTATTAATTATGCAGATCTCTGCATTTAAAAAATGTGAGTATGTTGAAACATAATACATGTTCTTTTGGGTGGTGATGTGCAGAATTTTATAAACTATGTAGCTCTCACTGCACAGTTTATAAAATACAGGCACCTTTTTATGTGTGTATGTGCTGAATTGTGCACATTTTTAAAAATTACCATCTTTGAATCCAGTTGAATCCCAATGTCTTAAGTGATTATGATATGCCATAGTTTCTCTTTCCATGGCTCTCTCCTCTAATCTTTCAGTAATTTAACAGTTCTTCACTAGCTTTCCCACATTAGTAATTGTTGGAGTATGGAAAAATTGTTAGAAACTTTATAGTTTATTGTGTCAAAAAAAAAAGGGTCAAAGTAACTCTTAAGGCCCTTATGGTACCACATCGAGGTTTGGGTAAACTTATGGTGGACCTTTAGCACTGCTGGTCAGTGATAGTCTCATTTGGACTCTGAGGTTCAGATGTAGAGTCAGAAGAAAAAGGATCTTGGACAAAAGTGTCCTGACAAGAAAACAGTCCATTATCTTTTGTAATCTGAGTTCAGATTAGTCACCACAAAAAGTGTCCAGAAAATTGCTAACCCTGTTCATCTGATGAGTAAAAAAGGTAGTATCTGGTGTTCCTAGAAGTTGACAAGTCTTGTTGATACTTGCCAGCTTTCTCTTGCATAAGTTGCATTCTATTTAAGATATGATGGAGCTAATAATTTTCAAAATAATAAACTGCAAAACTTCTTTTTTCTTCTGTGGAACATGACATTTTGTTATTTTTGAAATGAGAATTTCCTCAACCATGGATTGTTGACATGAGATTATATTGTATTATAATGTGGCAGTAATGTAATATAGTTGCTTTCTTTCTTTCTCTCTTAATGTTAATGGCAGTAATGTAATATAGTAATGTAATATAGTTGCTTTCTTTCTTTCTCTCTTAACGTTAACTCTATCCCTCACTAAACTCTGCTTCTCTTCTTCGACATCCCGTTCCTTTTGAATTTACCTTGTTAGATGTAACTATTATTTTCCTCCTACTGATGTTAATTGTTACCCCTGTTATAATGTAAACCGATGTGATATCCATTTGAACGTCGGTATATAAAAGTTTTAAATAAAATAAATAAAAATAAATGAGATCTAGTGTTTTTATTACCTCTGACTTATTTTTAGATTGCTTAATCAATTGCGGCACAGTGAAATGATTTTAACTAATGAGTTGGACTTCTTTCACACTGGTTGTTTTATTTCCTTGGGATTTCAGTTTCCTACTGTGAGAAAAAAACAATTCTGTAGCACTGAAATAGAAATCTAATGAAAAGTAACAATGTTCCCCAGGAAAGAAACCAGACTGACTAGAACGTCATTATAAACCCAGCTTTGTGGGCCCTAAAACAAAAAAATGAAGAACTATTGCAATAGACTTAATTATTAAGTCTTTTAAGATGATAAATAGTACTTTATTGTCTTGTCTTGCAGTAGGATGTGCTCTGATTGGCAAATAAACAATATTTGTTTTTCTTTTCATGATTCTATTGTCATGCTGATCTGTAAATGGAAAAGCAAACCTATTTTCCCTCCTGAAAACTGCTTTAAAATGAAAAGATACTATAAATGACATAAAAAACCCCCCCAACCTTTCAAGGCACATTTTAAGAGGGTGTTACTTTTCTTCATTATTTGTTGGTGTAGTACTCCTAAGGCACACAGTCTGGCTCCTTCCATTCCTTTTGTTTTTTTCCTCTAAGTATTTCACCCCAGGGCTTTTTTAATGACTTGTATAACTAGTTTAAAGGTTAAAATAAATTGCTGTCATCCAGCAAGGAGTAAACAGCTAAGAGGACAAACTACAAGCAAAAAAACATAGATGTTTGTTTTAAATAACTTGGTTATTTTGTTGGTCATCTTGGTCCATGGAACCCAGACAGCATTTCCTTAATTCTTGAGAAGGTGCGATATCCAGCCTATATCATCATTTAAGTTGTATAGTACAGAACTTTATATAATGATATTGACCTGTTTGGAAAGAAACACTCTGACAATGAATACTGTGCCTGAAATAAAAGACTCATTTATGATCTCTTAAATGTGTTTGTTGTTTAATTTAGTGCTCATGAAAGGTATCAGATGCACAGCACAAAGAAGTGATATCCTTTCTTTATTCAGAAAACATAGGCAGCTAAAAAAGTACTCAAACTGGCCTTAAATCAGCAAGCTCTCAGGCAGCAATTTTTTTGTCAGCAAAAACAAAGGAATCCGCCAATTTATTAATTCAAAACAATGCTCGTCACCAACTCAACAAATTTATATCAATCTGTATATAGGAACCGCATCAGCAAGCCTGGCGACGTGCTTTGTACAATTCAAAACCATCCGGTCTGTTCAATCATCTGTGATTATAGAGGCATTGAAAAATCACCAAAAGGTGCTTCGGACAATTTGAAATTAGAAGAGATTTTTATCAACAAAAATATATATATTTTTTATATTATCCGTCTGTGCCCGTGACATAAATATTTGACCAATGACTCGAATGTTTAACAAATGACCCGACAGCGGCCAGTGTTTCGCAACAAACAAGTTGCTTCTTCAGGAGTCAATAGTATGTAACATTAAACCCAACGGTGTTGTACACTTGAATATGTTAAGAAAATCTCTTCATTAGGATGCCTGGTCTCAAAGAATTTCCAAGCTCTCTTCTGTCCTGAAGCTTGGAAATTCTTTGAGACCAGGCATCCTAATGAAGAGTTTTTCTTAACAGATTCAAGTGTACAACACCGGGCACGATTTGTCCAGAAAACATTTAATATTCAGTTTGACATTATAAGTAACTGGTTTGACTGGAATTCATATGCTTTGTTTAGTCTCTCTCCACTGTCATAGATGTATAAAGAATATTGATAACCTGGAGTGTCTTTACTGTATAATAAGTAAACTTTGTAATATTGACGGGTCTTGGGAAAAACCTATGACTGTCCACACTCATCCAGGTCTCCTTGAACTGCAACTGCAGCAAAGATGCCGCTGATGCCTGTCTGCTTGAGTTACCATGCCCCTCTCATAGCTGTGCGCATGCACAGGCAACCACATGCACTAATAAGGCTCCTTGATGGGAAAGCCCTTTTGCAGCGCTCATGGATGAAATCATTGGCTCCACTACTTAAGGCCCATCTGCACTATTTCCCCTTGCCTCAGCAATAAGTCCTCCTGCTTCCAGTCATGCATATTGCTCTAGAGTTCCTGATCCTGCCTTGTTCCAGCATTCCTGATGCTGCCTTGCCTCATCCAGCCTGCCTTGCCTCATCCAGCCTGCCTTGCCTCGTCCAGCCTTCTTTGTGCAATCTATCCTGTCCTGACCTATCTCCAGTCTTACATCATTCCAGCTCCTCACCTGTCTACCTGGTATTGACTTTGCTAAGGACCCAAATTATACACTTGCCTGCTGCCTGCCACTGACCTCTGCTATGGACCTCATCTACACTTTGCTTGATGCCGGTCTTGACCTTGGCCCATCCATGGACTCTCTGATCCTGTAATCCCCCTGGAACTCATGCCTAAGTCTGCCAGCACTGGAACCCAAGGCCTTAACCTATGGGGAATGGGGCTGCTATAGGTGAAGGTTCAGCCTTGTCCCAGCTCAGGGCATATTCGCCAGCTATCAGCGTGGGTCTAGAAATGTCCGCCTATTAGGCTGCATTAACCATGCTATAGCACAAGAGTGCACTATCCTTAGAAGTTTGCTGAAGCCATGGACCCAGTGGACTCGTCCGCACCCCAGGCCATACCTGGACTGGCCCAGTGTATCCAGCAGCAACAACATAAGAAGTTTCTATACTGAGTCAGATCGAGGGTCCATCAAGCCTAGCATCCTGTTTCCAATCCAGGTTACAATCACCTGGCAAGAACATAAACATTAAATAGAGCCCATGCTACTAATGCCAGTAATAGCAGTGGTTATTCCTTAAGTCGATGTGTTTAATAACAGTTTATGGACTTCTCCTCCAGGAACATATCCAAACCATGTTTAAACCCAGCTACACTAACTGCCTTAACCACATCTTCTGTCAATGAATTCCAGAGCTTAATTGTGTGTTGAATGAGAAACAATTTTCTACAATTTGTTTTAAATGTGCTACTTGCTTATTTCATGGAGTGGCTCCTAGACCTTCTGTCATCTGAAAGAGTAAGAAACTGATTCACATTTATCTGTTCTAGTCCTCTCATGATTTTATAGACCTCTATCATATCCCTCATCAGCTGTCTCTTCTCCAAGCTAAATAGCCCTAACCTCTTTAGCCTTTCCTCATAGCAAGCCGTTCCATCCCCTTTATTATTTTGGTTGCCCTTCTCTATACCTTCTCTAGTGCAACTATATTGTTTTGAGATGTAGTGACCAAAATTGCACACAGTACTCAAGCTGTGGTCTCACCATGGAGCGATACAGAGGCATTATGACATCCTCCATTTTATTCGCCATTCCCTTCCTAATAATTCCTAACATTCCGTTTGCTTTTTTGACCACCACAGCAAACTGAGCTGATGATTTCAATGATTTATCCACTATCCACTATGATGCATAGATCTTTTTCCTAGGTGGTAACTCATAATAAGGAAACTACCTAACATCATGAAAATACAGCACAGGTTATTTTTCTCTATATGCATCACCTTTCATTTGTCCACATTAAATTTCATCTGCCATTTGGATGCCCAATCTTCTAGTCTTGCAAAGTCCTCCTGCAATTTATTACAATCTGCATGTGTTTTAACTCTCTGAATAATTTTGTATCAACTGCAAATTTTATCACCTTACTTGTCATATCCCTTTCCAGCAAACAGGAGCCGGTTCGGAGGAAATACTTTCCTGGCTCCAACATGCACTAGTTAATCTGAAGATTTGAATTGGTTTGAATAACCACTGATACAAGCATTTGACACAAGCCGGTTCATATTTTATTTATTTATTTATTTATTTAATGTCTTTTTTATACCGATAACCGTTCACACATCGTATCGGTTTACAGTTAAACAGGAACCATTGGGCAGAACCCTTACATATAACATTGCAAACAGGTTAACTTTTGGGCAGGGCCCTTACATAAAATTGAGAACAGCAAAATCACTATATACATATCACCAAAACTATATACAAAAGATAAGTACATAAATAGCCGAGTCAAAGTACAAAATCGATAGGCATACAACGTAATCCGAGAAATAAATCAAAAGTCGCGTATCAGATTCTAGGAGAATCACTTATTTAATCAGTAAGGATTTATGTAATGGGAGGTGATGTGTGGTAAGCTTGCTGGAAAAGCCATGTTTTCAGTTTTTTTTTGAAAGTGGGTGTGTATGATTCCAGGCGTATATCAGGAGGCAGGGAGTTCCATATAGAGGGGCCGGCTAGGGAATACATGAAATACATGAAATATACCCAGATTCAGATAAGTGGTTTTTCTAAACACTACTTTTAAAAATCATGAAGTTTCAAATTATTTTGGACATCATTTCATGTGTGATGCTGTGTACTATTTGATAGTGGGAACTCGACTTAAACAGATTTTTAACAAAAAAAGAAAAAGGAACAAAACATTTTTTTTGGAATAAAATAGAGTGAGGTGATGGTTGGTGGTTGCTTAAGACCGATGATTGAAATACCTCTTAAAATACCATAATGTTCTAGTCAGACCAGGTATTGAGGCTCTGAGGTCTTTTCACTCCTTATATTAACATCTTTTGTAGTTTCATTTGCATAAATTGCACAATGATATATATGTGAAGCTTTTCATGCATGAATTGAATTTTGGATCCTTCACATTTTCCTGCCATATTTTGGATATCCTTTTCCAGATCATTTATATATATATATATATATTGAAAAGCACCAGTCCAGGTACAGAACCCTGAGGCACTCCACTGTTTACATTTTTCCACTGAGAATATTCACCATTTAATCCTACTGTCTGTTTTCTGTCTTTTAACCAGTTTGAAATCCACGAAAGGACATTGCCTCCTATCCCATGACTTTTTAGTTTTCTTAGAAGCCTCTCATGAGAGACTCTGTCAAACACCTTCTGAAAATCAATATGCACAGCATATATTGGTTCACCTTTATCCACATGTCTATTAACCCCTTCAAAAATATAGCTGATTTGTGAGGCAAGACTTCCCTTGGGTAAATCTATGCTAGTTGTGTTCCATTAAACCATGCCTTTCTATATGTTCTGTGATTTTGTTCTTTAGAATAGTTTCCAGTATTTTTCACAGCACTGAAGTCAGACGCACTGGTCTATAGCTTTCTGGATCACCCTTAGAACCCATTTTAAATATTGGGATTACATTGGTCTCCCTCCAGTTTTCAGGTCCAATGGATGATTTTAATGATAATTTACAAATGTTTACTAAACAGATCTGAAATTTCATTTTTCCCCATCCTCCTTAGTAAACACAGAAGCAAATAATTCATTTAGTCTTTCCACGATGGCCTTATCTTCCCTAAGAGCCCCTTTAAACCCTCGATCATCTTCTACCGACTCCCTCACAAGTTTCTTGCTTTGGATATATTTTAAAAAGTTTTTATTATGAGCTTTTGTCTCCATGGCCAACTTCATTTGAAATTCTTTCTTAGCCTGTCTTATCAGTGTTTTATATTTAATTTGACAATGTTATGCTTTCTCCTATTCTCTTTAGATGGATCCTTCTTCCAATTTTTGAAGAACTATTTCACCTCATCTTTTAACCATGCCAATATTTTATTTATTTATTTATTTATTTGTTGGGTTTTATATACCATCATTTGGTGTAGCCATCATAACGGTTTGACAAAAAACTTAGTAAGAATAAAATACAATAAAATTCAAAATCAAAATAGAGTAAAAGATACAATAAGAATTGATCTAAAAATGAGGTACAAGTTACATATTAAAAGACAAATAAATATTAAAAGCAGTAAATACTGATGGGAATAAATATTTAAAAAGGTCTTGCAGTGTAAAAATAGGTAGGGAGGGGATATGTAAGGGTTATTGTAAGTCTTGATAGGCTTTAATAAACAGACAAGTAATCGTTTGGCCTTCCTTCTACCTTTCTTAATGCATGGAAATGTTGTACATTTTTAACCTTTGCAGCTGCACCTTTCAGTTTTTTTCTATTTTCCTCATTTTATCATTTTCCCATTTGAAACTTTAGAGTTAAAGCTGTAGATTTAGATATTGTCCTCCTTCCAGTCAGTTAAAATGTGATCATGTTATGATTACTATTTCCAAATGACCTCACCACTGTTACCACTCTCACTAAATCCTGTGTTCTACTAAGAATTAGATCTAAAATAGCTCCCTCTCTCGTCAGCTCCAAAACCAAATGCTTCATGAAGCAGTCATGGTTGAATTAAGTGACTGGATTGCTCAAAGGACTGATGGTACGAATAGACACAAGGCAGGCCAAGCTACCCACACCAGCTCTGGTACCAGTTCCATGGCTTCGCCTCCACCTGGGCCTGTTCGACATCCAGGGCCTCTGCCACAGCTTCTGCCACCTTCCAGATACCTTGAGGACCTCAAGGAGTGCAGGGGCTTTATAAATCAATGCAAAATGCATTTTGAGCTCCAAGTGGCTCTCTTCTCCTCAGACCACACGAAGGTAATGTACAAGATGTTGGGTGGCTCTGCCCTTATTTGGGCCTCACTGCTATGGGAACAAAAGATCTGCTCCTCCAGAATCTGTGTGTTTTCTTACAGCAGTTTCGGCTGGTGTTCAATGAACTAAGCTGTGCTTTCTCTGCAGCTATGGAACTGCTGAGAATCCATCAAGGGACTCATACTGTAGGTGAGTATGCTGTGCAGTTATGAACCTTGTCCTCAGAACTAGGCTGTGGAGAAAACAGCCAGACAGTCATCTACTAGCAAGGTTCTGGGAGAATCAAAGCCGAGAAAGCAGGCCATGATATTCTATCCACATTAGAAGGCTTGAATGCCCTAGCCATCAGAGTTGATCTCAGGTTCCAGGAATGTGCACAAAAGAACGAAGTCTCACTTTGTCCCATTCACCTAGCTCCTAGGTTCTAGCATCCCATGACATCTCCATCCAGTTCTGTGCAGGCAACCCCAGTAGAGGAACCTATGCAGCTAGGACATTCTAAGATTACAGAGAAAGAAAAGCGAAGATAGAGACAATTAAATCTCTGCTTATACTGTGCCGATCAGGTGCACTTCTCCAATCGCTGCCCCGAGAAGTCAGGAAACATGCACACCTAGGGCTGGTTGGAGAGGCAACCCTAGGCCAGATCACTCACTCTCCACAATTAGTGGTCTCTATTTGTCTCACCATCAGGGAGATCATCATCTACACAGAGGCCTTCCTGGACTCCAAAGCAGGAGGTAATTTTATTGAGGAAGCACTAGTTCGACAACATAATCTGCCCACAACCAGTTTCGCAAGTGCACCCACTAGCTCTTCTTTGTAGAGCGAGCCACTGCCCAGAGGGGGGGCAGTGACGATGGTTACTGCCCCCCCCTCTCAACAAATGTATTGACTTCTGTGTGCAACCCAAGGCAGTCACCCCATCATCCTCGAGCTGCCCTGGCGCTGCCTTCACTAACCAATCATAGACCAGGACATGCTACAAATCACCAGTTGCTCAGGTCCTGCCACCTGTCACCATAGTTTGGGCTACTGCACCTACCCTATCAGGTTTGCTGCCCTAGTATGCAGCCTTCTCTGATGTCTTTAGTAAGCAACAGGCTGAGACACTATCACCTCACCAGTCTTATGATTGCCTGATAGATCTTTTACTAGGGAAGATGCCCCCTAGAGGTTGGGTCTATCCCTTGTCAGAACCTGAAACATAGGCCATATCTAAGTATATCCAAGAAACTTTGGAGAGAGGCTTTATCCAACCCTTGTCATCCCATGTAGATGCAGACTTTTTCTTTGTGGAGAAAAGAGATGGCTCCCTTAGGCCCTGCATATATTATAAAGGCCTAAATACAATCACATGGAAAAATTGGTGTCCTCTGCCAATTATCACTGAATTGTTTCTGTCTCCGAGGAGCACAAATCTTTAAAAAACGTAACCTATGTGGGGCCTACCATATGCAGTTCCGAGAGGGAGATGAATGGAAGATGACCTTTAACAATAGAGATCGCTATTATGAGTATTTGGTGATGCCATTCGGCTTTTGTAATGTCCCTGCTATCTTCCAGCACATGGTCAATGACATTTTCCGGGACCTCCTATATTCACATGTGGTGGTGTACTTAGATGATATTCTCCTCTTCTCCCAATCCCTGGCATAATACTGGGAGCATGTGAAACAGGTCTTGCAGAGACTCTGAGAGTACCATCTATATGCCAAGCTAGAGAAATGCACTTTTGAACAAGAGGAATTGCCATTCCTGAGTTATATCATTTCCCAGCACATGTTCTGTATGGACCCTGAAAAGCAGAAGGTCATTTTAGGTTGGGCCCAGCCTGTGGAACTTAAGGCCCTACAACACTTCTTGGGTTTCACTAATTACTGCAAGCAGTTCATAATTGGGTACTCTTTACTGGCAGCTCCTCTCACTGCCCCCAAGAAAACGGACACTGAAACCTGGCATTGGCTCGAAGAGGCCATCTAGGCCTTCAACTGCTTCAAACAAGAATTCATCTGGGAACCCTGTCTTTGCCATTCAGGCCTATCAAAACCTTTTGTCCTTGAGGAAGATGCCTCTGCCATCAGGGTAGGGGCTGTCCTCGCTCAACATGATGATCATAGGACTCTCTTACCATACTCCTATGTCTCTAAAAATTTCACCCCTGCACAGAAAAAATACACGATTGAGGATTGCGAATTCCTCAGAAGCCTAAGCCTAGAAGCTATGGGAGGGAGCTTAGAAGGGGTAAAACTGTAGTATTGGCTGGTCCCTCTGGCTCTTTGAGCTGGAACAGCGGCTAAGATACTGCTGATGCCTGTTCGCTTGAGCTGCCATGCCCCCCCCATGGGCACGCGCACTATAAAGGCTCCGCAGCAGTAAAGCTCTCTTGCGGCACTCATAGATGATATCACTGGCTCCACTTCTTAAGGTCTGCCTGCACTATTTCTCCTTGCTTCAGCAACAGGTCCTCATGCTTTCAGCAGTGCGTGTTGCTCCAGAGTTCCTGATTCTGCCTTATTCTAGCGTTCCTGATCCTGCCTCGTCCATCTTGTCTTGCCTTATTCAGCCTGCCCTGCCCTGATCAGTCCCTCCTGTCCTGGCCAACTTCTAGCCTTACATCATCCCAGCTCCTCGCCTGTCTACCTGGTATTGACCTTGCTATGGACCCAGACTATGCTCTTCCTGCCGCCTGCCACTGACCTCTGCTACGGATTTCATCTACACTTTGCTTGCTGCCTGTCCTGACCTTGGCCCAACCTCAGACTCTCTTATCCTGTACGCCCTGGGAGACTCTTTCCTAAGTCCTTCCAGCCCCTGGAACCCAAAAGTTCAAGCAGCAGGGAATGGATCTGGTATAGGTGAAGGTCCAGCATGTTCGTCAGTTGTTGGCATGGGCCTAGTAGGCTGCGTCAACCATGGCAGAGCTCAAGTGTCCACTATCCTTACAATCTTATTACTATAGTATACTGATGCCATTTAACTTGACCATGAGTTTGAAATAAATCAATCTGAGTTTCAAAAATGTTTGTAGGACAAATGGAATTCACTTCAAACTCATTAAGGATTAGTTAAGTGAGGCATACACACACTCACATGCAAATTCACATATCATTCTCCTGAGGAAAATTTAAAAGGATAGCTTTAAAATGTGCTATATGGACACCAGGAGCATGCACACATGATTTATATCATGCATGTAAATGCACACATACTATATATAATACGCATAAGTCTACGAACATGTTCACGTATCAAAAAATTCACGGCATTTATCTTAAACATAGCCACATATATTTTGACTAATCCAGCTAAGTAGAACAGTTTAAGACTTATCCAGATATGTAAGATAGCTGGATAAATAAAAGAAAAGCGCTACATAGGTGGATAAGTAAGACAGATGGATAGCTAGTGTTTGAAGACATAGTCAGCTATCTTGCTTATCTGGCTATATAATGCTTTTTAAGATATCCAGATAAGTAAAATATTATCTGGATAAGTGGCAGATATCTGCTATGCGTGCATATTTGTGCTCCTAATTTTAATCGTTTACATTGAGGAAATGTAATTTGCGTATTTTCCTTAGCACTTATTGGCTTTTGTGCATGTAAATTATCAAATTTTATAACATGTGCACGTGAAGGAAATTACTAATTTTACCAATTAGTCTAGCAGTTTGCTCAGTCAATCTCTAGGTCATCAAGACCCCCTGGTTCTTGAGCCTGCATTCCTCCAGTTTACCCAGACCCCATACCCAGTCAGTATTTGCCTGTAAAAATTTATATTCTGACTTACACCTGATAATTAGCAGGTGTAAATATGTGCAGGTAACAGCCATATGCATATAGGGGCCGATTTTAAATCCTACGCACGCGGGGTACATTTGTGCGCGCTACCCGGCGTGCACAAATGTACACCTGATTTTATAACATGCGCGTGCTGCTGCGCACATGTTATAAAATCTGGGGTCGGCGCGCACAAGGGGGTGTACACTTGTGCACCTTGCGCGCGCCGAGCCTAGAGGAGGCCAAGGGGAGGCCCAATGGCTTTCCCCGTTCCCTCTGAGGCCGCTCCGAAATTGGAGCGGCCTCGGAGGGAACTTTACTTTTGATCCCCCTCACCTTCCCCTCCCTTCCCCTATCTAACCCACCCCCCAGCCCTACCTAAATCCCCCCCACCAGGCGTAACTTGCGCGCGCTGGCCAGCTGCCGGCGCTTGAACCTCCAGCATGGCCGCTTTGCCGGAGGACTTGGGACCACCCCGGACCGGCCCTTTTTCAAAGCTCCAGGACATACGAGTGTCCCGGGGCTTGTGCGTGCCGCCAAGCCTATGCAAAATAGGCTCAGCGCGTGCAGGTTTTTTTTTAAAGGGTTACGCGCGTATCTCTTTAAAAATCTACCCCATAGTGTTTGCAGGTTTTAAAATTGCACCTTATGATGATAACGTTCAAACTGTCACATGGGCGCACATGGGTGAATATGTGCCAACGCATGCCCAGGGATGCAGCAATTTTATAAATTGCATACATGTAATAAAATACAGTAGGCATCAGCCCATGTGCACCCAATTTTAAAAGGGTACGTGCCCGAAGAGATGGCTGAGGGGGGTGGGGATATGATAGAGGTCTTTAAGATCATGAGAGGTCTTGAATGAGTAGATGTGACTCGGTTATTTACACGTTTGAATAATAGAAGGACTAGGGGGCATTCCATGAAGTTAGCAAATAGCACATTTAAGACTAATCGGAGAAAATTCTTTTTTACTCAACGCACAATTAAGCTCTGGAATTTGTTGCCAGAGGATGTGGTTAGTGCAATTAATGTAGCTGGGTTCAAAAAAGGTTTGGATAAGTTCTTGGGGGAGAAGTCCATTAACTGCTACTAGTCAAGTTTATTTAGGGAATAGGCACTGCTATTAATTGCATCAGTAGCATGGGATCTTCTTGGTGGTTGTGTAATTGCAAGGTTCTGGTAGACTGGTTAGGCCCCTGTTAGAAACAGGATACTGGGCTTGATGAACACTTGGTCTGACTCAGCATGGCAATTTCTTATGTAAATGCCACTTCTATTGCCTAAGACAGGGAATTTTAAAATGGATGCGCGTCCATGCCATTGCCAGTTTCATCAGTTCATCCACCAGTTTGCTCAGTGATGAGCTTGGTCCTCCAAACCACCCTGGTTTAATAGCCTGCACTTCCCCCAGTTACCATAGACCCTTTAAACCCCTCCAAAATAGCTGTTTTTTTTCATACTTACACCTCCTCTATAGCAAAGTAAATATATACACAGTAGGGAACTTGGGCGTGCCCCCAGGCAGATAGATAGATACACACGCCTCTTGGCCCTGCCCTGGAATGCCCATGTCCCTCCCTGGAATGCCCATGTCCCACCCAGACCATGCCCGCACCCTGCCCTTTTTTGAAACTCAGTGAGTTGTGCGTGTAGCCTGAGATGCTCGCACATCTCCAGGTTTGGAAAATAGGGTGGGTGTGTGTGTAAGCCCGATTTGTGCGTGCATCCCCTAATTGATGTGTGCTCCAGGTTTTTAAAATTCTCCTTTACACATGTAAATATTGGCCCTGCCCTGAAATGCTCTTGGCACACCCCTTCTTTATATGAGCAAATGTATTCATGCACCATTACCCGCACGTGTATGTTTGAAGTTAATAAAATAGCAGTTGCGTGAATATGTACAATTTGTTCATGCACATGCTCATTTTTAAGTGTTTAACTCTTTTAAAATTCACCTTTAAATGAAGTATATCTGTGTATATGCATGTATGTAGGATGTCCATAGTGTCTGTGATGTTATACCAGTGCTTTTTACATGGGTATTATAACCTAAACACATC
Source organism: Rhinatrema bivittatum (assembly GCF_901001135.1). Classification (NCBI taxonomy): domain Eukaryota; kingdom Metazoa; phylum Chordata; class Amphibia; order Gymnophiona; family Rhinatrematidae; genus Rhinatrema; species Rhinatrema bivittatum. The sequence continues at coordinate 117,428,369 of NC_042622.1, read as the reverse complement.
ATTTTATCAGATTGCCACTGTATCACAAGGGAACAGGAAGGTAAGTGTACCGTTTTGAGTCCAGGACTGTAAAATAGAGCTCATAGTTATATATGATGCGTTGTAATATATTAAAACTGTTCAGTCGCTCTTTGCTCAGTTCCCATTACCCTAGAGGTTCATTGTTTCTCTCTGAGTTGCTTGTTTAAATAACTGCTATAAAAAACATGCCTGAAAAATTCAATATGGTGTCTGGAAACATTTTCCAACCATCTGAAGACACTTTTCTGACACAGCTCATCTGCACAGAATCTCAGCCAGTCTTTAGTTTGGTAAACATCTCAAACAAATGAGGCTTCTAGCAAAAGATCTCTTCCAGAAACAGCTTGAGTTCTTCAGCTGCTCAGAATTAGCAATTTGCATTGATGGATATAGCCAGGTTTTGTTCTTGCTTATGGAACATTAATTTTCTCTCTTTCATGGCTATGCGACATGAAAGCAATGCAAAGTATTGTCAGGTTTACAGAAATGTTACGTTGTGTGATCTACCTTTTTGGCTTTCTCCAGTAGTTGCCTAGTCCATCAAGAAAGGAAGCTATGACCTTGACTGTCCTTTATCATGGAAAAAAGAGAAATTAGTAAGAAGGGCTGTAATAATTGAAAATCCTGCACACATATAAGACTGTAAACAAGAAAACACAGATTAATCTCATATTTGGTATTGAAATAATTGTGGACTTTACCTTCCAAAACAATGCATGCCCTTCTTCAATTTTTGTATTATTTATATCTGATTACCACCACCCCGTTCTCTGCTAGGCAAAAATATATCTAAAGAATTGTAATTGATAAGAAATATTAAGTGGTGATATACTTCCAGAGAAAAGTATGGATTAAAAAACAAATAAGCAAATAACTTATACTTTTCTCTTTTTTTCAATGGACTATGTAGATTAGTGCAGTGTAATTTGAGAGAGAAGTTTAATATTTTATGCTTTGCCCCATGCCAGTACATGAAAGGCTGGTGAACAATCTGGCCTGCTACCAATAACATGGAGTGGTGCAGGCATCTGGGGTTGGCCTGTGCTGTGCCATTTAGAGATGTGAATCGTTTTCCATATCGTCTTAACGATAGAAATCGTGTGGCAGGAGAAGAAAATCGTGTTTGGCACGATTATTTCGTTGAAAAAATCGTTAAAAATCGTTTTTTCCGATTAGTGCGCACTAACGGGAGTTAGTGCGCACTAACTCCCCGTTAGTGCGCACTAACTCGAGTTAGTGCGCACTAACTCAAAATGATACAAATAGACACTTTCCAGGTCACTGAAGGTCAGTTAGGAATGAATATGTGTTCCTAGTGGCTGGCAGCCCTCTTATCTATTGATGTTACCAAGGTTACCACTGAGGTGATGGTTGGGGGGATGGGAAATGGAACTGGAAACTCATGAACACCAGCAGAAAATGAAACAAAGTGTTCACACTTCCCAGGTCAGTAAAGGTCACTTAGGAATGAATATGTATTCCTATTGGCTGGCTGTGCTCTTATCTATTGATGTTACCAAGGTTACCACTGAGGTAATGGTTGGGGGGATGTGAAATGGAAACAGTTGGAAGCTTGACATGTGATGATCAGCACTCACGTGACTAGAACTTCTTTGTTTATTATTTTTGTTAGCAGACACGTGCATGTTGAATTTGCCAATCACTGTGCATTTTAGAAAGGTGGTCCTGGCTGGAACTGTACACAGTTCAAATATATGTAATTGATTGTTGGTAAGTGTATTTTTTAAGTAGCCACACTGGCACAAGTATGTTTACTTTTCCTCCTACTTAACTCACTAGCTCAGCTTTGTAAGAAGGGCTTCTCTGCTTGAGTGAGGGTCAGGCAGCTCCCCCCTGTCTGTGAAGCCAGCCTCTCACTAGTAATGCAGGGAGGGAGCTGTCTCAGACTTCACCATCCTCCCCCCCCCCCTCACCCACACACCATTCACTAGCTGGGACATGGGGGAAGTCAGGAGTGAGGGTCAGGCAGCTCCCCCCTGTCTGTGAAGCCAGCCTCTCACTAGTAATGCAGGGAGGGAGCTGTCTCAGACTTCACCATCCTCCCCCCCCCCTCACCCACACACCATTCACTAGCTGGGACATGGGGGAAGTCAGGAGTGAGGGTCAGGCAGCTCCCCCCTGTCTGTGAAGCCAGCCTCTCACTAGTAATGCAGGGAGGGAGCTGTCTCAGACTTCACCATCCTCCCCCCCCCCCCCCCCCTCACCCACACACCATTCACTAGCTGGGACATGGGGGAAGTCAGGAGTGAGGGTCAGGCAGCTCCCCCCTGTCTGTGAAGCCAGCCTCTCACTAGTAATGCAGGGAGGGAGCTGTCTCAGACTTCACCATCCTCCTCCCCCCCCCCCTCACCCACACACCATTCACTAGCTGGGACATGGGGGAAGTCAGGAGTGAGGGTCAGGCAGCTCCCCCCTGTCTGTGAAGCCAGCCTCTCACTAGTAATGCAGGGAGGGAGCTGTCTCAGACTTCACCATCCTCCCCCCCCCTCACCCACACACCATTCACTAGCTGGGACATGGGGGAAGTCAGGAGTGAGGGTCAGGCAGCTCCCCCCTGTCTGTGAAGCCAGCCTCTCACTAGTAATGCAGGGAGGGAGCTGTCTCAGACTGGTATCAGGGTTAGGGCACTGTGTGCAGGAAGATCACAACACTCCTGGTATTAATAGGGATAGGGCACTATAAGAGATGACTGTAGTAGATTGAATAAAGATCTGATGTTTCTGCTCTCCTCACACCAAACAAAAACAACACACAAGCAGAGAAGCCCTTCTTACAAAGCTGAGCTAGTGAGTTAAGTAGGAGGAAAAGTAAACATACTTGTGCCAGTGTGGCTACTTAAAAAATACACTTACCAGGTCCAACAATCAATTACATATATTTGAACTGTGTACAGTTCCAGCCAGGACCACCTTTCTAAAATGCACAGTGATTGGCAAATTCCACATGCACTAGCATTTCAGGTGCCTGCTAACAAAAATAATAAACAAACAAGTTCTAGTCACATGAGTGCTGATCATTACATTACTTTTTTTGTCAAGCTTCCAACTGTTTCCATTTCACATCCCCCCAACCATTACCTCAGTGTTAGCCTTGGTAACATCAATAGATAAGAGCACAGCCAGCCAATAGGAATACATACATACATATTCATTCCTAAGTGACCTTTACTGACCTGGGAAGTGTGAACACTTTGTTTCATTTTCTGTTGGTGTTCGTTAGTTTCCAGTTCCATTTCCCATCCCCCCAACCATCACCTCAGTGGTAACCTTGGTAACATCAATAGGTAAGAGGGCAGCCAGCCAATAGGAACACATATTCATTCCTAACTGACCTTCAGTGACCTGGAAAGTGTTTATTTGTATCATTTTCAGGTAGTGCGCACTAAAGCGAGTTAGTGCGCACGAACTCCCGTTCGTGCGCACTAACACGATTTAACGATTTTTAACGATAAATCGTTAGAATTTCTATTGTATCGTGTTCTATAACGATTTAAGACGATATTAACATTATCGGACGATAATTTTAATCGTTGAAAAACGATTCACATCCCTAGTGCCATTCCTCCTCTTCCCTGACCCCCTTTCCCTCACCCTGCTGCTCTAATTCCCCTCCAATTTTTCATTCTCACCTTCCCAAACCCCATACCTATTTCTTCCCTCCCCCCCCCCCCCCCTCTCCCCACACACTTTTTTTCTTCATGGCCAGCTTTGGAAGCATGAAAACATCGGTTCCCTATGCATATCCTTGGGGTGATTTGAACCAAACAGTGGCCTGATTGGTCTTGTTGATAAGTTGTCTCAGGAAAATGTTTGGTGGTGGAGCATGGGTGGCATAATTTAGGGCAGAGTGGCCTTTGGGAATTGTTTTCCCCTTTCATTTGCACCTGTTTTCTTTTGGAGCTGCTCCGGTTTCTACATTTGGGATGGCGAGATCGCATGGTGATGCTAAGGAAAAGAGGTCGCGGTGGGATGTCACTGATGGTTTGGCTGGAGTGCCGATTGTTGGGCATTGAGATGATGCTGTTTTGTGCACTGATGGTGTGGCCATGGGATGAGGCATTGCTGAACCTCCCGGTCTGTTCTGCGGTGTGGGAGACAGCACCAGACAGGTGAGTAATGCCTTGTTGTCTGATGAGATGTCGTGGTGTGTCCTCCAGAACAGTGCAGGTGGCAGTATGATCTGGTGGGGTAGATGGGGGATGGCCTGGTCAAAGTTATTAATCGCCAGTTAGAAAGGTGTGAAAGGGTGTCTGCACTCCTAAGGGAGTTTGTGTTGCTGTGCCTGAAATGGAATTTAATGGTTCAGGCGAGACATGTTCCTGGTGTGGATAACTCACTTGTGGATGCTCTTTTTCATTCCAAATGAAAGTTTTCCAGAGACTGGCTCCACAGGTGAATGAAGATGGAGTGCCGTTCCTGGAGCATCTGTGGAGTCTGGGTGCAAAGAAGCATGGAATCTGATCCAGATGTCTTTGGCCCCGGCAATGTGGACATCATATATGAAAGGCAGTGCTGTGGTGTCAATCTTTCTCTGATCCATTGGCTGATGCAATAGTCCTGCAGATGATGGATTGTTAATACAGTTTATTTTGTTTGCCAGGGAGGCTGGGTTTTCCTTGGCAATGGTAAGGTCTGAGAGGTTTTTTTTGTGCAACCAAGCACAGAGTTTTGGAAACCCTGCTTCTAGTTATTTGGTGAAGTGTATGTTGGGGGCTGGGGTAGGTTGGTGAGAGGGGTTGAGGATGCCCGCCATCCATTGATGTTGGCACATTTGAAGGTAATTGTTGGTCTCCTTTTGAGGCTGCACTATTTCAGGTGGCATTCATATTAGCATTCTTTGGGGCTTTTAGGGTGGGTGAGCTTGTGGCCTGATGTGCTTCATGTTCTGAGTTGTCTGGCTTGTTTCCAGAGAATGAGGTGATATCTGGTGATAAGCTGGTGCTAAGGATTCCAAAGGGGGAGGCGGCAGATAGTCACACTCTGAAGATTGGAGGACGAGCTTGTTTGCTGGTGGGTTGCTTCCTTACTTATGCTGGGATGCACCCACAAGGTGCAAGCAAGTTTTTGATTCCTGAAAATGGGTTTCCTTGACTCGTTTTCAGTTTTACAAAATACTTAGGTGAGCGATCTCAGTATTGCGGTGGAGGGCCGAGAATTTTGGTACTCAACTCTTTCCAGATCGGTGCTGCTTCTAGCATTGAGCAAGCTCAATTCTCAGGGGCCGCAATCCAGCATCTTGGGCAGTGGCAGTCTGGAGCTTACAAGAGATATGTGCGTCTTGGGGTGGGGTCTGAATAAGGGTTTGGGAGCCTAGTTGCTAATCATTTTTGTGCTTTCAGGTTCCTGGGCAGGCATGGTGGAATCGGGTCATGTATGGGTTGTGAGATATTCTTTTGTTCATTGGGCTTTCCAGAGAGCAGTGACTCGACCATATGAAGAGCACCTTGAATTGGAGGTATACTTCCAGAGAAAAGTATGGATTAATAAAATAAATAAGCAAAAAACATATATTTTTATGGGTTTTTTTTCAATGGAATAAGTAGATTGGTGCAGTGTAATTTGAGAGAGAAATGAAATAGTTTGTTTTGCCTCATGAAAGGCTGGCGAGCAAAGTCTGGGCCGCCACTTATAACATGAAGTGGTGCAGGCATCTGGGGTTGGCCTGTGCAATGCCCTTCCCCCTCTTCCCTTTCCCTGCTGCCCTAATTCCCTCCCCCCTTTTTGATCTTACCTTCCCAAACCGAACACATATTTCTCATATATGCTTCCCTCCCCCACTTTTTTTGTCCTTGGCCAGCTTTACCAGCATAAACGTGTCAGTTCCCTTGGGATTTTGCATTTCCTCAGGGCGATTTGAACCAAGCAGTGGCCTGATTGGTCTCTGGTTAATAAGTCACCTCTAGGAATGGTTTAGGGGTGGATCATGGATGGGTTTATATAGGGCAGAGTGGCCTTTGGGTGCTGCTTTCCCTTTTCATTTGTACCTGTTTTCTTTTCCCTTCCTCCCTCCTCTTTTTTCTTATTGACATTGTTAGACTTTTTGTTGTGATGGTTACATGTGTTTTTGTCACAGATGATGAAACCCGAGCCCAGCATGTTTAGGTTTACACATTGCCGATGCAATTGCTGAGAGACAGGTTGGGTTAACACCCTGGGGTGGGGGCTTGAAAATAACCCATAGCAGGATTGGTGAGGTGCGGTCACCTGCCAGTTTGGGAGGCATCCACTGTTGGGATGTGGCAGAGGACCACCGGTGCCATTTTGGAAGCTGGGGTTCTTTGTTGGTAGCCTCACTGGGGATGGGATGGGATGGGGGGAGGGCGTTTAGTCAGGGTATTATAGTCAAGATTGATTACACAGTTTGTATTTATTTAACCCAATTTGAATATCATGCTGTCTTTATTCGGGGATGGGATGGGGAGGGAATACATGGGTCTCTAACCAACAAGACGCCGTTCAATCCCACATACCCATATTATAACATATTTCAAAAACTATATAAAGACAAGGGTTGTCTACTGCATTCTGGGTATTTCCAACTGGTAGCTTTGATTTTCAGTTACCTTGAATTAACTGTAACTACTGTTATGATTTGAAAATATGTTAAATATTTTGGTTTTATTTTTGGGGGGCAGAGCATAATTTCCTCCTGCTTCTCTGGGTTTCTATCATAATCAGAACAAGGGTAGGTATTCGGTGCCTTAAGTCTTCATTTGCAACTACCTGGGAATTTATTCTCCTATTTGATCTCCTCCCCAATTTACTTAACCCAGTCATTGTAGTGGGTGGTCTTCTGTCAGGGGCCAGGCATCTGGGCTCCTTCCAGACCCCTGCAATCATAATCCCTACAAAATGTCACTATTGAATAATGACTGGGACTCCCCCCCCCCTCCCTGGGGCTATAAATACTGCCTCCACAGCATCTCCAGTCCCAGCTGGCCAGGAAGTGGAAGACATGACGCAGGTATCAAACTCAGATCCTCTGAATGATAGTGCATAACACTGCCACAGAGCCACTGGCCCAGTCCTTTGATGCTCTTTTGGTTTGCTTTCTCTTGAAGACAATCATTAACCTTTCAATATCAAAATGGCTCGGTCAGCTTTTATAAAAGTACATATACCTCTGATAACAGTCATTGTATGCCTGGTGTTGTGTCAGTTTGCAGAGGAACTCCTGTTCCTCAGGTTCCAGAGGTGCAGTGTTTAGTTAATTTCAATTTCTATATTGTTATATGATTAAAGAAAAAAAAAAAGTGGTTTACAGTAAATTACATCAAATGCAATGTAATCAGTCATCGATATAAATACATGGATACAATAAATAACACATACAGATTCCTAGACACACAAAACATATTAAACATTAACACTGTCAGACAATTCTAATATTTATAATACAACTTAAAATAGTTATTAACCTGTAGCACCCTTCCACAAAGGACAGTCCCCCAACCTAACAAACAATGTGATGCATACAAGCTCCTGTCCAAAGTAGTATGTCCTCGTCAAGCTCTGTTTCATGAACAGTAGTTATGGACTATGGAATCTGCTTCCTAAAGTTCCAGATGTGTGTCAGACAAACAGAACCACCAGCATAATTTGGGCTTTGTTTTCTAAGAGCTAAAAGGAAGAAAAGTACAGTTTACCTTTTTGCCACATGATATAGTCAGCAGATTATCAAACTGAAGCTACATAGGGGGAACCTCATAGGGGGAACAACAGAAAGCAGCGTCCTCAAGGTCTGGCCCAATTGGAACCCCTGCTGGCAGTGAATGAAGGAGTAAATACATTAATATTAAGTGTCGGGCACTTGATATTCATTTATTCACTCCTTCACTTCCTGCCGATTGGTCTATTCACTGTCACATGTCAGTGAAAGGACCAATCCCCTTTTAGAAAGCTGTCCTGAAAGGGGATTGGTCCTTTCACTGAAAAGTGTCAGTGAAAGACCAAGTGTCAGTGAAAAGGACCAATCAGGAACAGCTCTGCCGGTGGTGGGGAGGGAGCTCTGGCCAGGCTGTTCTAGATTCACAGCCACTTCTCCTGGGTGCCTGATGCAGAGTACTAGGGATGCACAAATTACCTATTGTGCATCCCTTTTAGTGCGACAGCTCATTTGCCTATTGCATTGAGCGTCCAGGACAGGTGGATGTGCGCGTGTTCAAAAAACATTCGCTCAGTTAGGACACACATTTTTTACGTGCTGATATTGCATCAGCCTGATAGTTGCACTGGAGAAAATACAGAGAAGGCATATTGTTTAAAAGTTTAGGAGAAATCTGCGCGGTCCATATATGCCTAATAATCAATCAATCCCTAGAATCAGGTAAATTTCCGGAATACCTAAAACAAACTTCAATTCTACCCATACCAAAGAATAAATCATCATCTTTTACTGATTTCTTTAACCTCAGACCCATTGCGATGTTAACTTCACTTTCAAAAACACTAGAATCCATAGTTTTGCATCAGTTAATGATTATTTGACAGATCATGATATCATACATCCAAATCAACATGGTTTCAGAAAAGGTCACTCAACCGAAACTCTTCTCCTTTCTTCATCTGATTCCTGTCTCAGAGGTTTTGATTCCAACACAGATTTTATTCTAGTCTTATTAGATATCTCCGCTGCATTTGATATGCTAGATCATAAAATACTAATATCCAGACTACAATCCATTGGATTACAAGACACAGTTCTAAATTGGTTTAATAGTTATCTCTCAAATCGTTCCTGTCAAATTAATATTGGTTCTTACCCATCTCAATCATACACTCAACCGTCAGGAGTCCCACAAGGTTCATCTCTGTTGCCTATACTGTTTAATATATATCTATTACCTCTTTGCCAAATATTATCTGCATTAAATGTCCAATTCAAAATTTACATGGATGATATCCAGCTGTTCGTCCCGTATAAATCTTCTTGGTCTGAAACCCTTACCTTAATCCAGATTTACATCAAAACAATAGAACAATGGCTTGCTCACAGTAGATTAAAACTAAATGCAAAAAAACTTGAAATGCTATTTCTAAGTGTTATTGAAGATCCAAGTAACACTCTGCCATCCCATATCAGTTTAGGAAACGAGAAAATCACAATAAATAAAGTAGTTTGGAATTTAGGAATGCTACTGAACACCAACTTATCTTTAGTTCAACACATTGCAAAAACTGTTAAAAACTCTTTTTTCATGCTACATTTGCTAAAACAGTTGCGACACTTACTATTTTTTCACAATTTCCAAACAGAGCTCCAATCCTTAATATTTTCCAGTCAAGATTACTGTAATGGTCTCTACTTAGGATTACCTGACTCCAATCAAGCCTCTACAATTGATTCAGAACTCAGCAGCTCGAATGCTAACTGGTACTTCAATGAAACAACATATTACTTACGTTTTGTATAAACATATTACTTCCTTTTTGCATAAACAATCAAATACAAAATCAAATATAAAATACTGTCTTTAAAACATACCTTGCTAAATAACTAGGATTCCATTTGGCTGTGTATATCTCTGCGTCTCTACAAACCAGCAAGACAACTTAGATCCACCAACATTTTTATTTATTTATTTATTTATTTATTTATTTATTTAACACTTTTCTAAACCGACCTTCATGGTTGATGACCATATCGAGGTCCCTTCACTTCGACTAGCCAGACTCCACATAACAAGACAGAGGGCTTTTTCTGTAGCAGGTCCCATCTTTTGGAACTCACTACCAAATGCTCTAAAACTAATCCCAAACAGTAAAGAATTAAAAAAATCATTAAAAACATACCTTTTTACAGAAGTGTTTGGTATCACAAGCCAATAGGCTATATATTCATTCCTGAACAGAGAGGGCATTTTTCTTGTTCCTAAATTTATTTTTAGGTTTTTTGATTCTTCGCTTTTCTTTCTGTACTTGAGTTATGTAAAGTGTTATTAGGGTTTTTTTTATTTTACAATATAATAACATTAGATTAGAATAGAGATTTGGCAGTTAATTGTATTTCTCTCTAATCTTTATTATTTTTGTTTTCATTTTATTGATTTTTTAGGTATTTTTATTTATGATTATGCATAGACTTTATTCTTAATCTATGCAATTTTTATTTTTTATTTTTCTTTACTAGTATTAATATTATTACATTTTTATTTTTTACTACTTTGTAAACCATTTTGGTCAATTATCTAATTGCTAAGACGGTATAGAAATATTTAAAATAAATAAATAAAATTAACAAAATAAATAAAAAATTAAACACCTAGCTCAGCCAAGTTCTTACAAACTTTAATTTTCCTTCTCTGACTCAGGCAGGAATAAATCATTTAACCTGGATTAAAAAAAACAGTTGTATCCCTTCTTTCTTTTCAACTGCCTTCTGCACCCAGGGCCAAACAAAATTGGAGGCAGCACTCAGGGGATTTAGAGCTGTTGGATCTTTGGTTTGGGATTGGCACAATCTATCAAGGCCTGATCAGGACATAGCAACATAGTAATGAATGCAGAAAAGTACCAAATGGTCCATCCAGTCTGTCCAGCAGGTTTCTTACAGTAAAATCTGCCGTGCAAGTTACCCCCAAGTTTCTCTTAAGGGTAGTCCATGCAGTTACCCCCAAGCCTTATGATAAGGGTAGTAAGATTTACAATCAAAACCCAAGCAACTGTCAAACCCAAAAAAGTTACTGCTAGCAACATTTTTACTGGGTGAGGAGCAATACTGCTTGACTTGCTTTGCTTTTGTATTGACCATAGAAGCAGTCCTGTGCTTTTTCCTTTATGTTTACATATCAGTACCCCAGACCATAAAAGTCAGGGCCTATGTTGATTGCTGTCTGAATCCAATTCTGCTATTACCCCCCCCCACCCCCTCCATTATTTGTGCATTTATTTGTTCTAGAGGGAGAGGTAATTTGCCTTGAGTGGGAACTGAACTGTGGCTTCCTTGGTTTAGGGTCCATTGTTCTGACCATTAGGCTACTACCCTGAATACTAGGCTATTACAAGAAAGTTATGAAACAATACCACTTTAAGTGGCAAACAGGTTCAAGCACAGTGATACAGATTTCACAACATGATTTTAATGAAGAGAACATGTAATAAACTTAAGAACCCAGCATACATTATACAGGAGAAAAACAAGGGTTTTATACTCACAACAGCTCAAACAGGATTCAAAGCAACACATATAGACCAAGTTTCAAGATTCATGGTTTCATTGTGCCAGCAGAGGCTCTCTGCTGATCAGGGTTAAACAGGATGTGCTATCAGAGTGGGTCTTCCTTTGAACCAATGAAAGCTTCATTGGGTGTGTCCAAACCTTCAGTACCTGACGGGTAGTAATAATACCACTCTCCCAAATCTCCACAGCTAGTATGGTTATCTTCTGTAGAACCCCCTCTTGCTACCCCAACTATTGCTGGTTTAGGATTTATTGACCCTGGCAATCGTTCTAGAAAGATTCCATTTTGTCCAGGACCAATATGGCTTCTATAATTTGGGACTTCAACTGCAGTTCTTATCCTTCTCTCCTTGGGGGAGGCTATTGTAGTGCTCTGTAAAGAGCATGGAATGCCTCCTTGTGACCAATTAGTTGAGAGAATGGACAAGAGTTATTTTATCAAAATGTACCAATGAATACTTTCTTATTATCAGGGCATTTTTTCAGGGGATTCTTGCCAATATTGAGTACTGGCACCTTTTACCTCCACCTATTTGATTTACCCTGTGGACCCTCAAAAAAACACCATGCATCCTGCAAGTGAGTTCCAGCAATTTCTTTTCCACTGCATATTACAAAAACATGTTCTATTTTGACTTGATGAAGAAAGTGATAGCTCCCAAAACCTAGTCAAGAAATGGGTTAAGTTAGTCCAATAAATAAATATATTTGTTTTTGTTGATGTTTATTTATGCACACTCCAGTGCAGAAACCACACTACTAAAACCACGTTGAAAACCTTGATGTTTGGCATAGGGCCTTCAATGAAAAGTGAAATAATCAGACAAAGCTATTAAAGAGATAAAGTTGTCTCACAAGTTTGATAGAACCAGCGCTGTAAGCTCTATCACTAAAAATAACAAATTGATTATGTCGGAGTGAAATGTAAGAACAAAAAGTCTCTCTCCAAAATGAAGTTCACTGGTTCTGCCATTAAGTAATGCTGAGTTGTTTGAAATTTAGGCTTGGTCACTGTGGGACTTGGGTGATGCAGTACAGCTGCCTAGTGAGGTGACTGAAAAAAAAGAATGTTTATTGTGAAAAATCTGTCTAATTAGAAAATAATTAGAATACTCTTCAAGGCATATACAATTCTATCTGCCTCGATGGATTAAAAATTGGCATTTGAAAGCATAATGCAAGTTATACTATGCACATACTCAACACATTTTAAATTCATTTTTAGTTGGGGGGTACTGGATGAGTCAGTAGGATTAGCAGAGGAACTTGAAGTTCCCACCTATCTCTACTGTAAATTGCCTTTGTTGTTACAGATGCAGAGTGCTGACTATGGCTGTGAGATGATTTGTGTGAAATAAGTTAGTAGTTTGAGTTTAATTGCCAGTAGGTGGGTAATATATATATAGAAACATAGAAATGATGGCAGAAGAAGACAAAACGGCCCATCCAGTCTGCCCAGCAAGCTTTCACTCTTTTTTTTTTCTCTCATACTTATCTGTTACTCTTGGCTCTTAGTAACCTTTTTTATTCTATTTCCCTTCCACCCCCGCCATTAACGTAGAGAGCAGTGTTGGAACTGCATCTAAGTGAAATAGCTTAATTAGTTAGGGGTATTAACCACCGCAGTAAGCAAGCTACACCCATGCTTATCTGTTTATCCAGACTATGTAATTCAGTCCTTGTTGGTTGTTGCCTGAACATAGATCCACATTTCTTCATTCCCCCCTGCCTTGAAGCAGAGAGATATGCTGGATATGCGTGAAGTGTCAGACTTTCTCCCCTGCCGTTGAAGCAGAGAGCTATGCTGGCTATGCATGAAGTGTCAGACTTTCTCCCCTGCCATTGAAGCAGAGAGCTATGCTTTATATGCATTGAAAGTGAAGTATCAGGCTTATTTGGCTTGGGGTAGTAACCGCCGTAACAAGCAAGCTACTCCCTGATTTTTTCTGAATGCAAATCCTTTTTTCCACATTTCCTCATTGCCGCTGAAGCTTAGAGCAATGTTGGAGTCGCATTAACCATGTGTATGTTTATTGAATAAGGGTATTATCACCAGGTAGTAGCCGTCGTTCCCGTGAACCACCCACTCTTCATTTCACATCCTCTAGACTTTATGGATCCACATTGTTTATCCCATGCCTCTTTGAAGTCCTTTACAGTTTTGGTCTTCACCACTTCCTCTGGAAGGTCATTCCAGGCATCCACCACCCTCTCCGTGAAGAAATACTTCCTGACATTGGTTCTGAGTCTTCCTCCCTGGAGTTTTAAATCGTGATCCCTGATTCTGCTGATTTTTTTCCAACGGAAAAGGTTTGTCGTTATCTTTGGATCATTAAAACCTTTCAAGTATCTGAAACTCTGTATCATATCACCTCTGCTCCTCCTTTCCTCCAGGGTGTACATATTTAGATTCTTCAATCTTTCCTCATAAGTCATTTGATGAAGACCATCCACCTTTTTGGTTGCCCTTCTCTGGACTGCCTCCATCCTGTCTCTGTCTCTTCGGAGATACGGTCTCCAGAACTGAGCACAGCACTCCAGGTGAGGCCTAACCAAGGACCGGTACAAGGGGATCATCACTTCCCTTTTCTTACTCGATATTCCTCTCTTTATGCAGCCCAGCATTCTTCTGGCTTTAGCTATCGCCTTGTCACATTGTTTCGCCGACTTCAGATCGTTAGACACTATCACCCCAAGGTCTCTCTCCTGCTCCATGCACATCAGCCCTTCTCCCCCCATCGAATACAGTTCTTCCGGATTTCCACAACCCATATGCATGACTCTGCACTTCTTGGCATTGAATCTCAGCTGCCATATCTTAGACAACTCTTCCAGCTTCTTTAAATCTCGTCTCATTCGCTCCACTCCTTCCGGCGTGTCCACTCTGTTGCAGATCTTAGTGTCATCCGCAAACAAACAAACCTTACCTTCCAACCTGTCCGCTATGTCGCTCACATAGATATTGAACAGGACCGGTCCCAACACCAATCCTTGTGGCACTTCGCTTAACACCGCTCTCTCTTCAGAGTAAGTTCCATTTATCATCACACATTGTCTTCTGTCCATCAACCAGTTTACAATCCAGGCCACCACCTTGGCACTCACTCCTAAGCTTCTCATTTTATTCATCAGCCTCCTGTGTGGGACCATATCAAAAGCCTTGCTGAAATCCAAGTAGATGACGTCACTAATGATCACTAATGGTCACTAAGGCATTTTAATTTAGAAGCATTTTCCTCCCTTCTTGAAATAAACAGCTGGCCCTACAAGGTCTGATCCCAAATCGAAAGCCTTGCATCCCTTTCCCTGAACCTCTGTGCCTATTCCACCCCTGCCCAAACCCACTTAGACCAGAGGGTAACTCACATTTAATGGAAGTGTGGGTGGGTTCTTCTGGCAAAAGGGATGTCCAGGCCTTCTTGGCAATTCCTTTATGTCCTCATCTTAGCCCAGAATCCTTCTAGTTCTATCATCTGATGTTTTTTTTACAGTCTTTGCTTTTAGGCCAGGCAGTGGACATTATCTTCTGCCTTTCATTCCCAAGATAGCTGATGTCAGAGGGAAGGTGGGAGAAACCAGATGAGAATGGAAAGGAGTGGCCTGCCAGCTGGTGGGCCATCTCATGCTGTATCCTTGTTATTTCCAGTGAGAAGCAGTCTTTCATTTACAGAAACACCTGAATTGTGTGAAACATTGCCTTAAAATATGATGATGTCACCATAGTGCTAATTTACAATTCCAGTTAGCACCATTCTCTTTAGAAAGTCAAAGTCATAAGGCTGAAATGCCAGGCTAGCAAGTAGGGCCACTTTTCCCAGCCTCCTTCCCAGTAGAAAGATTAAATCTATCATGTTATCCCAGACTTCAGTATGCTTTTCTGGAATTGAAGACTGATTCTTCTCCTTCCGACAATCATTTTTAGGATGGTGAGCGAAAAACATTTGTCAGAAGAGAAATGGTATGCTATAGGGATAAATAATTTAGACATGGAGCCTAAGTTATTAAGCTTTTTCTTGTCTAGAAACAGAATGGAAAAAAAAAAAGCCTTAGTAAATCAGGTCCATAGTTTGTTATGCTGGGAAAAGATTTGAAGTAGTGAGCACCAGAGCTTGCTAAGACCTAGAGAATTCATATTTTAAAACATAACTTTGTCAAACATGATGTGTCATGGTCTGAAGTAATAGTTAAGCATGACTGAAGAGTGGTGCTGCTAATGTGCATTATAAACATGGAGGTGAGACAGGTAGTGCATGTTGAACTGCATGTTGTGGCAGTTCTCATCAGAATTCGCCTCTGCATGCCACGCTGGTTACTCTGGTTTAGGCTGCTTATTTTTTAATTACATTATGCTGGCATTTATTTATTTGGTACAGGAGATATATCTATCAACAGCAAACAATGGAATTCAAGTTTGTGACGTGTCTCAGCTGTGATTAAAAAAACAAAATCTTGACTTTAGTCTTCTGAAATGTGAAAGAGCTGCCTTTGGAGACTTGAGTTGAGTCTTCTCTCCTGTGAGGCTGGCAGGAGAGGGATGTGTTGCAGAGGTGACCCTCTCCATCCCGGATAGGATGTGTAAGGAACCATTGATTCTTTACTATAAGGAGTGAACCAATTTCATGGGGAGGTACAGAAATATTTAGTGGGAGAAAGAGATGGTCTGCTCTTGAGCCTTTATAAACTCCTGCCACCAATTTAAACTGTGGATTCTAAGTTAACATTTTCCTGAATGGCCCTGCTGTGCATCTACCCTGCTTTTGCAGTCCCATTTTTTGTTTGTTTTGGGGAAAAATAATTCTGAGGGTCCTCTTCACAAGGACCTGGGTAAAAGAGTTGGAAAGAGTGTGCCTTAACCCTGTTTTCTGATCCAGGTTTTTTTTTGGAGATCTTTTGTTTCTGGAGAAGGAAGTTTTTCAACCCTTCTTTTCTCTCTCTTGGCTCCCTTGTTTACATTAAGAGCTTTGTGTATATCTTTACAATATGGTCTGAAAACCCTAGGTCTCAGGGACTCAGATTTTTTGTTTATTCTGAGGAAGAGATGGGAAGGAACCTAGAAAGAACCTGGGAAGAAGCTGTGTCATCAACGAGGAATGGATTCACATCCATTGCCAGAAAGGAGGAATTAAGGTACCTTTCAAGAGTATTTTCACTACTGACGCAAGTGTCTTACACTTGGGAGAAGAGTCCAAACATGGTACTGCCAGAAGGAGATTTAGGAGAATGGAGATGACTTCAGAAGAGATATGAAAATTGGGATTTTTCATTCTGTTAAGTAATTGGGACTACAATTGCACAATGGGAAGAATCTGATATAAATTTTGGAAATTGGGAGAAGGCTTACACTTTCTTCAATAGATTTATTGGAAAGGTGGAGGAGTTAAATCATAAAGGAAATGGCTATTACACATTTTAAAGACTTTTACTGGAGGAGTAATGTCACAAATTTCTTAATTTAAACCTGTAAATCAATTGGATTTAACATCAAAAAAGTGTAAAGAACTTTTCATCCATCTTATCAGCTATCAGTAAAGTCCATTTGGAAACTACTGCTTAAAGTGTGATTATTGCTGCTAAAGTCTGTTGGAGATTATCACTGCTGTTTACAAGGGACTTAAGGGGCAGTGTAATTGTTTAACAACACAAAATTGCCTTGAAGCTAAGCTTCCCTCCACAGGGACCCTAGAGCCTCAGATTGATTCAACACCTTGGAGATTTTTGTAAATAAGTTCTGAACATTTATTGTGTATCTTGGGTCCATTATCTGGGTTTTCACACCCAGGGATTATAGATGGGAGAAGGCAGCTGCAACTTCTACAGTGACTTCTGCCAGCCAAAGGAGCAGTGCTGAGGGGCAGTTTGGGAGCAGTCTTCCCTCCTGACTGCTCCCAAGTGTCACCTGAGCATGCCACCTGGTTTGGGAGAGGTTAAAGAGGGAAAATAATTGTTAAAGTTAAAGGAATGTGTCTTGAATGTCCATGAATTCCACATCATATACACAGCTTCATAATATCACAAACGTCAGAGGTGAAAATACTTAAGCTGTGATTTTTACATCAAGTGAATTCAGTGCTCATGAAATATGATGTTGACAACACGGAAACAGAAGTTCTCTAATTAATTTACAAAGCTGGCACAGCACTTGTAGCAGCAGTACAAGCTTTCCTCACATACTCTTACAATCCTAATACCAGTAATATGTCTCCATCAGGCTTCCAAGAAAGCTGGGGTAACCTTTATGATGAGGCTATGGTTACAACTCTAACATCAACAAGCCTAGGGTGACTGGATTTTGGGATAATGGCCTCACTAGTTTTGCTAAGATTATTACAAAGCTTGGTGGTAAGACATGGGAGGGGCCCAGGTGTTGTGATTAAATTTGTGACTTGTAAGAACCCAATCTTTGTGTAACCCCAGTTTGTGGTATCAGTTAGCTACCAATAGAGCCATGAAAGTATTTGTAGTTCTTGGGGCTGGCTCCACTTCCACTGTCTCTCACACAAGTCTCTTTTCCTAGTGCCCGGGTTCTTTGCTGGATGGGGGGAAGGAATTTCTCCTTCAAGAACCTGAATTGCTGGGTTTACACTCAGCAGCGCATGGTTCGGAGAGATGTATCTTTAAAGGATACTAATGATGCATTAGAATTAGGGCATCCCGACAGTGAGGTTCCAATAATTAGAAAAGTAGTCCAAGTGCCTGTAACTAAAAACTCACCTGAGCTAAAAAATTCTAACTTATCCCTATCAATTAAAAAGCAGAATAAAAATACAAACAAAAAACAAACTTTGAAATGTTTGTATGCTAATGCCAGAAGTCTAAGAAGTAAGATGGGAGAATTAGAATGTATAGCAGTAAATGATGACATAGACTTAATTGGCATCTCAGAGACATGGTGGAAAGAGGATAACCAATGGGACATGCTATACCGGGGTACAAATTATATCGCAATGACAGAGAGGAGCAGTCGGGAGGAGGTGTGGCGCTTTATGTCCGGGATGGCATAGAGTCCAACAGGATAAACATCCTGCATGAGACTAAATACAAAATTGAATCTTTATGGGTAGAAATCCCTTGTGTATCAGGGAAGACTACAGTGGTAGGGGTATACTACCGTCCACCTGGTCAAGATGGTGAGATGGATAGTGAAATGCTAAGAGAAATTAGGGAAGCTAACCAAATTGGTAGTGCAGTAATAATGGGAGACTTCAATTACCAACCAAGCAGAGACGTAAAGCAGAAACGTCTTGCACATCAATCAAATCAAAAATTCCAGCGTGCAAGAAACAGGTAACCAAGTCCATCAGGAAGCTTATAGTCAATTTTTTATTGCGATAATGCTTTCAAACAATCATTCATGGCAACTCCATAGTTCTTCAAACATGCAAGTGAAAAGTCCCCCGACACGGTCCGTGTTTCGCGGTAGCTGCATCGGGAGGGACCCACGGTTAATTTCATCTATGATATAAAGAACAATAAATGATGGACCTTATAAATGTGGCTACTAAACTTATACAGGTTTTCAAAGACAAGAACATACCTTATATATTCATCGTGGAGCACATCGGCTCGTACACCAAGTGAACAATTTAAAGAGGCAGTTTTGGCGCCAAAAGACAGGAAATCTCGCGAGAAACTCTCACCTAAACCCCTCCCCCACACAAATGTCAACAAAACAAAAACCATTCAATGTCTTTATTAAGACCTCTTGGACCTCTTGAATGGTTTTTGTTTTGTTGACATTTGTGTGGGGGAGGGGTTTAGGTGAGAGTTTCTCGCGAGATTTCCTGTCTTTTGGCGCCAAAACTGCCTCTTTAAATTGTTCACTTGGTGTACGAGCCGATGCGCTCCACGATGAATATATAAGGTATGTTCTTGTCTTTGAAAACCTGTATAAGTTTAGTAGCCACATTTATAAGGTCCATCATTTATTGTTCTTTATATCATAGATGAAATTAACCGTGGGTCCCTCCCGATGCAGCTACCGCGAAACACGGACCGTGTCGGGGGACTTTTCACTTGCATGTTTGAAGAACTATGGAGTTGCCATGAATGATTGTTTGAAAGCATTATCGCAATAAAAAATTGACTATAAGCTTCCTGATGGACTTGGTTACCTGTTTCTTGCACGCTGGAATTTTAGACTTCAATTACCCCAATATAGACTGGGTAAATGTATCATCGGGTCATGCTAGAGAGATAACATTCCTGGATGGAATAAATGATAGCTTTATGGAGCAATTGGTTCAGGAACCGACGAGAGAGGGAGCAATTTTAGATCTAATTCTCAGTGGAGCACAGGACTTGGTGAGAGAGGTAACGGTGGTGGGGCCACTTGGCAATAGTGATCATAATATGATCAAATTTGATTTAATGACTGGAAAAGGAACAGTGTGCAAATCCAAGGCTCTCGTGCTAAACTTTCAAAAGGGAAACTTTGATAAAATGAGAAAAATTGTTAGAAAAAAACTGAAAGGAGCAGCTACAAAAGTAAAAAATGTCCAAGAGGCGTGGTCATTGTTAAAAAAATACCATTCTAGAAGCACAGTCCAGATGTATTCCACACATTAAGAAAGGTGGAAAGAAGGCAAAATGATTACCGGCATGGTTAAAAGGGGAGGTGAAAGAAGCTATTTTAGCCAAAAGATCTTCATTCAAAAATTGGAAGAAGGATCCAACAGAAGAAAATAGGATAAAGCATAAACATTGGCAAGTTAAATGTAAGACATTGATAAGACAGGCTAAGAGAGAATTTGAAAAGAAGTTGGCTGTAGAGGCAAAAACTCACAGTAAAAACTTTTTGAAATATATCCGAAGCAGAAAGCCTGTGAGGGAGTCAGTTGGACCGTTAGATGATCGAGGGGTTAAAGGGGCACTTAGAGAAGATAAGGCCATCGCGGAAAGATTAAATGATTTCTTTGCTTCGGTGTTTACTGAAGAGGATGTTGGGGAGGTACCCGTAATGGAGAAGGTTTTCATGGGTAATGATTCAGATGGACTGAATCAAATCACGGTGAACCTAGAAGATGTGGTAGGCCTGATTGACAAACTGAAGAGTAGTAAATCACCTGGACCGGATGGTATACACCCCAGAGTTCTGAAGGAACTAAAAAATGAAATTTCAGACCTATTAGTAAAAATTTGTAACTTATCATTAAAATCATCCATTGTATCTGAAGACTGGAGGATAGCAAATGTAACCCCAATATTTAAAAAGGGCTCCAGGGGCGATCCGGGAAACTATAGACCGGTTAGCCTGACTTCAGTGCCAGGAAAAATAGTGGAAAGGGTTCTAAACATCAAAATCACAGAACATATAGAAAGACATGGTTTAATGGAACAAAGTCAGCATGGCTTTACCCAGGGCAAGTCTTGCCTCACAAATCTGCTTCACTTTTTTGAACGAGTTAATAAACATGTGGATAAAGGTGAACCGGTAGATATAGTATACTTGGATTTTCAGAAGGCATTTGACAAAGTTCCTCATGAGAGGCTTCTAGGAAAAGTAAAAAGTCATGGGATAGGTGGCGATGTCCTTTCGTGGATTGCAAACTGGCTAAAAGACAGGAAACAGAGAGTAGGATTAAATGGGCAATTTTCTCAGTGGAAGGGAGTGGACAGTGGAGTGCCTCAGGGATCTGTATTGGGACCCTTACTGTTCAATATATTTATAAATGATCTGGAAAGAAATACGACGAGTGAGATAATCAAATTTGCAGATGACACAAAATTGTTCAGAGTTGTTAAATCACAAGCAGATTGTGATAAATTGCAGGAAGACCTTGTGAGACTGGAAAATTGGGCATCCAAATGGCAGATGAAATTTAATGTGGATAAGTGCAAGGTGATGCATATAGGGAAAAATAACCCATGCTATAATTACACGATGTTGGGTTCCATATTAGGTGCTACAACCCAAGAAAGAGATCTAGGTGTCATAGTGGATAACACATTGAAATCGTCGGTTCAGTGTGCTGCGGCAGTCAAAAAGCAAACAGAATGTTGGGAATTATTAGAAAAGGAATGATGAATAAAACGGAAAATGTCATAATGCCTCTGTATCGCTCCATGGTGAGACCGCACCTTGAATACTGTGTACAATTCTGGTCGCCGCATCTCAAAAAAGATATAATTGCGATGGAGAAGGTACAGAGAAGGGCTACCAAAATGATAAGGGGAATGGAACAACTCCCCTATGAGGAAAGACTAAAGAGGTTAGGACTTTTCAGCTTGGAGAAGAGACGACTGAGGGGGGATATGATAGAGGTGTTTAAAATCATGAGAGGTCTAGAACGGGTAGATGTGAATCGGTTATTTACTCTTTCAGATAGTGGAAAGACTAGGGGACACTCCATGAAGTTAGCATGGGGCACATTTAAAACTAATCGGAGAAAGTTCTTTTTTACTCAACGCACAATTAAACTCTGGAATTTGTTGCCAGAGAATGTGGTTCGTGCAGTTAGTATAGCTGTGTTTAAAAAAGGATTGGATAAGTTCTTGGAGGAGAAGTCCATTACCTGCTATTAAGTTCACTTAGAGAATAGCCACTGCCATTAGCAATGGTTACATGGAATAGACTTAGTTTTTGGGTACTTGCCAGGTTCTTATGGCCTGGATTGGCCACTGTTGGAAACAGGATGCTGGGCTTGATGGACCCTTGGTCTGACCCAGTATGGCATTTTCTTATGTTCTTATGTTCTTATGTTCTCTGTGACTGTCAAAGCTGCCAATAACACACAGAAGACTCTGACAAAGTGTCCAAAAAGTAAATTTTACTGAAGATAACTTTGTTAAATGAATGGCATGGTTCAACACAGTTCTTAATACCACATATGGCCTTTGTTGTTCATAGTCTTTCCTCTATCTATGCAAGCATCTTTTTCTACCGGGGCAAGGGAAACCTCTCACCCTCCAGGGCGTGGCTGATTGAGGTTCCCCAGTGGGCAGGGCATCCTTGGGTAGGTCAGGAAAAACTCCTCCAAATGCTGGTCAGAATAAGGGATAAACACAATCCCTGCACAGAGTCCCAATAGCCACTCTCCCATGGTGAAGACTGCAAGTGGGGTCCTCGGTATTATTTCCATTTTCGTCTTACAGCTCTCCAGATGTCTAGTCTCTTTCTTTCTCTCACTCTCCAGGTCCTTAGATGGGAAGGATCCACACATGAACACACAGACCTTCAAAGTTATTCCTTTAGGGCAGGAAGGGGGGCAGCAACAATCTTCCTCCCAGTTCCTATAAACAAAAAGTATTTTCCCAAAAACGAAGTCCAAAAACCACAAGACATCTTTGCAGCAGGTCACCACCACAAAGCCGTAGTTAGCCTTTGGCCAATATGGCCTTGACCACAGGCGCTGCTGCTGAAGGGCGCTGCCCCGCCAGCCCCACCGCATGCAATTGTTGTTCATGGTTGGGCCGGTGGTGCAGGAGGAGTATGTGCTTGTGGTCCTGGCAATCCTCCCGATGCTTTCTCTACTTTCCATCCCCAACTCACAAGGGAGTGCACGTGGTCCCCCTTTTGCCACCTCTTTGCACCCCCTTTCCTCCATGGCAGTGCCAAGACTGGGGAGGATAAGCAGTGCCCTTCTGTAAAGGCGGCACTGTAGCAGAAGCAGGAGAAACATAGATAATGAACGTGGGGCCTATCTCTGAGCCAGCGCTCAGGCCCTGCAGTGGCACCACCCCTATATGGGTTTCCTTGGTAACAGGAAATCCATGTGGGAGTGAGGCTGCGGCAGGACATGAGAGTGCGCCCTTTGAGAGAGTGGATCCGCATTTACTATCTTTTTTCTCTCCTACAAGAGGAGCATGGGAGGTGAAAGTGTTGTCTGCCGGTGCCTCCTCTACCCTGGAGTGATGTCACTCTGCACTGCTGGCACCGGAACCTGAACAAAACATTCTTTTCCCATGGGTGTCCTGAAGGGCTCAGAGATGCAGTCAGAACCAGGAATGGCAGAGCGATCGGCAGCCCAGGAGACGAGGAGCCAGTGCCTGGAGCCGCCAGCAGTGCACAACTGGTAAGGAGGGGATGGTGAGTGTGGAAAGAAAGAGGGAGAAAAATGAAAGGGGCTGGGGGGATGAGAGAGAAAGGTCTGCTGGGGCTGATGGAGATGGGTGGGAAAGAGGGGTTGCTGAGCCTAAGTGGGAAGTGAGAGAGGGGGCTGCTAGAGATGGGGGGTGGGAAGAGGTGTTGCTGGGGTTGTGAGGGGAAGTGAGAGAGAAGATTACTGAAGCTGAGGGAAAGGGAGAGAGAGAGGGGACTGGGAAAGAGGAGATGCTGGGTTTGGGAGGAGCAGGCAGAAGGGGCTGCTGGGAATAGGGGGTGGGAAAGACAGGTGCTACTGGGGAGATGGGAAAGGTCCAAGGCAGGGGGCTGCTGTTGCTGGGGGTGGGGAAGATGAGTTGCTGTGAATGGGGATCTGGGAGGAAGAGGAAGGAGGGCAATGAAAGACAAGGGTTTGCTGGGGCTAGGGGGAAAAGAGCGAGAGGGCTGTTGGGGCTAGTGGGGGAGAGAGAGAGGGGGCTGCTAGGGTTCAGGGGTAGAGAGGAGACTATGTCAGAGCCGATGCTGTTACATAGATGTGTAATAGGGGTAGAAGTGGTGAAGGGGAGCAAACTGAAGGTTTGCCTAGAGCACATAATACCCTTGCCTCAGCCCTGGGTACATGACCCCTACCCCAAAACTGTCATGGCAATGAACAGACTAGGCATATTGGGGGGAATCTAAAATGGGGGGCGGAAACCCCCAGGTAGTTGTTATGTGTTGTATAAAGGTTGAGGGCGTACATTTTCATGTGGCCATAGGTGGCAAATTGCCTGGCTACAGCTCTGCACCACTATTCCTCTGTCCTCCAGGAGGGTGCATAGGGACAAGTCTTTCCTAACCTGGGCCTCCCAGAGAAAGGTTTCCCCATGACCTCTCTCCAGGTAACATCCAGGGTTCATACAGGCTTCTTACAAAGGAAGATTTAGCAAAAGGCCAAAAGAACCCAGGATACAATCCCTACCACCCAGAGATTGGACTGGAAGAGCAGATCCCCAACCGCCTTCAGGGATGCCAGGCTGGCATGCCTGAGCCTAAATGGTAGGCCCAAAAATCCAGAAAATGGCAAAGCTCCAACACCTCCTCTAATTCTAAAACTTAAACTGCACTAACCTAAGCTCTCAGGGAGAGAGCTCCTTATATAATCTCAAGGGGATGGTTATCCCAGCACCCTCAAAGGGAGGGGCTTTATTGAATGGTACCTCCCCTCATTATTAGCCTGACTGTCCCTAGCTAAAGGAGTTTTTAATGCAAAACTAGTAATGAACCCCAGGGGGTCATTACAGTTGGAATTGCCTACCAGCAGTAGTGATAGATGCCAGCACTGTAACAGAGCTTAAACATTCCTAAAATAGATATAGTGGGCAGTGGTTGGAACAGGATTGAGAGGCTTGGTAAAAGAGATGGAGGCTGGAGATGGTAGTGGCGTAGCCATGCAGGTCTGAGACCTACTAGTTGTATTCTTATGATAAATAATGCCATATACTGCATCCTCTGTTGGAAACAGGATGCTGGGGTTGATGAACCCTTTGTCTGACCCAGCAATGCAATTTCTTATAGGGATGTGCATTTGTTTGCGATGAAATAGGAAATATAGATGATATTTCCTATTTCGTCGTGTTTTGGGGGGTCGCCGAAACGATAGGAAAACTCACGAAATTTCGTGTGGTTTTCTTATCGTTTTTGCGGGGGGAGAAAGGGCACATTAAAAAAAATCCAAACCCACCCCAACCCTTCAAATTTCATTAATTGCAAACCCCCACCCTCTTGACCCCCCAAGACTTGCCCGACCCTCCCCCCGAAGACTTACTGAAAGTCCCTGGTAGTCCAGTTGGGTCCCGGGAGCGATCTCCCCCTCTCAGGCCATCAGCTGCCACTAATCAAAATGGTGCCGATGGCCCTTTGCCCTTACCATGTGACAGGGGTTATCGGTGCCATTGGTCGGCCCTTGTCACATGGTAGGAGCAATGGATGGCCCGCGCAACCCATGGAGGGCTGTTCTTACAAAGACTTTCTAAGTAGTTTGCAATAGCCATTATGCATCATGCGTGAAACTTAAAAACTTTTTACCTCAAATATTTCAAGCACTTACCAGAATAAAATTCCTTTTTAATCTGTATTAATTTATTTTATATTTATTGCACTTTATAAATGCACAAGTATATCATGTGAAAAGCAAAGAAAAGAAACATATCTAATTATGAAATAAAACAAAAATGAATGTATTCTTTTATGAATCCTCTTTGCAGAAAGCCGGAAATCATAATAACTATGATAAATTATCATTAATTATCAGAACAGGTGCAGAGCAGAGCTAGAACAATTCACATTACAACCAACATGAAAAAAAAATATTCAAATTCTGGTGTCACCTCAGCAAAAAATATCCCTCCATTGCTAAACATTTTGTGAAGTAACACAAACCCCTCAAAGAAAGAGACGTCTAGAACCTTGCCATACCATACAGTCACAGCACTGACTCTCAGGACTCAGATAAGAGCAACCTTATGAAAAATCAGCAATGCAAATACTATACCAGTCCCTAGAACATGAATACATCACCTACTGGAATAACAGAACAAGCTGGACTGCTATAGAGAAACTACACACTAGTAGAAATACTGCACTTTAGTCACACAGAGGCAAAACAGAGACCGACCCTTACCTAATATAAAAATAAGAGACTACAAATTAGAAAAAGAAACACGCAAACAAAACCGAAATAGAAAGCCTGAAAAACTAGACTCAGAACAGTGGAATTCTGAAGAAAGAGCATAACAAAAAAATATAAGAAATGCACATTCCCAAAGATGGCATATTTAAATAGCTAAAATCTCAAAATATTTTTTTTACCTTTGTTGTCTGAGTTTGTATTTTTCTAATCAATTGGTCCCAGCCTCTTTTTTTCCCATTTTTCTCTTATTGCTTATTTCCTAATTCCTTTTCAGTGTCTCTCTTCTCCTACTGTCTTCTTTCCTTTCTCCCTCACACACACACATGCTTTCTGTCATAGATTCCCTCACACAGAAGCTCTCACTCTACATGATCTATCATACACACACACAAGCTCTCACTTTCTCACCCCCCAGCACAGGCTCCCATTCTTATGCACATATGCACATTCAAGCTCCCATTCTCACCCACATACACACATTCAAGCTCCCATTCTCACCCCCACACACGCACAGCCAAAGTCCTACTTCCACCGCTGTGGGGATGAGCTCCCGTGATGACTTTGCTGCTCCGACCCGCCTCTTTGCCGTCATGGGGATGGGATCCTGTGGCAGCATTGCAGCTCTGACCCTCCTCTGCGCCGTCATGGGGATGGGATCCTGCGACGGCCTTGCTTTTTCTGAAGGCTCCTCTTTGCCACTGCTGGGTGGTCCAATTGGTCTTTATCTGCCATCATTTACTATATGTTATTAGGTTATGTTATTAGGTTACTGTTCCCCTATAGAGCAGATGCAGAATGGGTATTAGGAACAGTGCAAGCTTCAGCACACTGTCCTGCCAACATGCCTCTGCACTACTCTGAAGGGACCAACATTTGAGGATGAGAGTACTACAGCTTATATGCCTGTCTAGTCTTTGGTCTCTGTGCTGAGACTGCCAGCTAGTACCAAGTTATGTTGACGGCTTTTTTTTTTTTTGGGACATGAACTCCTGTTGACTGGTAACTAGGGCTAATAATTTATTTCACATAGACTAACAAACTGTTTTAGATGGATTTTTGTCTTAATATTGACTTAATCTGGTTTTGAACTGAGTGATCTAGATATGAAAGGCTCCGTAAAACATGTGCCAGTCCCCTAAATCCTTTTTTTAAATTTAAAATTAGAATGACAAGGAGAAAACAAATTAACCTGAGAACTTGCAGGAGGAGAGGGGAAGAAGCAAATGCAATCAAACCTTTAATTTGGCACAGGGGAAAGTGTTGTGCTTTGCTGGCTCTGTAGAAAAGTACTTTTGACGTTTGGAAAATATCCCACTTTTCCAAGAGACAGCATGGGATGAGATAAGATATTGCTTTCAAATTGTCATCTCTTCCTTACCTTATGGAGAAATAAAAGAGTCTGTTTCAGATTTAAGGAACCATGAAAAACCAAAGCAGAAGGGGGAAGTAATTGTTTTACAGTGGCCAGTGTAGCTGATCTACCTCCACTGTGACATAAACATTTTACATTTCTAGAGATTTATTTTGTAAAACCTTCTATAAACAGTGAATTGAAAACTCATTTTTCTCCCTGGAAAACTGTAGCCAGCAGTCCCTTAGTTCTTTTTGTTTAAACTCTTAAAGAGCTTTTTTTTTTAATTTCACAAATTGCCAACTGAACTAAATCATGAGTGAGCCCAGTTTTAACCAGTGTGGACATCTGAGCTTACTTAAATGAACAAGTGTTAAAGGATCAACACTGGTAAGAATAGATTTCCCAGGCACCAAAGCACACATGCAATGAAATCCTTTAAAGTGAGATTGACTTCGATGACCTGTTGAGGTTCCTAGGAGCCCTGCCCTGTCAATATCCGGTAAATGAATAGAACTTTATCAAGTTTAGAATTCAGTTGAAAATTGTTCTGCGGAAATGATAAGACTAAAATAAATACTAACCACTGAAAGCTCCTCAGAGGAGAGCCGGAGCTCTTAAACTCTTATGTTGTGATAAGGGGAATTTCTCATATTTAATCAAGTTTGAGGAACTTCCCTACCAATAGAAGTAGAACTGTTGATTCTTAAAAAAAAAAAAAGGCTAAATTACATTCAATGTGCCAAGCTAAAGGATAATTCAAAATACTCTTTAAATCAATGTTAGTGTTCCTGCTGCTATATTATTTTTATGAACCATTCTCTGCCACTCACAATATTTCTTTACATTGCATCTGCCCCCTCGACTAGTTTTGATACCTAGTACCTGCAGAAGTTGCATAGAGTCACCATTATTCAGAATGGGACTCGCTTCCTGTAGCCAGATCAGAGAGTCCCATTGCTAGTTTCATCTTTCAGTTGATGGGATAAAATCTGGATTTATGCACAGGTCTATTAGGCCTTTGCCTAGGATGAAAGTTTTTTTTTTTTTGGGGGGGGGGGGGGGGAGAGGCAGCAAATACCCTGACACCCCCCTGTCATTCTGCTCTTCCCACAGCCACTGCCCCTACCTGCTACTGGCTCCAGCGGCATTCCTCATGTGGGAGTGAGATCAAGCTCATTCCCCATCAGAGCTGTAGCCACTAGCCAGGCAATTTGCCACCTATGGCCAAATGAAAAAGTGCACCCTCAACCTTTATACAACACACAACAACTACCTGGGGGTTTCCGCCCTCCATTTTTAGATTCCCCATAAATATGCCTAGTCTGTTCATTGCCATGACAGTTTTGGGGTAGGGGTCATGTACCCAGGGCTGAGGCAAGGGTATTATGTGCTCTAGGCAAACCTTCAGTTTGCTCCCCTTCACCACTTCTACCCCTATTACACATCTATGTAACAGCATCGGCTCTAACCCAGTCTCCTCTCTACCCCTGAACCCTAGCAGCCCCCTCTCTCTCTCCCCCACTAGCCCCAACAGCCCTCTCTCTCTCTTCCCCCTAGCCCCAGCAAACCCTTGTCTTTCATTGCCCTCCTTCCTCTTCCTCCCAGACCCCCATTCACAGCAACTCATCTTCCCCACACCCCGGCAACAGCAGCCCCTTGCCTTGGACCTTTCCCATCTCCTCAGTAGCACCTGTCTTTCCCACCCCCTATTCCCAGCAGCCCCTTCTGCCTGCTCCTCCCAAACCAAGCATCTCCTCTTTCCCAGCCCCCCCCCCCTCTCTTTCCCTTTCCCTTAGCTTGGGCAATCTTCTCTCTCTCTTCCCCTCACAGCCCCAGCAACACCTCTTCCCACCCCCCATCTCTAGCAGCCCCCTCTCTCACTTCCCACTTAGGCCCAGCAACCCCTCTTTCCCACTCATCTCCATCAGCCCCAGCAAACCTTTCTCTCTCTTCCCCCCAGCCCCTTTCATTTTTCTCCCTCTTTCTTTCCACACTCACCATCCCCTCCTTACCAGTTGTGCACTGCTGGCGGCTCCAGGCACTGGCTCCTCGTCTCCTGGGCTGCCGATCGCGCTGCCATTCCTGGTTCTGACTGCATCTCTGAGCCCTCCAGGACACCCATGGGACAGGAACGTTTTGTTCAGGTTCCGGTGCCAGCAGTGCAGAGTGACATCACTCCAGGGTAGAGGAGGCACCGGCAGACAACACTTTCACCTCCCATGCTCCTCTTGTAGGAGAGAAAAAAGATAGTAAATGCGGATCCACTCTCTCAAAAGGCGCACTCTCATGTCCTGCCGCAGCCTCACTCCCACATGGATTTCCTGTTACCAAGGAAACCCATGTAGGGGTGGTGCCACTGCAGGGCCTGAGCATGCGCTGGCTCTGAGACAGGCCCCGCGTTCATTATCTATGTTTCTCCTGCTTCAGCTACAGTGCCGCCTTTACAGAAGGGCACTGCTTATCCTCCCCAGTCTTTGTACCTCCGTGGAGGAAATGGGGTGCAAAGGGGTGGCAAAAGGGGGACCACGTGCACTCCCTTGTGAGTTGGGGATGGAAAGTAGAGAAAGCATCGGGAGGATTGCCAGGACCACAAGCACATACTCCTCCGGCACCACCGGCCCAACCATGAACAACAATTGCATGCGGTGGGGCTGGCGGGGCAGCGCCCTTCAGCAGCGGCGCCTATGGTCAAGGCCATATTGGCCTTAGTCTAGCTACGTCTCTGTTCCCCATGCTAACGTCCCTGTGAAGATCGCTGCATGAGGCAGGAGATGGAGCAAAGGTTGTAATTCTGAAAGGTTTGCCAGGAGGGGGCAGCACTGACTCAGCACCTCTGAGTGGCAGATGACTAATTTCATCCTTGGATGACATTTTACCTCATCTCATGCCTCATTCATCCAGGGGTTTACCAGAAGGGGCAAAAGAACAGGAAACCCTAAATGAATCAGGACTAGATTGTTTGAATGTGTGCCCTGAAGACATTCCAATCTCTTGCCCTTCTCATGTCATTATTATCCTCCCCAACAAATTGCTATAACACCTTTGTGATAAAATAATTATTTTTTAAATGAAATATATAGAACAATGTCATTTCATGTAAAAGTGAAGGCCAAAAAAGCAACAAATTACAAAAGAATCATGATTTAATGGTCTGGGGGGAAGTACTATAGGAAGTATAACCCAAGAGAAAATTGTAGGTATGAGAAGACAGATGAAGTGGGTGGATTATCAGTCTGGGAAGACTTGGCAGAGAATGTAAGTGTAAAAGGAAAGATTTATCAATAAGAATGTAGAAAGAACAGAAGGGAAGGGAGAGGCAGTCCAGGGAACGGGCAGTGAAAGATGAGGAAAAAAGAAACTGAACAAGGAGTGAGAGACATATAAAAAAGAATTTAATTGGCAGATAGGAAGGGACACAGCGAGAAGGAAACCTAAGTATGTGCAACCTAAGCATGTGCAAAGAAGTAAAGCACTGAGCAGAGCTGTTTTGAAAGCAGTAAAGCCCCCATCAAGAAACAGGGAAGCCAGCTGAGGTGATGGAGCAGAGAGGAGGGACAAAGGAACAGAGAGAGTTCACAAATATCTGACAGATGTATTCAGAAGCTGCTGAAGGGAGTAGGTGAAGGTGGAATCAAGGCTAGTGAGAAGCTAATTGCAGTAGTCAGAAAGGAAAGGTCAATGATTATGCTGTGTTTTTCACTGTAAATGCCAAGAACACACAGTTGTACAAACCTTATGAAGCCAATATGATACATGAGTTCTTGCTAAAGGAACAGATATGGTCATAGATAATTTTTGATGCATTTGTGACATGTGATTGATATAATCTGGAAACACAAAACCTTTAAAATTTAAACATTTCAGCATGAATTTCCTTCTAAATGTATTGTTAAATATGCAGGTAGCATATACATATTTTCTTTGATCCTGATCAATTATGTCAATTTTTGCAAAGGAAGGCTCTTCTTGCTGCAACTAATGGTTATTCCTATTTTGCTTGAGCTTAGTAAGGATATTGTAACTGGTGGTAGTTGAGCTTGCAATAGATTTAGCTGCAATGTATCTCTACATTTTTAGGTAAGATTTCTTTAATTTTTTTCTGTATTTTTTTCTCTGTCTTATCTCATTTTTGTGGACTTGAGTTCGTCATCTCCTATGGTGATTCTTCTTTATTTGTCTTTTCCTTTATCAGTTGCTGCAGATTTTGTTCTAAGTTTCCTTTATTTCTAATATAATATAAAATACAAAAAATAAAATCATGTGTATATATATATATTTCTAATCTACCATCAAAGTGATCACATTGAAGTGATTTTATCACTCTGATGGTATCCCGGAAGAATTAAATCCATTAATTAATTTACTCTGTATGGAAGTTCCTAATAAATATTTCAGTGATGTTTACTTAGGTCTTTCAGATAAGATGAACTAACTTGGGAAACACATTAAGATGTATCGGACGAGATGCCTTATTCGTATGTTCTGCTTCTGCAGCTTTATACCCAACTGTGGTCTCGCCTCCTTTTCTCTTTCCCCTGCTAATAAGCCCATCAAGTTTTACAAGTTCATTTACAATGAGGAAAATTATTACAATCTGGAGTTTAATCCTTCACCTTCAAAATGTGTATCTGAAGTAAATAAATTAACCTTCATTTGATGAACAATGAGAAAGCAGATCTGAAGTGATTTGGGTTGGACAGCTTTGACAAAGGTACAGCTTTGTCATTTTTGAAAAGCAAGAGATTATCTACTTTGAGGATGATCATGAAAGTGTGGAAGTGAAATATTTGCTATGTCTCAACTCGTGTGTTTTATAACTTCGATGTATGGGATTCTAAGTCATTGGGGAGCCTACAGTAATTTAGGTGTGTGCATTGCAAAATACTGTTTTGCATCACCATGCCATTTATATCATTTCAGCTGTTCATGTATATCATCTTGTTTTATTTTGCAATGTTATTACTTAACAAATTTTATAATTAACTCATGCTATAACTGTATGAACATTGTGTTGCATTGTATTATATCATATCATGTCAAATCACATCAAAACTACACTGTGCCCAGTGGAATTTGCTGGATTTATCTGTTTTTGTATATTTAGGGATCTTCATTTTTGTCTTTTATTGTTCATTATTTTTCTCAGGAATTTATCAGAGTTTATTATAAGAACAAAACCAGATGAAAATCAGTTGAAAAAAATGACTTTTTGTTTTTCCGGGTAAATATCAGAGTTTATTTTTGTGGACAAAAGCAAGGACAATAAAACATTATTAAGGAGAATCACTCACCCATTCAGCAGCATCCCCATCCCCTGTCTTACCTGTCCCTCTCTCTCTCCTTCCCTGCTGAGAATCTCCCTCTTCTCCCCCACCCCTTGCACTGAAACAGAATTTATTCTTAATGCTGATGGTTCCAGGCTTTTCCTCTCTGCTTCAGCAGCATGCTTACGAAGGCTGCCATGCTCTGCAACACTGCTTGTCTGCTTTTATGCAGGGCCAGGGAGCCTGCTAGAAAGTGCTTCTGGTGATCAGGTTCGGCTTGAAATGCATTCATGGCAGAAGACAGCAGGCACTTGGGCTGCTTAGGGGTTGAGGAGGAAAGACTTGAAACACGACATGGATGGCAATGGAGGGTAAGTACTTTCCTGGTGGGTTTGGAACTTGAGATACGGCATTCGCTTTGACCCACATTGGCTTCCAGTGTTGCGATTCCGGGCCGCCCCCGGAATCGTCACCCACCTGCTCGCGGGTTGCCGCGGGTCCCGCGCTCCCCGGGCCTCCAGGGACGCCGGCGGCCGCAAGCCCGGCGCCTCCCCAGCTCGCCCGGGCCCACAGCTCCTTCTGCTCTCGCTTCCCTGCCTCGCCGGAGCAGCCGGCGCCTCGTGGCGCTAAGCCCCGCCCCCTAGACGTGCGCGCGCGTCTCAGTCCTTAATTTAAAGGGGCCAGCGCGGGAAACCTTGGGGACGCCCCCTGATGACCTCAGACGCCTCCAGGGTACTTAAGCCCTGTAGCTGGACCAGAACGTCGCCTTGCAACGAGGTTCCCAGGCTTGCTCCTGTCTTCAGTTGCTGCGTTCGTGCTGTCTTGTCTCCTATTTGGCTCCTGACTCGGATTGGCTTACGTATCTTCTTGGCTCCTGACCCCGGACTGGTATTTGGTATCCTCTGGCTTCTGACCCCGGACCGGCTTACGTTGACCCCCTGGCTTCTGACCCCGGACCGGCTTACATTGATTCTCTGGCTCCTGACCTCGGACTGGCTGACGGCGATCCATTGGTTCCTGACTCTGGACTGGCGAGCAACGACCCTTCGGCACTCAACCTTGGACCACAGCTGACCAGGCCCCCGCGGGCCCTCCTAAGTCCCAGCGGCCGGGTTCCTACGGGCTCCTCCTGGGGGGACTCCGGCTTCCAGGGTGAATCTCCTAAGTCCCAGCGGCCGAACTCCTACGAGCTCCTCTCGGGGGAGGTTCGGCTTCCAGGGCGAAGGTTCCCTCGACACAGTGCCAGCGCCTTCATCACCTCCGCCCTCGCCAGAGCTCTTGGTCGCATAGGGCTCCCAGAGTTCCACCTTCGGCCAGCCACTAGTCTGTCCTCTCCGCCTCCCGGTCGGGGTCGCTGCTGCAAACACCTACAGCAGCTCCTCTTCAGGCTCCGATCGGCCCAAGGGTCCACGAATCCAACAGATTGCAAGGCCATGGACCCGGCGGACCTTGCCGGTCTAAAGGCTATCCCAGGCATAGCCCAGAAGCTGCAGCAACAGCAATCCTGCCTCGACACGTTGATGTCGGCCGTTCAACGCCTGGCGGATCGGGTAGAAGGGACTCCCGCAACTCGCCCCGCAGCATCCACATCTCAGGTCAACCCGGGTTTCCCTGTCCCGGTACAGATGCCAGCACCCCCTAGATACTCGGGGGATCCGAAGGCGTGTCGGGGCTTTCTCAACCACTGCTATATCCGTTTCGACCTCCTGCCAGCCCAGTTCATCACGGATCGGTCTAAGACGACCTACATTATCTCGCTCCTGGACGGGAAACCCTTGGCTTGGGCTTCCTCCCTTTGGGAGCGCCAAGACTCCCGATTAAATAATCTTGTGCAATTCGTCAAAGCCTTCCGGAGGATATTCGACAAACCATCCCGGGCCTCCACTGCGGCCTCCGAGCTCCTTCAGATGAGACAAGGCAATCGCCCCTTAGAGGAATTTGCTATGGAATTCCAGACCCTGGCTACTGAGTTAGCCTGGGGGGAGG
Source organism: Rhinatrema bivittatum (assembly GCF_901001135.1). Classification (NCBI taxonomy): domain Eukaryota; kingdom Metazoa; phylum Chordata; class Amphibia; order Gymnophiona; family Rhinatrematidae; genus Rhinatrema; species Rhinatrema bivittatum. The sequence continues at coordinate 117,393,834 of NC_042622.1, read as the reverse complement.
ACAGTTTACACGGGATATTCCTGGAGGGCCTATCTCCTCGGCTCCAGGATGAACTCGCGGCCCGAGACCTCCCGGATGACCTACAGGAACTCATAGAACTGGCTGGACGCGTGGACCGGCGCATCCAGCGCCGTTTTCGTGAGCGGAGGTCAGGCCAGGGGCAAGCCGCCCGTCGAACCACGCCACCTAGAGTTCGAGGCACACCACCTTCGGCAGCTGCTCTTCCGCCCGAGGAACCCTTGCAACTGGGTAGGGGTCCTCTCTCGGCCGAGGAACGAAGGCACCGACGCTCTCAAGGACTGTGCCTGTATTGCGGCACCCAGGGGCATTTCATAGCACGTTGTACCGAGCGTCCGGGAAACGGCCGAACCTAGAGCTCAGCGGGGAGTTGACTCTAGGCAACATTTCTTCCAACTCCCCATGTACCGTCCCGGTACGACTATGTAGTCCTGGAGGAGGGTTCGATACCCTAGCCTTACTCGATTCGGGGTCCGGAGGGAATTTCATCCTCCGAGAACTAGTACAACAGCTCCAGCTCGCCGTTTGCCCCCAAGAACCGCCCATGCGTGTCTCTTCCATTCAGGGGAACCCACTGCCTGGAACCATCTCCACTCGCACGGCTCCCCTGCAGCTTCTGGTCGGGGCCCTCCACCAGGAGGAGATCTCGTTTCTGATCCTCGAAAAATCTATCCATCCAGTCATCCTGGGTCTACCTTGGCTGAGGGAACATTCACCAGTGATCGATTGGAGATCCCTTCAGATCACTTCCTGGAGTTCCGCGTGCCACCGTCATTGCCTTCCCACACACCCGCTGCGAACTATTCCGCTCCTCACAACCCCGTTAACGGTACCACCACAGTATCGTGCCTTTCAGGATGTCTTCTCTAAGGAAAAGGCAGAATTACTCCCGGAGCACCGACCCTTTGATTGTGCAATCAACTTGTTGCCAGGAACCCCGCCGCCCCGTGGGAGAGTCTATCCCCTGTCTCTGCCTGAAACTCAAGCTATGTCAGCCTATATAAAAGAAAACTTGGATCGGGGTTTCATTAGGCCATCTAAATCCCCGGCTGGGGCCGGTTTTTTCTTCGTGGGAAAGAAAGATGGGTCTCTTCGCCCCTGTATAGATTATTGGGGCTTGAACCAGATCACTCGCCGAGATCGTTACCCGTTGCCCCTGATCCCGGAGCTTCTGGACCGCCTCCAAGGCGCTTGCGTCTTCACTAAATTGGACCTCCGAGGCGCTTATAATCTCGTTCGCATACGCCCTGGGGATGAGTGGAAGACTGCTTTTAATACCAGAGATGGTCATTATGAATACCTGGTCATGCCATTTGGTCTCTGCAACGCCCCCGCGGTATTCCAAAACCTGATGAACGAGGTGCTCCGTGACTTCTTATACACTTCCGTCATCTTATATTTAGACGATGTATTGATATATTCTCAGGACCTCGAGGCACATCGGCAACATGTGCGCCAAGTTCTACTGAAACTAAGGGAGAATCGTCTATACGCCAAACTAGAGAAATGCCAGTTCGAACGGGAGTCACTGCCATTCCTGGGGTATATTGTCTCCTCCACTGGCTTCCGAATGGACCCCGACAAAGTGAGCGCCATCAGGACCTGGCCACAGCCGTCGGGGGTGAAAGCACTCCAACGGTTCTTAGGATTCGCTAATTTCTACCGACAGTTCATCCCGCATTACTCCAGCCTGGTGGCCCCCCTGACGACCCTCACACGGAAGGGCGCGGATGCGCGAAACTGGTCCCCCGCTGCTACACAAGCCTTCCAAGATCTCAAGGAGGCCTTCTTACAGGACACCTGTCTCCGGCATCCAGATCCTCAGCATCAGTTTATCGTGGAAGTGGATGCCTCTGACGTCGCGGTAGGGGCGGTGCTGCTCCAAACCTCCCAGACAGGCAAAATCTGGCCTTGCTCATACTTCTCCCGCAAGTTCTCGCCGGCAGAGAGGAACTACGGGATTGGGGACAAAGAATTATTGGCCATAAAGTTGGCCTTCGAGGAGTGGCGCCAGTGGCTGGAGGGAGCTCAACATCCGGTCATAGTGTATACCGACCACAAGAATTTACAGTATTTGTCACATGCACAGAGGCTCAACCCTCAACAAGCCCGGTGGTCTCTCTTTTTTAGTCAGTTCGACTTCTCGCTTCGCTACCGACCCGCAGCCAAGAATGTTCGGGCGGATGCCCTCTCCCGCACCACCGAGGTTGAAGACGGGGTGGAGACTCCTCAATACATTCTAGATCCAGCTAAAGTTCTACTGGCAGCCACGGAACTGGGCCCCGAAGGAAAGACGGTGGTTCCAGCTCGTTCCCGGAGAAAAGTCCTGGCATGGGCACACGACTCCCTGACGGCTGGTCACCCCGGAGTTACTCGAACCCTTGACTTGCTCACAGAGTTCTATTGGTGGCCAAGAGTGAGGGAGGATGTTCGGCACTATGTCCAGTCCTGCCCCACATGTGCTCAGCAAAAGCCACTTCCGGGCCGCCCCTGGGGTCTGCTCCAGCCACTCCCTATTCCCACGGAACCGTGGTCCCACCTATCCACAGATTTTGTGGTGGACTTGCCGCCCTCTGAGGGAAAAACCGTGATTTGGGTCACCGTGGACCGGTTTTCGAAGATGGCTCACTTCGTCCCTCTTCCCAAGCTACCTACAGCCCCTGAGCTGGCCGATCTATTTGTTCAACATATTTTCCGATTGCATGGACTACCGTCGCATATCGCGTCAGATCGAGGCCCGCAATTCACAGCCAAGTACTGGAGGGCGTTATGCAGGAAATTCGGAGTACAACTGGATTTTACCACGGCATTCCACCCCCAGGGTAACGGGCAGGTGGAATGAACTAACCGCTCTCTGAAGACCTTCCTCAGAGCCTTTGTAGATGAGCTTCAAGACAACTGGGCCTCTCTCACCCCCTGGGCGGAATTCTCCTATAATCGCCACAAGCACTCCGCTACACTACAGCCTCCCTTCCAGCTAGTTTATGGGAGGGTGCCTAGACTTCCGTTGCCATTACCAGTGCAAGTTACCTCCCCGGCGGCACAGCTAACGGCCAGCCAGCTCCAACGCCTCTGGCTTGCTACTCAGGAAAAACTTCGCAAGACGGCCACCCGCTTTAAGGCTTATGCAGATAGGGCTCGACGGCCCGCTCCGGTCTTCCTACCCGGGACGAGGGTGTGGCTAAGCACTAAGCACATCCAATTGCGGACTCCGTCCATGAGACTAGCGCCGTGTTACATTGGACCCTTCCCGGTGGCCGAACGCATTGGGGCTGTATCCTATAGACTGCGCCTGCCACCCACGCTCAAAATCCATGACGTCTTCCACGTGTCCCTCCTCAAGCCACTGGTACTCTCCCGATTCTGGACATCTCCGCCAGAGCCCGCCGAGGTTTCCTCAGATCCTGATACCACCTACACGGTAAAAGAGGTATTAGATGTCCGACGTCATCACCGCCGCTGGGAGTACCTACTATCGTGGGAGGGATATGGTCCGGAGGAGAATTCGTGGGAGCCCTCTTCCCACATCCTGGACAAAGATCTTCTTCGCCGGTTTCATTCCCAGCACCTGGACAAGCCCCGGCCCCCAGGAAGGGGGCGTAGGAGGGGGGGTACTGTTGCGATTCCGGGCCGCCCCCGGAATCGTCACCCACCTGCTCGTGGGTTGCCGCGGGTCCCGCGCTCCCCGGGCCTCCAGGGACACCGGCGGCCGCAAGCCCGGTGCCTCCCAGCTCGCCCGGGCCCACAGCTCCTTCTGCTCTCGCTTCCCTGCCTCGCCGGAGCAGCCGGCACCTCGTGGCGCTAAGCCCCGCCCCCTAGACGCGCGCGCGCGCGCCTCAGTCCTTAATTTAAAGGGGCCAGCGCGGGAAACCTTGGGGACGCTCCCTGATGACCTCAGACGCCTCCAGGGTACTTAAGCCCTGTAGCTGGACCAGAACGTCGCCTTGCAACGAGGTTCCCAGGCTTGCTCCTGTCTTCAGTTGCTGCGTTCATGCTGTCTTGTCTCCTATTTGGCTCCTGACTCGGATTGGCTTACGTATCTTCTTGGCTCCTGACCCCGGACTGGTATTTGGTATCCTCTGGCTTCTGACCCCGGACCGGCTTACGTTGACCCCCTGGCTTCTGACCCCGGACCGGCTTACATTGATTCTCTGGCTCCTGACCTCGGACTGGCTGACGGCGATCCATTGGTTCCTGACTCTGGACTGGCGAGCAACAACCCTTCGGCACTCAACCTTGGACCACAGCTGACCAGGCCCCCGCGGGCCCTCCTAAGTCCCAGCGGCCGGGTTCTTACGGGCTCCTCCTGGGGGGACTCCGGCTTCCAGGGTGAATCTCCTAAGTCCCAGTGGCCGAACTCCTACGAGCTCCTCTCGGGGGAGGTTCGGCTTCCAGGGCGAAGGTTCCCTCGACACAATGCCAGCGCCTTCATCACCTCCGCCCTCGCCAGAGCTCTTGGTCGCATAGGGCTCCCAGAGTTCCACCTTCGGCCAGCCACTAGTCTGTCCTCTCCGCCTCCCGGTCGGGGTCGCTGCTGCAAACACCTACAGCAGCTCCTCTTCAGGCTCCGATCGGCCCAAGGGTCCACGAATCCAACATCCAGCAGTGGTTGGAGGTCTTGAAACGCTGCATCTGTAGTTCTGGAGCAGCTTTTTGATCAACCTAAAATTTGGGTGAATATCCGTTTAAACCAATTGTCATCTTTGGAAAAATCCAGGAATTTATGGGTGAAAATCAGTTTAAACTGAAAATGAAGGACCCTATGTATATTGCATTTTAATTGTCTTGATTTTTAGTGTTTTATATTGATTTGTTTAGCTTTATTATAATTTTAAACTTTGGACAGTACTTTGCTAAGTCTATTTAGAAAGGCAATCTATAAGAATTGTAACTAAATGATATTTAATAAATGTTTTGGTGTTTTGGATAGGAAATGGCACAAAACAATATAATATATCATTGATGTTTTTGTAGCGAGCACAGCTTTCAGGGGCTGATGGTGTGGGCTCGGTGCGCATCACTTAGCTCATGGGAGAGTGGAACCCTTGGGCCACAGGGCGGCTCAGGTCGGGACATGAGTCCCACCCGTGGTGAGGTGTGTGTGCGGGAATGGGCGGCACAGGAACAGAGCTGGATGGAGCTTGGAAGTCTGGACATAGACGTGGAGATGTGGACTTGGGCATAGACTTGGAATGTAGACTTGGATGTAGACTTGGACGTAGACTTGGGAGATGGAGGCTTGGAATGAAGAGACAAGGAGATGAAAACTTGGAACTGAAGAGACGAGGAGATGAAGACTTGGAACTGAAGAGATGAGAAAAGCAAGTCCCTCAGGTGCCCTAAACAGCACATGAGGCTGGTCACGGACCACACTGAAGACTCAGACGAAGAACAAAGACACAGGTGGGGATGAGCAAGACCCTCAGGTGCCCTACACAGCATGTGGGGCTGGTCACGGACCACACTGTTCCCTAAACATCCTACACAGCCGGGAGGCTGGTCATGGACCATGAGGGGAGTGGGGCGAGCTCAGGAAGTCTCATAGCACAGGAGCGAAGCAACCCCTTGGAGCCTCCAGGGTCGGGACTGGATACAAGGAGATAAAACGTAGCACATAGCACTTGAGGACCGAACCTCAGACTTTAAAAACAAGGACTCTCCATAGGACTGGGTTCTTCAGGACCTGGAGCATCAGGACCGGACAATATCAGAAAGGGGACAAGGAACATCACTGGACTTGGACTCACAGACATCTTGGAACTAGGAACATCTTGGAACTAAGAACATCTCAGAATGGACTGCAGGACTTTGGACATGGAACAGTTTGGAACATGGAACATGGGACATCTTGGAACATGGGACATCTTGGAACACAGACCAGTATCTAGACTCACAGACATCCGGACTTGGAACAGCTTCAGGATCTGGACTCACGGACATCCGGACATAGAGCTGCATCAGGATATGAACTCACGGACATCCGGACTTGAAACAGCATCAGGATCTGGATGCACGGACATCCGGACTTGGAACAGCATCAGGATCTGGACTCATGGACATCTGGACTTGGAACAACATCAGGATCTGGACTCACGGACGTCCGGACTTGGATCAACATCAAGATCTGGACTCTCGGACATCCGGACTTGGAACAAGGATCAGGATATGGACTCACGGACATCTGGACTTGGAACAAAGATCAGGATCTGAAGAGACATCTTCAGGAGCATCTGGATAGATGCGAAGACGCTGGAGGAATGGAGTGAGGCCTTCTTATAGGACCCATCCAGGAAGTAGGTGGAGACTGAGGCTTCGGTGAGGCTGTAGCCACTTCCTGTCACTGGCCCTTTAAAAGGATTGAAGAGGGGCGTGCCGGCGCCTAAAGGAAGGCCAGAGGTAGGCTTGCAGGACCTTGGAGAGCGGCCCTGCAGAGCAGGAGGAAGCATGCCATGTTGGCGGCATCTCAGCCGTGCAGGGGGAGGGCCCAGAGGCAGGCGACATCGGCAGCATCCCTGCCGAGTCGAGGGACCAGACCCGAAGGTGACACTAGCCACGAAGGCCTCGAGCATGGCCTCCAGGCCGCGGAGGAAGCGGCGGCTGGTGGCGGCACCCGCCGCAGGAGTCAGGCCACATTGACGGCTTACCAGGGCCGCGAAGAGCCACGGAGGTAAGGCCCTGTCCTCATGAAGCGCGGGCAGGGTCGCAACAGTTTTCATGTCAATTTAAAATGACAGCACATCTCTACAATAACTGTACAAGAATGTATATTCAAATATTTGCATTTCACTAGCCTCTTCCTCCAAGAGTGTCAAGACACTTGTTTGGAACAAGTGGAACCTTCTCTCTGCCTAACCATGGCTACAATCCTTTCTGGCCTCCCTCCTCCATATGATGACTTCAATGAAGTAGGCCCTCGAGGAGTGAGTACCTGGTTCCAGGGAAAGCTCTGAGAGAGCGATGGTTACTTATCCTAAGGATAAGCAGCAGATTGCTGCAATTCCACCTTAATAATAGTTTTTGGACTTTGCCTCCAGGAACTTGTCTAAACCTTTTCTAAACAAAGCTACACTAATCGCTTTCACCACATCCTCTGGCAATGAATTCCAGAGCTTAGTTATACATTGAGTAAAAAAATATTTTCTTTTATTAGTTTTGAAATGTACAACTTAGTAACTTCATTGTGTATCCCCTAAACTTTATTCTTTTTAAAAGAGTAAACAATTGATTCACGTTTACTTGCTCTACTCCAGTCATTATTTTATAGACCTCTAGCATATCTCCCCTCAGCCATCTCTTCTCCAAGTTGAAGAGTCCTAACCTCTTTAGCCTTTCCTCATAAGGGAATCATTCCATACCCTTCATCATTTTAGTTGCCCTTCTCTGTACCTTTTCTAATTTTGCTATATCTTTTTGAGATGTGGTGACCAGAACTGCACACAAGATGAGGTCATTATGATATTCTCTGTTTTATTCTACATTCCTTTCCTAATAATTCCTAAAATTATATTTGCTTTCTCAGCTGTACACTGAACAGAAGATTTCAACGTATTATCATTAATGACACTTACATCCTTTCGCTGATTGATGACTCCTAATGTGGAACCTTGCATTGTGTAGTT